>NC_139564.1:60358119-60777963 GCF_965112155.1 Podarcis liolepis | reverse complement strand
TTTCCAGGGAGTCTTCTCTTCTCATGAGGTGGCCAAAGTATTGGAGCCTCAGCTTCAGGATCTGTCCTTCCAGTGAGCACTCAGGGCTGATTTCCTTCAGAATGGAGAGGTTTGATCTTCTTGCAGTTCATGGGACTCTCAAGAGTCTCCTCCAGCACCATAATTCAAAAGCATCCATTCTTCGGCGATCAGCCTTCTTTATGGTCCAGCTCTCACTTCCATACATCACTACTGGGAACACTACTGTGTTATCTACTTCCATGCAAAAGGTCTCAGGTTAAATCCCCCATGAGGCTGAGAGGGACCCTGTCTGAAAAATCCTGGATGTCATGGGACTGGTTAGGCACAGAGGAATGGTGGTAGACACTAGCTGGGGAACCCCCAAGGCAAGAAAGCTCAAAGCCTCGGGAGTGGTGGTGGGTCAGCAATGAGTGGTCAGAAGGAGAAGAGGGAAAAGACTGGGAGGAGGAGGTTCAGAAGCTGAAGAGAGTCTGTGGCAGAGAGCTGTCCAGAATCAAAGTCAGGAGAGGTCAAGAGGTGGAGATGAGTCAGCCCAGGGTGTCTCCTCCTGCTGCTTCAACACTCTGGTCTCTCCCATGATCTCCCAAGACCAGAAGAGGTATGAAGAGGGAACAGCAGAGACAGGCACGCTGACCTAGTCTCAGATTTCTTGTACAGTGGTACCTCAGGTTAAGTCCTTAATTCGTTCCGGAGGTCCGTTCTTAACCTGAAACTGTTCTTAACCTGAAGCACCACTTTAGCTAATGGGGCCTCCTGCTGTTGCCGCGCCACCGGAGCACGATTTCTGTTCTCATCCTGAAGCAAAGTTCTTAACCTGAGGTAATATTTCTGGGTTAGTGGAGTCTGTACCTGAAGTGTATGTAACCTGAAGTTTATGTAACCTGAGGTACCACTGTAGAGGTAAAAGGTAAAGGACCCCTGGATGGTTAAGTCCAGTCAAAGGCTACTATGGGGTTGCGACGCTCATCTCGCTTTCAGGCCAAGGTAGGCGGCGTTTCTCCACAGACAGCTTTCTGGGTCATGTGGCCAGCATGACTAAACTACATCTGGCGCAACAGAACACCATGATGAGTGCCAGAGCGCATGGAAATGCCATTTACCTTCTTGCCACAGCGGAATCTAGTTATCTACTTCTACTGGCATGCTTTCGAACTGCTAGGTTGGCAGAAGCTGGGACAGAGCAACAGGAGCTCACTCCGTTGTGGGGATTTGAACCGCCAACCTTCTGATCGGCAAGCCCAAGAGGCTCAGTGGTTTAGACCACAGCGCCACCTGCTTGGGAAGGATGTGGAGGAGAAGGAGATTTAGGGAGCTGTGGGAAGGTGAGGACCTTCAGCCTCCACAACTGCCCCATGGGGGCAAGACTCACAGAGAAGGGTTGCTGTGCTCAATAGGCATGGCTCCCTGAGCAAGCCTTGTTTCTTTGAATGAAGAGTTAACTTACCCCGTGCGATTTATTGCTGGCTGGCTCCCTGTCACTGGAGTACTGCTGCCAGCCAGTGTAGGCTAGGCATTAAAGAGCTAGCTAGACCAATGGTCCGACTCAGTACAAGACAGTTTCTTATGTTCCATGATCCTTGGTAAAGGGTATCCCCGGAGTAGGGCATTGCTTTGCATGAAGAAGGGCTCAGTTTCTTTTTTCTTTTCAAGACATTTTATTAATTTCACAGATAAAAATATACAAATAAACACACCTCAATAAAATCATGCTGTATGTAGAGATTCTCCGAATCTCACGACTTCCCCCCATCTCGTCCATGGAGTCTTATCTTAAATGTCTACAACTGCATATTAGTCCATACTCCAGTTTTTATATTAAACCATATTATTCATAGTGTTTTTTACACTACAAGTGAGTCAAAATCCTGCTCTTGTTTCCGTCTGCTTACAGTGGTCTCCTAGATAACTTATAAATTCTTCCCATTCTTTTATAAAGTTTTTGTCCTCTTGGTTTCTGAGTTTTCCAGTCAGCTTTGCCTTCTTGGCATAATCCATCAACTTGGTTTGCCATTCTTCTCTGGTAGGGACTTTATCTTCTTTCCATCTCTGGGCTAGTAGCATCCGAGCGGCTTTTGTTCCATACATAAAAAGTCTTTTCTGCTCCTTCGGAATGTCGGTACCTGTAATTCCTAATAAAAAAGCTTCTGGGGGTTTTTTTAATCAAAAGTTATTTTAAACATTTTTTTCATTTCATTATAAATCATCTCCCAGAAAGCTTTTATTACCTTACAAGCCCACATATGAAAAAAGTACTCCCCCCCCTTTAAATTTCCAGCAGATATTTGAACTTGTCTTGTACATTTTTGCTAACTTTGTAGCAGAAGGGGTCAGTTTCAATCCCTGCCACTTCCATGGTTTGACTTGTTCAAAGGCACCTTCTTATGTTCCAACTGAACTGAATTAATCAAGCTCTGTTAGCATAGCCTGTGGTCAGAAATGATGGGAGTTGTAGTCCGACAACATCAGTCTGTTCCCCCACCCCCTTACTGTATGTCTTGTTTCCAGAGAAAACTCTGAAGTCTTAACCTGGCTGGTCTTCCTTCCTTTAATCTCCCTCATATTCAGTTAAAGTAGCTTTCTTTTTATATATATATATAATTTTTATTAGTTTTTTAACATATCATTTTCAACAGTAATTAAACATACTTTTACATCTTATTCAAATTTTTGACTTCCATCAATCCTGTCTGAAAATTTTCCAATCTAATCTCTCAATATGCATTTCTTATCTTCCCTATTACATTTCAAACTCATAACCAATATCTCTATCTTTTTCTACTTTGTAACACTTCATATATTTCTCCTTACAAAACTTCTTGTAGTCCTACTAGCGTAATTTGTTGATTACAGTTGCTCTTCAAATAATTCATATACTTCTTCCAATCTTCTGTAAATCTCTGGTCCCGCAGGTTTCGAATCCTTCCTGTCTTTTTGTCTAATTCTGCATAGTCCATTAATTTCGCCTGCCTTTCTTCTTTCGTCGGACAGTTACAGTAGCTTTCTGACATCATTTAAGTTTCCAGCGTTACGTTCTGACTGTTCCCTGAATGGATCTGCCAATCTGTTCACACGGCTGGTTCGCAGAAATAAGTGTCCCTTTCAAAAACTTTCCAAGAAGGCTTGCGTGCTACGTTGGGTCAGACTATCTCAAGCCATTCATGTTGCACACATGCATAGCAGGAAATGCCTCTTCTGATGCAACGATTGCCTTATAAACGGTGACAAGCAGAAGTTGGAGTGCTGGGCAGTCACATCGCCGAGGATCGGACGTTGCCTACGAGAGGTTCACAATCTGCTCCAGAGGAATAGCTGTGTTGGTCTCTTAGCAGCAAAACCACAATTGCCAGCGGACCTTATTGTGGCCGGAGCTGTTAAGGCACTAACTGTACAGACGAAATGAATTTTGTTTGCCTTTGTGGTTAACGAGAGAATAAGGCACCTGGGTTGCAGTGACTCCTATGGGTAGGTAAGACGCATCTTTCTCATAAAAATGATAGGATTTAGTGCTGCTCCTGCCGAATTCAATTGGAAAATGCCACGCTCAGTGGCATCTGAATGCTTTGGAAGTCCTTGTGTGGGGAGAGGGAGAGGGAATTTGTGAGACACACAGGCAAATAAATGCTCAGAGAGGTTCACTTGGCACCTTCATTATACACCTTTAGGTGCCAGGCAAAAACATTCCTCTTTAACCAGGCCTTTGGCTGATTGACATCCAATGCCCTTTAAAAATGTGTTGTTGTTTAGTCGTTTAGTCATGTCCGACTCTTCGTGACCCCATGGACCAGAGCACGCCAGGCACTCCTGTCTTCCACTGCCTCCCGCAGTTTGGTCAAACTCATGCTGGTAGCTTCAAGAACACTGTCCAACCATCTCGTCCTCTGTCGTCCCCTTCTCCTTGTGCCCTCCATCTTTCCCAACATCAGGGTCTTTTCCAGGGAGTTTTCTCTTCTCATGAGGTGGCCAAAGTATTGGAGCCTCAGCTTCAGGATCTGTCCTTCCAGGGAGCACTCAGGGCTGATTTCCTTAAGAATGGATAGGTTTGATCTTCTTGCAGTCCATGGGACTCTCAAGAGTCTCCTCCAGCACCATAATTCAAAAGCATCAATTCTTCGGCGATCAGCCTTCTTTATGGTCCAGCTCTCACTTCCATACATCACTAATGTGTTAGGAGGGGGTTATTGGGTTGATTTTGTTTTTATTTCGAATGCAGATTTTGTGTTTTTATCTTGTGAACTGCGTAGGGTTGCCATATGCCCTCTTTTCCATGGGTAGAGTCATCATAGTGATCCATCCTTGAAAGGAGAAGTCGGCAAATGTGTCCTCTTTTTGCTCTTCAAAACATGGCAACCCTATTTGCGATCAAAATGTGAAAGGCTAGCTACGGAAATGAATGGACTATGCAGAAATGGCGAAACTTACCAGAAGAACAACTTTCCTTTTTATTAAGGATGGAAATCACTTATTGAATATTTACAAATTATAAACAAATTAAGACATGAGCAGGATTATTGCAAAAACTTGCAGTTTCTAAAACTTATATGAAACAGATGATGAAGAAAAGAAGAAATATATTGAGATATGCAGAGGGGGGAGAGTAAATTTAGGGAACCGCAGAAAGAAGGGGAGGGAAATCAAGGTTTGATATGTAAGAATTACTTTATTTTTTTCTGTTGATATATTTGTTTGTTTTAAATGAAAATTATAAATAATTAAAAAAAAATGTGAAAGGCTAGAAGTAAGATATACAGTAAGTTAGGAGTAAGTGAGGAGACCCTGACAAGGAAGTACTCTATCAAGGAGCCCTCAACTCCTATCCAGCAATAGGAAGCCTCTGGAGAGAGAACTTTGTGTGGCATTTTCTCTAAATTTTTGAAAAGCTGCATTTTTAAAAAGAAGACAACAATTGGAGCAGCTCACTTACAAGTGAGTGGCCACATTCTCTGTTCAGCTACAGGGAACAGTTTTTTTAAATTGTTTATTTGAATTTTCTGTTTTATCATATTATCAATGCATAGTATGTTACAGTCAAACACATGGTAATAAGAAAGGGGGGAAAGAACATAAGTATAAGACATATATTTGTAAATAATAATAGTAACATAACTTGTTCCTCCAATTTAATGAACTCTTATAAGCCTTAATTTAAACTCTCCTTCCACTCTTTCTCTGGTTCGCTATCTGTTGTCTTTTTGACTGCATTTTCTTATTTTACTAAATTATTTTCATTACCTTACACTGTCCCACTTTGTCACATCTACTGCTGAGTATTTCCCCCGTCTGCTCCACTTACTTTTTTCTTATCATATTTTTCCATATATTCTATATATAATGTCCAGTCCTCTTTTAAATTCTTATGTCTTTATTTCTTAATCTATTTGTCATGCTGGCGAGTTCTATATAGTCTAATATCTTAAAGGTGCCATTCTTCTCTTGATGGTACTACATCTACAGGGAACAGTTAATTCAGGGAGCTGCAGAGAAGAGTTGAGGGAGGCAAAATTGGCGGGTCAGTGGAGGATTCAGCACTCCACTGTTTTAAATGGCTTTTGCTGCTGCTAGACAGCTCAGCGGCAGACCTGAATTCTAACAGAAGTATCTAATGCTCACAGGGGAAGAAAACTGGGTGCCTTCTACATGTTTTTGGGACTACAATTTCCACCTTCCTGAACCATTGGGCTGATGGGAGTTGTAGTACGACGATGTCTGGAGGATCCGACATTGGCTTCCCCTCTAGAAGGTTCTCCTGATGGTGCCAGTATTTTGCCAGTACCCCTTATGTATCCCTTATGTATGGGGTACAGGTGGTGCTGTGGTCTAAACCACTGAGCCTCATGTTTGCCAATCAGAAGGTCGGCTGTTTGAATCCCTGTGATGGGGTGAGCTCCTGCTGCTCTGTCCTGGCTCCTGCCAACCTAGCAGTTCGAAAGCATACCAGTACAAGTAGATAAATAGGTACTGCTACGGCAGGAAGGTAAACGGTGTTTCCGTGAACTCTGGTTTCCATCACGGTGTTCCACTGCGCCAGAAGCGGTTTAGTCATGCTGGCCACATGAACCGGAAAGCTGTCTGTGGACAAACGCCAGCTCAGTCGGTCTGAAGTGACATGAGCACTGCAACCTCATAGTCACCTTTGACTGGACTTAACCGTCCAGGGGTCCTTTACCTTTACGTACATTAGAAGCATGGTAGAAGTTTAAGAAAACGGACTTGGGTTGGAAAAAGAGCTGTAAGACCCAGCTTCAGATATGTGCTTGGCAACAAAGCTTACCAAGTGCTGATGCTACACCAGAGGTAATATCTCACCTTCGAAGCTACCGCACAGGGGTTTTTATAAGGATGAAAAAAGGTGTAGGGAGAATTGTGCACGCCAACTGGACAGGGTAATCTAATCACAATAAATCTCTAATGACCTGTGACTTGCAACAAAAAATCACATCTGTGCTCTCTTCTTGGTTTTGTAGAGAACGTGTTTAACTCTCCGAAAAGCGTCGATATTGAGCGGGAGAGCAGAAGATTTCGGCTTCTGGAGCAAAACTGCCAAGAAAACACTGCGGAAACCTGGGCAGATTCCTACTGAATGGCGCTCACAGTAGCGGGACGCCAGGAAGTCCTCATCCAGGCTCTCTTTTAGAATAAGTAACCTTTGAGGAAATGTTGGATTCGGTCAAATGTGTCCTGGTAGGAGATGCGGCTGTCGGGAAAACGGCTCTGCTGCTGCGCTTTACTTCGGAGACTTTCCCGGACACTTACAGACCCACTGTTTATGAGAACACTGGGGTCGACGTCTTCCTGGACGGCGCCCAGATTAGCTTAGGCCTTTGGGACACGTCTGGCAGCGATGCCTTCAAAGGCATCCGCCCCCTTTCCTACCAGCAGGCTGACGTGATTCTCCTGTGCTACTCGGTGGCCAACCAGAACTCGTTCCTCAGCTTGAGGAGCAAATGGGTTACGGAGATCCGGACGCACTTGCCTCGTATTCCCATTCTGGTGGTGGCTACCCAGATTGACCAGAGGGAGACGGGACCTCACAGCGCCTCCTGCATCAGCCCGTTGCTCGGGAAGCGGCTGGCGAGGGACATCCGAGCAAAGGCCTTTGTGGAGTGCTCATCTCTCGCCAACAGGGGCGTCCAGAAGGTGTTTGAGTGTGCCGTCCGGACAGCGGTGAACCAAGCAAGGAAACGAGCCCGGAGGAAGCTTTTCTCAGTCAACGAGTGCAAGGTCTTTTAAACTCTGACTTGGCCTTTTCCGCCTCTCTCACAAAACAGACTCCCTTTTGAGCGACAGAAGGGCACCGACACGAAGGCTGACAAACAGGAGCACACCGTGTTAGCATTCGTGGTGGGCTGTGACCAGCATGGTGGGAACTTCGTTTGAGAAGAACGGAATGGGACTGCCCTTCCCCATAAGGATGCGATGGTCCCATTTGGCTCCCAGCGGCATCGACGGAACAAAAGCTGAACTGGAGACTTTTGAACAGGAGCGCGTTGTTAGCATTGTGGGGGATTTTGGAATGTATTTATTCCGCGACGGTCGAAATCTTGCTTTTCAGTGAAGCATCATGGATTGGAGAAATCTGATGGAGACTTGCACAGGTTTTCTTCCAGGGCCATGGCTTTCAGCAAAGTACGACCAGGGTTTTAGTTTGATACTGGTGCTGGAGATTAGGCTCCTGAAACTAGCAACCAACCCACCTCACACATGACAGCCCCCAGGATTACCTGGGGAGTTGGGGGGGGGGGTCAGTGGCATAGCTACACTGTTTGATTTTGTTTAACTTGGTTTAATTTATAACTTGAATTTGGTGTCAGCCCGATGTCTGCGGAAGCAAATTCCTAGTGTGAAGAAAATCGGACAAAACTATTCTGTCTACTGAAGTGTGGAGGGTTAATTCTGATCATTCTGACGCAGCTGAAGATCAGTGGTGGTGAGACATGCTTTTAATAGCTATGTGGCAGAAAGTAATAAGTCCTGCAAGCATAAATTACTGTCTTGGTGGTATTGCGATGAGACAAGCTACGCTTACTTGCTTCTTCATACCAGTTCAATGTAGAGATTCTCCCTTTAAGCAGTACGCAGCTCTTCTGTCTGCCCTGGGATATGAGCACAAAGGAATTAGTGAGGTGACCGTATTTTTTGCACCATAACACTCACTTTTTTCCTCCTAAAAAGTAAGGGGAAATGTCTGTGCGTGTTATGGAGGGAATGCCTACGGGTGGCATGCCTACGGATTTTCCTCCTCTAAAAACTACGTGCGTGTTATGGTCGGGTGCGTGTTATAGAGCGAAAAATACGGTATTTATTTTATTTTTTCTGGTAGGCTTCCTGTGTGTGCCACAGGTTTCTGCTGGGCAGAAATTCAACAGGATCAAAGTGTTCCTCACCCCTGGAACCCCATTCCTGACAAAGCTCCACCTGTAGAAATTCTGCCTGCATATCATTGGTAAAGGCCAGAAGAAAGGGAAAAAAAGAGAGCAACATTTACAAAATATATGGTTTTGTTGGAGGGTCCAAAAGCCAGGTTGAAAATATAACTGACCATTTATATATGAGACCTAAATATGTGAATCTAAAGCTAAGAAGTGTGTAATACATATTTTTAAGTTCCCAGGATGAAATTTAACGCCCTTTAACAGAAACTAAATGGGAATGTCAGTAGCTTCCCTGCAGGGAAGTCATAGAAAACAATCCATGAAGTTTATTAGCTGGGATTGTTAACAGCTTGAACTGTTGGCTGTTTAGATCTTGCCATTAGCCTGACTAGATACAAGGATGTAATCTGGTAGCAGTTTTGTTGGAGAAAGAGGGTGGATTTGCCTCCAACACTCATCTGTTCCCCGCAATCTACACACATTCTAAGAAGATAATTATCTTGCTAGGTGGGTCATACCAGGGTTTATCCTTCTGGCCCAATTATCCTGTATCCAAAAATGGCCAGTCTTACACCTTTGAAAACTCTCATGCCGGACATGAACAGTTCTCCCCTCTTGCCTCCACCTCCTGTTACTTGCAAGTAGACTGCCTCTGCACATGGCAACTCAGATATCATGATTTGCAACCTTCATGGATCCTTCAAACTACCTGTCATTGCCACCTATGGTGGGGGGTCCCCAAGCTAATTATCCATTGTGGAACTATTTTTAAAACTATATCCTGGAATTATGATTTTTAAAAAAATATTAAAACACTGTCTAGAATTCCCCAATTGGCCTTGCCAATCCACGCACCGCAGATGACTGCAAGTGCAGAACTTCTGCATGGGACTGCCAACTTTTTAAGCAGCTCCTGCTCCTATGCCTTTGACAACAGGCTGATGTGCAGACGTCACTTATTCTTGTGCCATAAAGGGCTTCTCCTCCTGATTTTTGCAGAACAAGCTTCAGGGAAAGGCACAGGTTCAGACCAAGACATCTTTTCCCCTGTTCATTTGGGCAGTCCTGTCTACACATGTAGTGTCTAGCGTAGAATATATTCTGACATTCCCTGCATATTTGAATCAGCATCACAAATGACAGGCTGAGAAGACAGGAAGTTGTTATCGAAACATGTGACCAGCACATCCTTCAGTGCTTTATCATGAACTTTGCTTTGCGGTCTCAGTTCAACTACCAGTGATTACAGCGATGAGATAATCCATATTTAATTTTCAAGAACTTCTTTGCTTGCTGTGACACCCAAGGGTGAGTGGGCAGAATGGAAACTGCTTCCCATTTTGAGGTCTGCCGAGACCGTGCTGAAATTAGACACCTAGGTGGAAGAGATTAAAGGAGGTGCTCATAAATGCTCTTTCCTGTACAAACAGGAAGCTTTTAGGGCACATAAAGTAGCGCTAATGATTTAAACGGAACAGGTGAGATACGAATTACAGCCTTCTATTTCTGATGTTAAATGTCCATTTTAGATGAGCACTAAAACAGCATATGCACCATTTCCTCATGTATATGTTTCTGAACTCTAGTTTTCTTGAAATAAAAATCATATAAAGTCATTTGTGGCAAACAGCGTCTTTTCGTCCCTTAAGGAGGGTCATTTGGGGTGACGAAATGGCAAGGCAAAAAGTGGTCTGCTTTGTTCCCGGTCTGTAGCTTCTGGCTGAAATCCGCTTTTAAGTTCTTACACCACAAATGTCCGGGGTTCTTTTCCTAGTCCTTTTGCTGCTCTATCGGGCAAGCGTGCTCCTCCAAACAGCAATGACGCAGCAGCATTGGGAAAGTATTGAAGCATTAATGAAGCTGAATACTATGTGGATGTCAAGGACTGGACTGAGAAGGAATGGTGGGAACCGCCCCCTCCCTCTTCCTGCACCTTCCCAAGAAGAGGAGGACAGTATAGATTTAGAACAGTGGTTTGCAGAAGGTCATAGTTCAGAGGCTGCAGAGGGGAGAAGCTGGGAAATATTGGGAGAGCAGCAGGAAGAAGAAGCACCAGGGGAGAGACAGCTGACAGACTCAGTGTCTCTGGAAAGCATTCCTGACCCCCCTCTCCCAGGACCTGGCGTGCATTGAGAGTAGGAGAACAGAAAGCTCAGAGGCAGAAAGCACAGATCAGCCGGCGCAGGGGTGACGCAGAATAGGAAAGACGGAAGGGGTAGGACTTTACCTGGGCAATGCCATTATCTAAGAGAGACCGCATTCCTTTTTCTTTCACTGTAAATACTGAATAAACTACTTGATAAGAACTCTTTTTTTTAATCTGCTTCTTCACTGCCACAGGGGAAGGGATAGGATTCTCTGAAGCCTGACAGTGGGCAAGTCCAGTAAAATCCACTACCAAAGACCCTCCAGGGTGGAGTGGCTCAAACCTCTTGATTCATGGTCTCACTGAGCAGTGAATGTAAGGGTGCAAGGGGACTCCTGGGTTTGCAACCTAGTCAACCCACATGGGGTTGCAACCTGATATATCCACATGGCATAAGTTGTGCAATGATTTTAGGACTGGAAGAGGCCTAGGTTCCATTCCCAACTCAAAGCAACAGGCTCATTCCTTACAGCCATGAAGTGTGTTGAGCGAGCTCGGATCAATGACATACTAACATACAGTGGTACCTCAGGTTACATATGCTTCAGGTTACATACACTTCAGGTTACAGACTCCGGTAAACCAGAAATAGTACCTCGGGTTAAGAACTCTGCTTCAGGATGAGAACAGAAATCGTGCTCTGACGGCATGGCGGCAGCAGGAGGCCCCTTTTGCTAAAGTGGTGCTTCAGGTTAAGAACAGTTTCAGGTTAAGAACGGACCTCCAGAACGAATTAAGTACTTAACCCGAGGTACCACTGTATTAACATACTGTATATACCTCGGGTGCTCTTTTCAGCTTCAATAGTCATCTGGTAGGCAGGAAAAGGAATGGAGTGGGTTCCTCCACCTTCAATAGTTGTGTAGAAGGAAATCCACAAAATTTCTCACATCCATTTATGAAAGGTGGAAGAGCTCGATCCACTTTTACATCTTGCCTTCCTAGTAGGGGAGGACAGGGTCCTATTCAAGAAACAGCAGGCCATAATAACACCAGAAATTCTCTGCTGCATTGGAACAAAGATCTTTTCTCCAGTGTGCTGCCCAGACAGTTTTAATGGCTGGCCACATAACCTAGAAAGCCGTCTGTAGACAAACGCCGGCTCCCTCTGGTAACCTACCTGCCCAGAGACTGTCTCGCTAGAGTGGTGAATGCCTGGTTATCTCCCACTTGGACTACTGCAATGCGCTCTACGTGGGGCTACCTTTGAAGGTGACTTGGAAACTACAACTAATCCAGAATGCGGCAGCTAGACTGGTGACTGGGAACAGTTGCCGAGACCATATAAGACTGGTCCTGAAAGATCTAAATTGGCTCCCAGTACGTTTCCAAGCACGATTCAAAGTGTTGGTGCTAACCTTTAAAGCCCTAAACAGCCTTGGCCCTGTATACCTGAAGGAGTTTCTCCACCCCCACAGTTCCACCCAGACACTGAGGTCCAGCTCCGAGGAGATCATCCCCACATCCTTCAAGGCAGGCTAGGGGTGTCCATAGCACAGGATTGGATCATCTGCTTTGCATGTAGCTCTTCTGTCCTGGGCGGCATATCTGGGGTGGGCTGGGAATGTCCCCCCCCAACCAAAACCCTGGAGAGCTGCTGCCAGTCAGTGCAGGCTAGTTGAAGAAGGATATTGGGCAGCTTGAAGGTGAGCAGAGGAGGGCGACCAGGATGATGAAGGGTCTGGAAACCAAGCCTCATGAGGAACGGTTGAGGCAGTTGGAACCAAGCCTCGTGAGGAACGGTTGAGGCAGTTGGAAACCAAGCCCCATGAGGAACGGTTGAGGCAGTTGGAACCAAGCCCCATGAGGAACGGTTGAGGCAGTTGGAACCAAGCCTCGTGAGGAACGGTTGAGGCAGTTGGAACCAAGCCTCGTGAGGAACGGTTGAGGCAGTTGGAACCAAGCCCCATGAGGAACGGTTGAGGCAGTTGGAACCAAGCCTCGTGAGGAACGGTTGAGGCAGTTGGAACCAAGCCTCGTGAGGAACGGTTGAGGCAGTTGGAACCAAGCCTCGTGAGGAACGGTTGAGGCAGTTGGAACCAAGCCTCGTGAGGAACGGTTGAGGCAGTTGGAACCAAGCCTCGTGAGGAACGGTTGAGGCAGTTGGAACCAAGCCTCGTGAGGAACGGTTGAGGCAGTTGGAACCAAGCCTCGTGAGGAACGGTTGAGGCAGTTGGAACCAAGCCCCATGAGGAACGGTTGAGGCAGTTGGAACCAAGCCTCGTGAGGAACGGTTGAGGCAGTTGGAACCAAGCCCCATGAGGAACGGTTGAGGCAGTTGGAACCAAGCCTCGTGAGGAACGGTTGAGGCAGTTGGAAACCAAGCCCCATGAGGAACGGTTGAGGCAGTTGGAACCAAGCCTCATGAGGAACGGTTGAGGCAGCTAGGTATTTTTAGCCTGGAGAAGAGGAGACTGAGAGGAGAGAGGAGAGCCATCTTCCAATATCTGAGGGCTGCAAGAGGGAGCAAGCTTGATTTCTGCTACTCCAGAGGGAAGGGCAGGAGAGGAAATTTGAACTAAACATTAGGAAGAACTTTCTGATGGTAAGATGGTGGTGGACTCTCCTTCCTTGGAGGCTTTTAAGCAGAGGTTGGGTGCCAATCTGCGAGGGATTCAGCTGCAATCTGGGGAACACATAGCACTGGCCTTCTTTACAGGGTTGTTGTAACCACACAGGGCTGCTGAGCATCCGAAAGTGCCTGACAAATGTTGAGCCTTCCATTTCATTGTGGGGAACAGCTGCAGCACATCAGGATGTGTCCCTCAACTTCCATTTCTCCTCTCTCCTTCAGCCAAAGGGGCCGGGCTGGATTACCAAATAGGCAGAGTAGGCACTGGCCTATTGGCCACACACTTTTTAGGGGTTCCACAAAATGGATCAAAATAATATTGATTTGATCTTGAAAGGAAATGACATGCTTTCTTAGTTCAATGTTAATCCAGCGTGCGCACGAGGCCTGCCCCCTGCCCAGATTTTGACGGCCAAGGGGCCTCCACAGGGTTTAATCCAGCACTGCCCCGTGAACGGCCCAGTATATCTGAAGGAGCGTCTCCACCCCCATCGTTCAGCTCTACCCCCACCCACTGAGGTCCAGCTCTGAGGGCCTTCTTGCGGTTCCCTTGCTGTGAGAAGTGAGGTTACAGGGAACCAGGCAGAGGGCCTTCTCGGTAGTGGCGCCCGCCCTGTGGAACGCCCTCCCATCAGATGTTGAGGAGATAAACAACTATCTGACTTTTAGAAGACATTTGAAGGGAGCCCTGTTTAGGCAAGTTTTTAATGTTTGATGGTTTCTCGTGTTTTTAATATTTTGTTGGGAGCCGCCCGGAGCGGCTGGGGAAACACAGCAAGATGGGCGGCATATAAATAATAATTTCTTAAAAAAAAAAAAAAGAATCGAGATGAGTGCCGCAACCTCGTAGTTGCATTTGACTGGACTGAACCGTCCAAGGGTCCTTTACCTTTTTTATAGTTGAGATTCTTGCATTGCAGAGGTTTAGACTAGATGACTCTTGAGATCGTTTCCAACTCTACATTCAACGTGTCCTCTCTTTTGCAAATCCTTTTGCGCAGTGATTCTTTTAAATAATGTTTTTTCTTGTAATGCGGCGCTGACCTGGGTAGCCGCTTCTAACCTGGAAAACGGGAAAGGCAACATTCATTAGTATGGCTCTGTGAGAAATGTATTTGCCACCGCTGTGTGCTGTGTCTTGAGGACAATGAAGCACCCTCTCCTGGATGACGAGGAACCAGTGAACTTCCAGCAGCCAATGGACTAAAGCAGCTGTCATCCCTGCCCACTGGAAACATTAGCTGGGGCTGAGTCTTTGCCGCAGTCCCAAGTAGCAGTATGTGCAGGTAAGGGGTGCAGCTGAAAGGTACGGAGAGTCCTTACTTCAGCCAATCACTAGGCAGAATGGGCAAGCAATATTTCAAAAAGTAAAAAACAAGGACACCCCCAAAGCTGTTGAGCTTCTTTTAGGAAAACCCCAAAATTGATTACCTTTTATTAAAAAAACAAAAAACCCCACGCTTGCCTAAGATCCAGGACAAATCATCGCCTTTCAGAAATTCCCCCTGGACTTCAATTCCGCCTTTGAAATCCCAGTAATGTCCGGACATATGGCAGCCCTATTTAAGATGGCTTTGCCCCTGCAGCCAACTAGCCAGCTAATGAAAGTTTTTCAAAACAAGTAGGCATAGCTGTCAACTTGTCCCTTTTCTTGCAAGGAATCCTATTCGGAATAAGGGAATTTCCCTTTAAAAAAGGGAAACATTGACAGCTGTGCGTAGGGCTCACACCTATGATTTCATAGAATCACAGAATCATAGAGTTGGAAGAGACCACAAGGGCCATCGAGTCCAACCCCCTGCCAAGCAGGAAACACAATCAGAGCACTCCTGACATATGGTTGTCAAGCCTCTGCTTAAAGACCTCCAAAGAAGGAGACTCCACCACACTCCTTGGCAGCAAATTCCACTGTCGAACAGCTCTTCCCTTCACTTAAAGTTGTCTAGACCACAGCGGCTGTAATTTCAAGACACCAATTTTGCTACTTTTAAAACACTTAAATTAGCCAGTCCATAAACCACACATTTGGCCTAGTGTAACAAAGAAAACATAATACAACTTGGTTCTTGTTGTTTAAAAAATGCACTATAGTTTTTGTAACCCAAATGAAACTCCAGAATCACTCCATAAAAATGGCTGAGAAAATATGAGTCTTTTCAGAAACGGTTTAAATTGTGCAGGGATGGTACTGCAAAAGCCAGGACACCCCAAAAGTTATTGACCTTATTTTAGGAAGACCCCCAGAAACAAAGGGGATGGGGAATTGAGGTAGAGAACATACTTCCTTTCTTCAAAAGAAAATGGGCCGTTTTTGGATCTTTCTGCTGGATAAAGTTTTGCCCAAACCTCAAAAGGCTATTCTAGAGCTGGGAAAGTTTCAGAAACGGCCAATCAAAATGATCAAGCAGTTGGTGCAACTCACTCTTAACAAAAAATTGCAACATCTGGAGGTTTGGGCTTTATCTCAAACATCTTTTTATCAGGGCAACAGCAGAGCAGTTTATAGGGCAACAGAAGAGCAGTTTATAGCTAAAGGGCAGCCTTTTAACTAGAATTCTATTAACAGCAACAGCAGATACTGTAATAAAATCAAAGAAGCAGGAGATTACCTCATTCTTATCTAGTTTTTAAGTGCAAAACAACAGAATGACAATTGTGCCCTCTAGTTCTAGCAATTTCTGAGGACTGCTCCCCAGTCCCCATGTTTTTTATCAATGCATAACAGAAATTCAACAAGTTAAGACAATGCAATTGCTGCATTTCTACAAACTAGTGAATTAGGGTTTTTATCCACTCTCAAAAGAGCTCTACTAGAAAAATTATAGCAAGGATTGCCACTTTTTACATAAAGAATTGCTCATTCAGCATAAGCAGAACACGGGCAGAAATTCCTAGGTGAAACTTTTTTTAAAAAAATAATAATCTGCCTATTACGCAGTTTATGTTGAATACTCAATTCATTTTTAAAAAGAAGAATAGGTGACGTTTATCATGGTTTGAGTGAAGGCATAGGAAAATCTCTATCTATTGGGTTCTGCCCGCTATGTAGCTATTAAAGGCAAAGACTATTTGCATGCAAGCATGCATGTGACAACCCAAAACTTTAAGTTTAGCACCTAGCAGAGGCTATTCTAAGTCAACACAATTCCTTCTTTCTCTTTCTCTCTTAAAACTGACTTAGGGGCTTTCCATCAAGCCTATCTTGCTCTCTCCCCCACACTTCCCGAGTTTTGATAAAGCTCTGAGTAATCTGAAAGATTGCTCATCTCATTTTGACATTTTGGTTGACCCTAACAAAATCCTGCTGTGGCTGTTGGATTTTTCCCAATGGACCTATAATATTGGTTTGCATCAAAGAATGCCAAATGTAGCCATCCTCGAGATTGTAATTGGAGATAAACTATATTCTACCACCTAAAGATGAGAATTTATGTCTGATGGGGCGGGGGTAGGATACTTGACATAAACCAATAAGCAATGTGACTTCCATAAAAGTGAACCACCTAAAATTACTTATAGGAGTGTTTCTCAAACAGTGGGCTGGAAGGCACCAGTGGGTGTCAAATCTCCCATTCCAAGGCAAGGTGAATGAGCAGGGTGGTCGCTGAACAATTCCAGGCACATCTGGAGGATGTGGACCATTTGGAACCTTTTCAATTGGGATTCAGGCCTCATCATGGGACTGAAACCACCTTGGTCATGCTGGTCAATGATCTTTGGCAGGCTAGGGACAGAGGTGGACATCAGCGGCTTTTGATACCATCAACCATGGTATTTTTTAAATTTTCTTTTTAATTTTTATTTACGATTTTCAATTTTATACATTTCAATAATTTTACAATGCTTTTAAGATTTCAAAACTTGACTTCCTTCCCCCTCTTTCTGTGGTTGCTTAAATTTATTTTTTAGGTTTTCTGTATATTCCAAATTAACTTAACTTACTCCTTTATTCATCTACTTTAAATGTATACTCTTATAAAACTGCAGGTTATTACAATAATCCTGCCAATGTTCTTATCTGTTTAGTTTGTTTGCAAATATTCAACAAACCATTTATATTCTTTTATTTAAAAGTATGTTATCTTGATTTATTTCTCTGCTAAGTTTCTCCATTTCTGTGTGTTCCGTAAGTTTTTGTATCCATTCTTCTTTTGTTGCGACTGTCTAGGGGAGCTAGGGGCACTGTTATACTGTGGTTCCGCTCCTTCCTCCTGGGCCGTGTCCAGAAGGTGATGTCAGGGATTCGGTGTTCGGACCACTGAGCTCTCATTTGTGGGGTGCCTCAGGGTTCCGTCCTCTCCTCCATGCTTTTCAACATCTACATACAGCTACTGGGAGAGATCATCAGGGGGTTTGGGCTGGGTGTTCATCAGTATGCAGATGACACCCAGCTCTACCTCTTGTTTAAATCAGAACCAGTGAGAATGTTGAACATCCTGTGTGAGTGTCTGGAGGCAGTTGGAGGATGGATGGTGGATCATGGACTGAGGTAGAATCCAAACAGAACAGAAGTACCGTTTCTGGGGGACAAGGGGGCAGGCAGGCATGAGGGATTCCCTGGTCATGAATAGGGTAACCGTGCCCCTAAGGGACCAGGTGCACAGCCTGGGAGTCATTATGGACTCACAGCTGTTCATGGGTTACTCCTGAATCCAGGGCAGCAGTCTACCAGCTCCACCTGGTACGCAGGCTGAGACCCTACCTGCCTGCGCACTTTCTCACCAGAGTGGTACATGCTCTGGTTATCTCCTGCTTGGATTACTGCAATGCACTCTATGTGGAGCTACCTTTGAAGGTGTCTCAGAAACAACAACTAATCCAGAATGTGGCAGCTAGACTGGTGACTGGGAGCAGTCGCGAGGACCATAACACTGGTCCCAAAGGATCTAGATTGGCTCCCAGTACATTTCCGAGCACAATTCGAAGTGTTGGTGCTGACCTTTAAAGCCCTAAATGCCCTCAGCCCACTATACCTGAAGGAGCGTCTCTACCCCCATCGTTCCGCCCAACACTGAGGTCCAGCTCCAAGGGCCTTCTGGTGGTTCCCTCCCCGCGAGAAGTGAAGTTATAGGGAACCAGGCAGAGGGCCTTCACGCTAGTGGCACCTCCCATCAGATGTCAAACAGATAAATAACTTTATGACTTTTAGAAGACATCTGAAGGCAGTACAGGGAAATTCTTAATGGTTGATGCTTTGTTGTGTTTTTAATATTTGGTTGGGAGCTACCCAGAGTGGCTGGGGTAACCCAGTCAGATGGGTAACCGACTGGTGACTAACAGCAGCAGCAGTAGCAGCAATAGCACTTTCTAATGATGGATGCTTCCATATGGCTGTTTATTGTGTATGGGTGTTTATTGCTCTCGTAAGTGCAAGTTTTTGAAGTGCCTACCCATCTCAGTCTTCTTTGACTGTGGTACACGTGAAACAACAAACATGCTTGCCTATGAAAAAGACAGCTTCTGTTTCCCCCATGTGTGAAACATTTCAGTTAGGGGATTCTGGTTGAAATCAACCATGCAGATTCAATCTAATTTTAAAGAAATTTGCAGGAGGAGGATTATTCTGTTTCTTTTCTACAGAGTTTGACTGAATTGTGTTTTTTTCTCTTTTCTTTTCTAAGCAGGTGTTTCCGGCATAGAAAGAAAAACATCTCTGTGGTTAGACTATTTCCGTAAGTGTATGAACCATCACATTCACCAACCTGCTGCTTTTGAACTAGACTGAACTATGTTTGAGGTCTATATGAAAAATCCAGTGCTTTGAGTTTGCAGTGTATCATCGTAACCCTGTGCCAAGTTTTATTTCTCATCTTTTGGAGACTTCCATGGTTTTCCAACAATAAATGCAGCATCATTGTATTTTATTAGAATAGAAGGCATTTGGGCTACCTGGTTTCTGAGCATAGGAGCTCTGCTGGCTCAGGCCACATGCTATTTGCATGGTGACAGAAAACGTCTGCCCTGCCCAAAATGTACAGTGGAACCTCAGGTTACGTACCGTCCTCCTTACGAACGCTTTGGGTAACAAGCTCCGTTAACCAGGAAGTAGGTGCTCCTGGTAATGAACTTTGCCCCGGGATGCAAGCGGAAGTGGTGCGCCGGTGGCGTGAGACCCCATTAGTGAAAACGCGCTTCAGGTTAAGATCGGTTTTGTGTTAAGAACGGACCTCCGGAACGAATTAAGTTCATAACCGGAGGTACCACTGTACATGGAAGACAGAGGGAATTGACCCACCCAGGCCTCTTACATTTAAAATTAAGTACCTGTAAAGTTTGCATTTTCTGAGGTGAATTCCAGGACATATGTATGGCAGCCCTAGAATAGTGCTTTATTTGATCTTGATTTTACAGGTATTGTGACTTTTAACATAGGATCTAATTATTAATATTAATGTCTGACGCTTTATTATTTTATTATTATCTAATATATAAATTATATACACACACATACATATACACACACACACACACACACATTTTACCATTCCGTGTATATGTGTGTGTGTGTATAGTTTTATTATTATGTTTTTTTATGTTAATGTGTGTTGTAAGCCGCTCAGAGTGGCTGGGGCAACCCAGCCAGATTCGGAGGGGGGTATAAATAAATTATAATTATTATAATCATCATCATCATCATCATCATCATCAAATCAACCTCTGGAAAGGGCTACGTTCTTCGCCAGTGTTTTCCTTGTGGCAAAGAGTTTCACAGCTCAGCTTTCCTCCACCTCAGTACGTACATTTCCTGTGGAGGCACAGCGACTCAGCCTTCCCATTTGAGGCAGCACAAGTCTATAAAACGAAGTCCGATATCCTTCGCGGTCCCTCGAACAGCGCGCGCGCGGAATTCTCCGCTTCCCCTTTTCCCGCATGCGCAGGAAGATTTTGCGCACGCGCGGAGCGGTGGGTTTCCCCCCCCCCAGCCAAGAGAACTCGAGACGGCAGCATGGGCGCATGCGCAGCAAAAGTTCGAGAAGCTCGGTGGCTTTCTGGCGGGAAGCCTCGCGGCGGCGCACCCCCCACATCTGTCTCCTGCGTGAGAGAGTGCGGCGCGTGATGTCACAGAGCCTGCCCTTCCGCGCCTGCGCTTGGTGGTGGTGGTGACGTGCCGGGTGCTGGCGAGCCGGTTGGTTGGGTGGGGGCGGCGCTTTGTTTTAACCCTTTCCTCGGCCGCTTCCCTTGCCCTTGCTGTTTCTGAGAGTGGCGAGCGGAGAACCATACGTCCGGATTTCCCCGGACATTAAAATTTATTTATTTATTCATTCATTTGCGAACACACAGCCTGGAAATCTTTATGACCGCCTTACTTAAATGTACACCTAAAAGCATATAAAAATCCAGCAGTAGTGGACAGTAGTAGTTGACCTCCTGACAGGTGAGTTGCTCCCTCCTCCTCCTGCCAACAGGTAAGCATCAGTAACTCACCTGGTAAGCATCTCTGTCGAATTACAGGAATTCCAGATAACAACTTCTTGCTGGTCTTTCTTTAACGTTTCACATTGGTATCCCTTCCTTGCTGCCAGGAGCTCGGCACTGCCTCGCAACAATGACCTTGCAAGGTAGTACACGATCGGTTCTGATGATCCATGGAACCGCTTTATACCTCCCTGCTGCCTCAAGATGAAAAAACCCAAATGCTGCATGCTCTGCTGCTAGATTCTGCGCTTCCAAGATGAATATTCGCCAAAGATGGTTTGCACCACAAACTAGGCTCCAAATGCAAGACAGGTCGTTTTAACCGTTTGTCCCTCTTTTCTATTGTTATAGAAATTCTAAGGTCTCAAATATAGGATAAATGTTGATAATTGCACAAGGTAAACACACATAAGTACAGTGCTTTTTCTGGGGGTACGCATACCCCTAAACATTTTGTGAATACACATGGTGTCAAATACGTATTTGTGGCCTTATAATGTGTGTAGTGGCCTGATTTAAAAACAGATGCGTTTGGCTCGCAAAATATGGATGTACAGCACTTACATCCTATAGATCATTTATGAATTATGCATACATAAATAACATTCTCTGACACCTAGGAATTTCAGTCTGGGTTATCCCCAACAAAAAGGATTATTTTTTTTGGGGGGGAAGTAGTTTTAAACATTCCTGCCCCCCCCATTCATTATAAATCATTTCCCAATACACTTTTACCTTTTTACATGTCCACCACATATGAAAAAACGTTCCCTCAGCTTCTTTACACTTCCAACACATTTCTGATTCTCTTTTATAAATCTTAGCCAACCTACTCGGAGTTAAGTAACATTTATGAATCATTTTCGAATAATTCTCTTTCCATGAATAACATCTAGTAAATTTTCAGGTCACCTTTCCAGAGTTTCTCCAAGAGGCTGAGATTTATATTGTGTTTTATATCTATTGCCGAGTGTGTCACTGGAGCTTTAACAAGCTCGTCTTTTGTTTCCCATTCTAGTAGAAAATTATACGTTTTAGACAAAAGTTTATTCTTATTTTGAAAATATAAGCGCAACAACTTTGCCAAATATGCACCAATATGTTGCCCTTGTCCGTATGGTCGCTAAATCAGTGACACAGGTCATGGGGGTGGGAGATACTCCCTAGGAAAAATATTGTAGAAATTATATATTGGCTTGCAAATATGAAAATATGACAATGGAGCCCCAATGCTCAGCGTCCTTTGGAAGAGGCAGAATGTCTCAGGCAGCTGTATGCGTGGGGGCAGGCGATAGACAGAAAATAGGTGGGAACAGAGCTGGAGCTGATTCTTACTTTTGTGGTTTTATTTGCAGAGAAGAAATGTGATCAGCGAGGACTTAGAGGAGTTCTGGCGGAATAGTTTCGTGGTGATATCCCTTCACCTCGTCACCCAGCACGTCATTCTCAGGTTACCAGATCTGTAAGGGCCATGAGAAAACAGAGGATGACTGATGATTGTTGGAGCTCTAGAGGACGATGCCACTCTGGACTATAGCTGCGGGAAGAAGTATGGCAGAGTCTATTGCTTTTATGCTCTCCGGGTGAGGTTGCACTGGGCATGAATGTTTTCACCTAGAGAACGGCTTGGGATATATATTTTTGTCTACAGCCAGAGGAGCAAAGCTTCTCCACAATGAAGCTCAGCTTTGCCTTTAGCCTCTCCTTGGTTTTTGCAGTGGGAATGCTTCATGGTAAGAGACTTTTTCCATAGCAGGGAGGCATGAAGGAGGGTGTTAGGGTTGAAATATGGCAACCCTGCTGCAGACTCTCAACAATTTCAGTATGCAGAGATGCAGATGCATAATTTTAATAATTCTAGGAAACTAGGAGGGTGTCACTACATGGCAGCGTATTCTCATGGAAAGAAACAGGGTTAGCAATGAGGTGGAGGGAACGTTCTTTCACATGTGGTGGACCTGTAAAAGGGTAAAAAAGTATTGGGAAATAATTTATAACGAATTGGAAAAAATGTTTAAAAGCACCTTTCCAAAGAAACAACAACCAGAGTCCTTTTTGTTGGGGACAATTCAGACTGAAATTCACAGGTGTCAGAAAAGGTTATTTATGTATGCCACTACGGTGGCCCGTGTTTTGTTAGCCCCAAAATGGAAAACAGGAGACGTCCCAACCAAAGAAGAATGGCAACTTAAACTGATGGAATATACGCAGCTTGCAGATCTAACTTGTAGAATAAGAGAACAAGAAGAACATTCGTTTAAAGAAGATTGGGAAATGTTTATTGAATATAATGGGAGGAAATTGTGTACACTTGAAAACATTGGCAGCAGTAAGATAAATTCAACAGTGTAAATAGGTTTTGATGGATGTAACAGTGGAATACTGAATGTTTTAGTTTATATAAAATATGCAGGGATTTATGCTATGCAGAATGAATCAAGGAATGAGAAGAAGGGAAGTCACTGATATTTTAAGGTTGTCTAAATAAATATTCTAAATTGCAAAACAGAAAATCACACACACACACACAGCACTCCCCCCCAAAAAATGTTTAGGGGTACTCTCATTTTACTACTCCTATTGAATTACTGCCCCTCAATGAGGCCAAACTTAGATTCACAAAATGTTTAGGGGTATGCATACCCCTGCGTCCCTCCAGAAAAAAAGCACTGTATATAAATATATATATATAGAGAGAGAGAAACGGGGTTAGGGTTGAAATATGGCAACCCTGCTACAGACCCTCAACAATTTCAGTATGCAGAGATGCAAATGCATATTTTAATAATTCTAGGAAACTAGGAGGGTGTCACTACATGGCAGCGTATTCTCATGGAAAGAAACAGGGTTAGCAATGAGGTGGAGGGAACGTTCTTTCACATGTGGTGGACCTGTAAAAGGGTAAAAAAGTATTGGGAAATAATTTATAACGAATTGGAAAAAATGTTTAAAAGCACCTTTCCAAAGAAACAACAACCAGAGTCCTTTTTGTTGGGGACAATTCAGACTGAAATTCACAGGTGTCAGAAAAGGTTATTTATGTATGCCACTACGGTGGCCCGTGTTTTGTTAGCCCCAAAATGGAAAACAGGAGACGTCCCAACCAAAGAAGAATGGCAACTTAAACTGATGGAATATACGCAGCTTGCAGATCTAACTTGTAGAATAAGAGAACAAGAAGAACATTCGTTTAAAGAAGATTGGGAAATGTTTATTGAATATAATGGGAGGAAATTGTGTACACTTGAAAACATTGGCAGCAGTAAGATAAATTCAACAGTGTAAATAGGTTTTGATGGATGTAACAGTGGAATACTGAATGTTTTAGTTTATATAAAATATGCAGGGATTTATGCTATGCAGAATGAATCAAGGAATGAGAAGAAGGGAAGTCACTGATATTTTAAGGTTGTCTAAATAAATATTCTAAATTGCAAAACAGAAAATCACACACACACACACAGCACTCCCCCCCCAAAAATGTTTAGGGGTACTCTCATTTTACTACTCCTATTGAATTACTGCCCCTCAATGAGGCCAAACTTAGATTCACAAAATGTTTAGGGGTATGCATACCCCTGCGTCCCTCCAGAAAAAAAGCACTGTATATAAATATATATATAGAGAGAGAGAGAAACGGGGTTAGGGTTGAAATATGGCAACCCTGCTACAGACCCTCAACAATTTCAGTATGCAGAGATGCAAATGCATATTTTAATAATTCTAGGAAACTAGGAGGGTGCCACTACATGGCAGCGTAGTCTCATGGAAAGAAACAGGGTTAGGACAGAGTTTTAGCACCTGAAGTTTAACCTCCATGGTTTCCTTTTAAAGAACTCTGGAAACTGTATTTTTGGGAGGTGCGAAGAATTCTTTTTTAGCAATCCCAGCCCCGTTATTGAACTACAGTTTCCAGGGTCCCTTGACTTGCAGCTGTTTTACCTTTCTATTGTAGAAATGACACCAAGTGCTTAACAAACTATCCCCAACAACCAACCTTGCCTTTTAAAATGTATAATACTGTATACTACTGCAAATATCATAATCGGCTCATGTGGCTCTGGAAGTCAGAAGCCAAATACTGTAAGTTTACAATGGACGATGTAAAATAAATATATCTGTTTTATACAGTTGCTAAGGCAGCACAAGGGAAATATGCTCAAATGCTCTTTAATGAGCTCTTTGAAGACTATTCAAATGCTCTCAGACCAGTGGAAGATACAGACAGCGTACTGAATGTCACTCTTCAGATCACTCTCTCCCAAATAAAGGATATGGTAAGTAAAAGAGGTCTATATTCTACAGATGGAAAGCCCCTGATCTTGTCTGTCAATTTTGAATTGCAGGACTTTTGGACTTTTGTTTTTATCTTGCTGCTTCTACGTACTTGAAGCATAGCTGTCAACTTATAGATTTGAAAATAAGGGATCAGCAGCCAAAATAAGGGATCAACAATTACTTTGATAAAATACATATTTTGTTGCGCGCAAATGGCTTCAGATACCTATTAGGTCCATAAATGACCATATAGCACATATTCAACACAAAAAAACAGCAACAATTTGTTATTGACAAAGGACAGCTGGACATGGAAAGGGCCCCATTACTTTCAGTAGCTTATTTAAGGGACATCATCAATAAGGGACAGCAGCGGGACATGGCACTGGGATAAGGGACTGTCCCACCAAATAAGGGACGCTTGACAGCTATGACTTGAAGGAAGACTTTGATATGGTGTGTTTCTCTTTTTCTTTGCTAAAATACCATGGTTCCTTCTCTGACTCACTGAAAGGGAATTATAGGCTGAAACTTACATTGGGTTTTGTTAGGATCTGTAACGCGCCTGTCATCCTTGAGCTGCCTAGTTTATGGTTCTATCTGCAATACTCTATTTGTTTTTTTAATTATAATTGAACATACATGCTATTGTTATAACCCCCGCCCTGAGACCTTATGACAAAGGGTGGCTAAGAAACAGAATAAAAAATTTCCTGTATTAATGTTAGTAATGCACTCCGGTTTTCATTTTCCCATGTAGACAATTAAGACACTTATTCCTTATGATAAGAAGCAGTAGTTGAGCTACAAGTGAGTTACTTTTTTTGTTACGTTATTATATCAGGCCAACACAGAAATACCGCATTTTTTTCTCTATAAGACTCACTTTTTCCCTCCTAAAAAGTAAGGGGAAATGTGTGTGCATCTTATGGAGCGAATGCAGGCTGCACAGCTATCCCAGAAGCCAGAACAGCAAGAGGGATTGCTGCTTTCACTGTGCAGTGATCCCTCTTGCTGTTCTGGCTTCTGAGATTCAGAATATATTTTTTCTTGTTTTCCTCCTCCAAAAACTAGGTGCGTCTTGTGGTCTGGTGTGTCTTATAGAATGAAAAATACGGTATATATTGATCACAATCTAAAGAGGATTCTCTCTGCCCCGTTTGCCCCATATTCCTTCCCTGGGGTGCAATCTGAGAAGAATATGGGTATTCTAATTATATTGGTGGAGCAGATTGTGGAACTCCTTCCCTTTTGTCTCAGTTAGTCATGCCTACATCCTGTTGAAATCAGTGTGTCAGGGGAGCTCAGTAAACCTAACCCAAACTTTGCCAACCTGGTCCCTATCAGATGTTTTGAACCACAACTCCTATCAGCCTCACCCCAGTCGCAGCCCAAAACAACAAGCAAAATCTGACTTGAGCAATATATATGACTGAAGATACTGCTGAGCTCTGGCTCCTCTGTGTGATACGTTTTTATGAACACCAAAAAATGTATGCAGACCACAAATGTCTTTGCAGATGCATATTTTAATAATTCCAGTAAACTAGGACTGCTGCAGCCACCCACTGTGTCAATGCATGATGGAAAATTGCCATCATGACGTGGCAAAGAAAGCACAATCTATAATTATGTCACCGAGGTTCTAACTATGTCAACTTTTCTGTGAATCAGCTCTGTGTGTTGCCACAGAGCAGTACATTCACTTTTAGATCTATAACATGTTCCAAAATAACCTTCTGGATGTGTTGACTTGCAGACATGTTCGTGCGAGAAGCTTTAGCTGATTGTCAAAGCACATGCAAAATGTCCCAGGTTTAATTCTGGACATCTCCTTTTTTATTAGTTTTTTATTTATATTTTTCAGTTTTACACATTTCATTAGTTTTACAATCAATTTAACATTTCCAAATTTTGTCTTCCTTTCCCCTCTTTCTGCGGTTCCTTAAATTATTATTATTTATATCTTCTGCATTTCCAAGTTCATTTCACTTGCTCATTTACTTATCTGCTGTAAATATATACTCTTATAAAACTGCAGCTTATTATATTAATCCCACCAATGTTCTTATCTGTTTACAATTTATCTTTGTTATCTTAATTTCTTTATCTTCCAGTAAGTTTCACCATTTCTGCATATTCCATAAGTTTTTGTATCCGTTCTTCTTTTTCTGGGACTTCTGCTTCTTTCCGCTTTGGGGCAAGTAACATTCTTGCTGCCTTAGTAGCATACATAAATCAATTTCTATACAATTTAGGTTGTTCTGTCCCTATAATTCCCCAAAGAAAAGTTTCTGGGTTGTGGTTTTTATAAAAGTTATTTTGAACATCCTTTTCAATTCATTATATATCATTTCCCAATAAACTTTAACCTTACTACAAGACTACCACATATGATAAAAAGAACCTTCTTTCTCTTTACATTTCCAGCGTTGGTTTGATTTAGATTTATACATTTTTGCCAGTTTGCTTGGAGTTAGATACACCATTGATATATCATTTTCATATAATTTTCTATTAAACCATTTGTTGTTGTTGTTTAGTCGTTTAGTCGTGTCCGACTCTTTGTGACCCCATGGACCAGAGCACGCCAGGCACTCCTGTCTTCCACTGCCTCCCGCAATTTGGTCAAACTCATGTTCATAGCTTCGAGAACACTGTCCAACCATCTCGTCCTCTGTCATCCTCTTCTCCTTGTGCCCTCCATCTTTCCCAGCATCAGAGTCTTTTCCAGGGAGTCTTCTCTTCTCATGAGGTGCCCATAGTACTGGAGCTTCAGCTTCAGGATCTGTCCTTCCAGTGAGCACTCAGGGCTGATTTCTTTAAGAATGGAGAGGTTTGATCTTCTTGCAGTCCATGGGACTCTCAAGAGTCTCCTCCAGCACCAGAATTCAAAAGCATCAATTCTTCGCTGATCAGCCTTCTTTATGTTCCAGCTCTCACTTCCATACACCACTAAATTTTATATCCATATTCAACAATCATTCCCATGCTTCCATATCTTTGTTATGAGCGATATCTGTTGCTAATCCCGGACATCTCCAGACAGGACTTTGAGATACTGTATTTCAAGGGAGCGCAACCTATGGCTCCTTACATGTCTTTGGGTTCTCAGCTCCCTTCATCCTCAGTCAGCATAGCCAATTGTCAAGGATGATGGAAGTTGTAGTCCAGAAATACCTGGAGGGCCACAGGTTGCCCTCCCTTGGGGTGGACAATATGTGGTCTGATTCTGTATAAGACTGCTTCCTGTGTTCCTAAGTTTAGGCCTCCTGTCATATTCCAGGATGAGAGAAACCAAATTTTGACTGCCTACCTATGGATTCGACAAACATGGTACGATGCCTATTTGAAGTGGGACAAGGATGAATATGATGGGTTGGATTCTATCCGAATCCCCAGCAATCTGGTATGGAGACCGGACATTGTGCTTTATAACAAGTAAGTTTGGCCCGGGAAGGTTTCTTACAAATGTGCAAGCAAGAATCTAGCGCTATGCTTATTTATCTATTCATTGGTGGGGGGAGTGAAGGATCTGGGGCCATCTTGCAGAGAGAAGTTGCCTGGGGAAAGTGATAGATGTGTACCTTGTGTAAATTGCATCCCTTTTGCAGTCGGGAAGAGGTGACTGCCAGGCATTTGGAAACACAAATTGGCCGGCAAAAAGTACCATATTTTTTGCTCTATAAGATGCACCAGACCACAAGACGCACCTAGTTTTTGGAGGAGGAAAACAAGAAAAGAAAAAATTCTGAATCTGAGAAGCCAGAACAGCAAGAGGGATCGCTGCGCAGTGAAAGCAGCAATCCCTTTTGCTGTTCTGGCTTCTGGGATAGCTGCGCAGCCTGCATTCGCTCCATAAGATGCACACACATTTCCCCTTACTTTTTAGGAGGGAAAAAGTGAGTCTTATAGAGCAAAAATTATGGTAGTTCTGGTTTCAAATGATCTTGTGAGCTTAGGCCCAACAAGCCACCTATGGTCACCTTTCATCTGGTTGAATGATCAACTCATGAAATCTTCCCTTGCCCCAAGCTTTTATTTCCTTTGGTAGGAAATCTAGGTTATTTCACAACACTTGTGTTACTTCCATCAGACATCTCTAGTCACCAGATAGGTTGTTGACACATAAAATATTTTCTCTTTCATCTACGTAAGAAAAAGGATGTGAAAATTGCACGTGCCTATACCGAAAGGTGTTTGAACGCCACAGTTTCAAAAGTGCTAAGGAAAAGCTCTCTCATGGTCTGGCAGACAGCCAGGCATGTCATGTTTTGAATCTGTTTATTAAGGTAGCTCAATGACAATTCCCACCCTGGCCATTTCATTCCGATATTGACTCTTGAGTAAAGTCATTCAGAAGGTATTCAAACTCTAAACACCTTTAAAGTATATATTGTCTTTTGTGTGGGCAGTATGTTGTTGATGTTATCCTTAGTATTTATGAAGCATAATTAGAATCATAGAATGGTAGAGTTGGAAGGGACACCAACAGTCATCTAGTCCAACCCCCTGCTATGCAGAAATCTCAACTAATGCATCCATGACAGATGGCCATCCAACCTCGGCTTAAAACCCTCACATAAAAGTGAAATGTGGTTGCTTGTTCAGCTTCATACATCTTCAATCGATTTAAAAATCTGCTATTAAGCACATTTAAAACTGTGGTTCTGCCTTTTACACATGCAGCTCACAGTGGGACAGAGGCTCAGAAGCACTTTACGCAAGATGTGTGAAGCCTGCTTTAGTAAAATTATAGGTGATCTGAGATGTGAACTGGGAGCTTGTAGCTTCCATCCAGCCTGCCTTGTGCTGTTATGGGAGCATGGTGCTGTGGTCTAAACCACTGAGCCTCTTGGGCTTGCCGATCTGAAGGTTGGCGGTTCGAATCCCTGTGACAAGGTGATTTATCTGTATATACTTATTGTTTTATATGTGTTTATGGTGTTGTTGTTGTTGTTTTAGGGCTGATGATGACTTTTCCGAGCCCGTGAACACTAACATTGTATTGAGGTATGATGGCAAGATTACTTGGGATTCACCGGCTATAACAAAAAGCTCATGTGTGGTGGATGTATCTTACTTCCCCTTCGATAGCCAGGAGTGCAACCTAACCTTTGGCTCTTGGACCTACAATGGTAATCAGGTAGATATTTTCAATTCTTTAGACAGCGGCGACCTCTCAGACTTTATAGAAGACGTGGAGTGGGAGATTCACGGCATGCCGGCTGTTAGGAATGTGATAACCTATGGCTGCTGCTCAGAGCCTTATCCAGATGTTACATTCACCCTTATTTTGAAAAGGAAATCATCTTTCTATATATTTAACCTGCTGCTTCCTTGTCTGTTGATATCTTTTCTGGCTCCACTGGGATTCTACCTCCCAGCAGACTCTGGAGAAAAAGTGTCTCTGGGGGTCACTGTTCTGCTTGCCCTGACCGTGTTTCAGCTAATGGTTGCGGAGAGCATGCCGCCTTCTGAAAATGTGCCCTTGATCGGTAGGTATCTGAGCATTTATACTTTTTACCGGCAAACAGCGATTATGTAACTGAGCTGTGAGGGGTCCGTTATTTGATGATGTTGTTGCCTGCTGTGGAGCAAGCCAGCCCCTCTCGAATAAAGTGGTACCTTGTTTCTTGAACTTAATCTGTTCCGGGAGTCCGTTCGGCTCCTGAAACTGTTCAAAAACCAAGGCGTGCCTTCTGATTGGCTGCAGGAGCTTCCTGCGCTCAAGCGGAAGCCGCGGCGGATATTCAGCTTCCGAAAAATGTTCACAAACTGGAACACTTACTTCCGGGTTTGCGACATTTGGGAGCCGATTTGTTCGACAACTAAGCCGTTCAAGAACCAAGGTACCACTGTATGTGATGCCACCGAACTCACTTCCTTTGCTGTAACTCAAAGCCAAACGTAGTCTTTGGGCTAAGCTGTCACGAACCTTTCATACAATAAATTAACTTACATATCCAATTCATTTCCCTTTATTGGATACAATGTGGCAAAACTTAGCTTAAGTCCCATTGATTCTGATGGTTCTACTTTAAGCAAGATTTAGTCTGTGCTATGCATTTATTTAAGTTCCTCAAATGTGACATAATCCTAACATTTGGTACAATGCATTGCAAAAATTGTGGGACGCGGGTGGCACTGTGGGTTAAACCACAGAGCCTAGGACTTGCCGATCAGAAGGTTGGCGGTTCGAATCCCCGTGACGGGGTGAGCTCCCGTTGCTCGGTCCCAGCTCCTGCCAACCTAGTAGTTCGAAAGCACGTCAAAGTGCAAGTAGATAAATAGGTACCACTCCAGCGGGAAGATAAACAGCATTTCCGTGCGCTGCTCTGGTTCGCCAGAAGCGACTTAGTCATGCTGGCCACATGACCCAGAAGCTGTACGCCGGCTCCCTCGGCCAATAAAGCCAGATGAGCGCTGCAGCCCCAGAGTCGGCAATGACTGGACCTAATGGTCAGGGGTCCCTTTACCTTTATGCATTTATTTAAGTTCCTCAAATGTGACATAATCCTAACATTTGGTACAATGCATTGCAAAATAACAATCTCATATTTAATGGGATAATTATCCCAACAAGTCCAGCTACAATGTGCCATGGGGGGGGGCGAGCTGCAGAGCTGATATAGGATAAGAAATAAAACTCAGTCCTACCTTCTTCCTGATCCCCTATGTTTGCCCTTGCAGAGCTGGTGGTGCTTTGTCTGACTGCCTAAGGTGCATCCTGAAATGATAACTTTAGGGAAGCAGGGATTCCTTCCCCGGGGAGTTTGCCTGGTGCCAGCCTAGGTATCTTTTAGGCACTGGGAGTTGGAGTCAACTAAGTTGTTCTGCTACTGGAAGTCGGCCTGAGGATTCAAATTAATGCACTGGGACTTCCCCATCTCCCTCGCAATGCCCCCCACCTCACCCAAATCCGCTCTGAAGGATTGGGAGAACCCTCAGATTGGCACATAGTGTTGCCAGACAGGACAATTGTCATAGCGCAACATTGAATTCAACTCTGGGCAAAGACTCTCTCCGTGCTGTTGCTTGTTGTATGCTGTTTGTCTTAGCATGCTTTACAGTGCTTTGGAAGTATTGATGAAGGGCAATATTGATTTTGTAGAAAACAAACCAACAGGGTCTAGCTGGCCACTTTTGGAGACAGAGTGATGAACAAAGAGCCCTTTCGTTTGATGCCATAAGGCAATTTTTGTGCAAGTGATAGTTCACATATGGACAGATTCCCTAGACTTAAAAGGAAATGTGGTCCTTTCAATGATGCTAATGTCTTGTAATAAGGTAAAGGTAAAGGACCCCTGACCATTAGGTCCAGTTGTGACCGACTCTGGGGTTGCAGCACTCATCTCACTTTATTGGCCGAGGGAGCCAGTGTACAGCTTCTGGGTCATGTGGCCAGCATGACTAAGCCGTTTCTGGCAAACCAGAGCAGCGCACGGAAATGCTGTTTATCTTCCTGCTGGAGCGGTACCTATTTATTTACTTGCACTCTGACGTGCTTTCGAACTGCTAGGTGGGCAGGAGCAGGGACCGAGCAACAGGAGCTCACCTCGTCGCGGGGATTCGAACCACCGACCTTCTGATCGGCAAGTCCTAGGCTCAGTGGTTTAACCCATAGCGCCACCCGCGTCTTGTAATGATGTCCACCAAATTCATTGCCAGCTCTGGTTGTCATGAACACAATCGTAACATTGGATTCTGCTACGGACCATTCTGATATGGGGCCAGATTCAGCTACCTGGTCCTCCTAGTGAAAGCCCACACAAGGACTTCTGCTAGCACAATGGGGCATTCCCCTCTCCACGTGCCTTTGGGGACGGGGTCAGGAGATCCCTTAGAACAGTACTCATGTGGAGGAGAGGGGAGTTTGTTTTGTTGGGCCAGCAGAGATGCTTTCACAGAAGGAAAGGTAAAGTGGGTGGTGGGTGATGCTGTGGTCTAAACCACTGAGCCTCTTGGGCAGGCATAGGCAAACCCCCGCCCGCCAGATGTTTGGGACTACAATTCCCATCATCCCTGACCACTGGTCCTGTTAGCTAGGGATGGTGGGAATTGTAGTCCCAAACATCTGGAGGGCCAGAGTTTGCCTATGCCTGCTCTTGGGCTTGCCAATCAGAAGGTTGGCGGTTCGAATCCCTGCGATGGGGTGAGCTCCCATTGCTCTGTCCCAGCTTCTGCCAACCTAGCAGTTCAAAAGCACACCAGTGCAAGTAGATAAATAGGTACCTCTGTGGCAGGAAGGTAAACGGCATTTGGCGTGGTGTTCCGTCATGCCAGAAGCGGTTTAGTCCTGCTGGCCACATGACCTGGAAAGCTGTCTGTGGACAAACGTCGGCTCCCTCAGCCTGAAAAGCAAGATGAGCGCTGCAACTCCAGAGTCGCCTTTGACTGGACTTAACTGTCCAGGGGTCCTTTACCTTTTACCCTTTTTTTACCACAGAAGGAACCATGTCCTGGGATAGCTCAGCATCATGGATTCAAGCCCCACATTGCATAAAGATTCCTGTATTGCAGGGGGTTGGACTAGATGACCCTTGTGTTCCCTTCCAGTCCTACAGTTCTGTGATTTTGTGACCCTATACCACTTTGAGCTCCTTGGAGGAAAGGGACAGAAATGTAATAAAACAAGCAATAAACATTTAGAACAGCGCAGTGTTAAACTCCTCCCGTGATTGCTTGTTGTTGTTAATTCAAGCATTTGAGCCGTCTTTTCTCCTCACCTCATAGGTAAATATTACATTGCTACTATGACAATGATCACAGCATCCACAGCACTGACCATCATTATAATGAATATCCATTACTGTGGATCAGGCGCCAAGCCTGTCCCACAGTGGGCGAGGGTGGTCATCTTGGACTACATGTCAAAGATCTTCTTTGTTTATGACGTTGGCGAAAACTGCACAAGTTTGCAACGTGTCAAAGAGCGGGACCCAAAGGTGGAAAAGACGAATAGCGCTTGTCAAAAAGACCAAGACAGATACGAAGGGACGAGGAGGCCACTTGCCAAGATCCAACACAGCAGCTGTGACCTCAAAAAGAAGCCCCCAGATGATGTTTGTGACGGCAGTGGAGTCCCGGGTGAAAATGCCAGGGATATTGTTAGTTGCTGTTCCTGCTACAGAATCCTGATCAAGAATATTGAGTATATCGCTAGCTGCGTGAGACGCCACAAAGCCAACCACGCCAAAGGAGTGGAGTGGAAGAAGGTAGCCAAAGTGATGGACAGATTTTTCATGTGGATCTTTTTCATCATGGTCTTTTTCATGAGCGTTTTGGTCATTGGCAAAGCACTTTGAGGAGAAATGCAACCAGGGCCGCATATTCCTCAAATGCCCCCATGTTATATTAAAAGAGCTTCGCCCGTGATGAAAGTGGATGACGTGTCTCCCCCAACCCTAGAACTTCATTCTTATCGAGTCTTCTCCAATTCCACGTGGGGCAAAACATGTGCTTTCAGGATGAAGGTCTGCGATCTGAACCACACCTGACTTGGAAATAAACTGCACGGTACTTCCTTCCAAGTAAATGAGTACAGAACAAAAGTGCATATGTTTATAGTTTTCCCTACTGTGATGGACATTTCCTGAAAGGAAGAAAGGAACTATAGAAGTCCAATTATCTCCAACAAAAACCAGTTTGGTCAAGGACAGAGTCTTAGACCTGGATCAAGGAGGCTGATCTCTATATGTACCTGTCTGTCTATTTCTCTCTCTCTCTCTCTCTCTCTCTCTCTCTCTCTCTCTCTTTTTCTCTCTCTCTCTCTCCTTCACTGAGCTTGTTAGATGGTTTCGTGCAAGTTTCTATCCCTTATTCTCTCTCGGTTTCGTGCAAGTCCCTATCTCATTCTCTCTCGCGGTGGTGGTCAGGATAAAATTAGATGACTGTACGTTAAGCTCGAGCTCATTGGAGAGAGCAGGTCTGATAAATACCATAATGAATTCTTGCATTGAGTGGGTTCTATGATTCTATTATTGTACATATCCACATTCATCAGCTTGACATCTCATCGTCCAATTATGATAGCTATGAAAGATGTTTAGATTAATCTTGTATCTTGCCCCTTGTTACTTGTTTGTATAGTTAATGTAAAAAATAAACATAATAAAAAGCAATGCCTTTTAACCCAGCAACCTTTTGAAAATTTACAGATTTAAGGTTAACTTTTAAAGTAACAACTTGCAACATCAACTCCTTTTAAATTTTTTTGGTCCTGCTTAAATTTGTCTAGCTCTTTCTTTCATTCTTTTCCTTTTTTCTCTGCTGTCATTCCCCTCTCCCCTCTCTCTATCCTTTTTTCATTTTTCTCCTTATGCCTCTCTCCAGATCATGGAGAGTGGCAACTCATGAGCAACCCAACATGTGTGAGGGTGCAACCCACGAGTATTTAAAGTGAATTATGTAATGTGACTGTAGAAGTGCCATATTCCTAAAATCTTGTTTTGTGTGTGTCCAACTTGTTTTGTGTGCCTTTTAATTCCTCCTGTGCTACTTGCAGGACAAAAACCTGGAAATGTGTGTTTGCCTATTACATGGAGCCCATTCAATGAATTCAGGTTTTATTACTGCAGCATGCTGCAAATTTGCAGATGCAGCCTAGGTCATAAACTGATGCTGTTAAGAATTTCCATTTAGCCAAGTAAGGTACCTGTGTTGTAGGTTTGGAAACCCTGATATTCTAGACAGACAAATTCAGGGTGGCACTGAAAAGAGATCGCAGCCCAGAGGTCATGCGATAAAACTCATTTTCATAATTGTTGTAGCTAATGGGGAGCACGCTGGCAAAGCTGTCATTTAAGATGCCATGGAATCCAACCGAGTTTGCAAAGCTATGCCTTTGTTATTGTCGTTTGTCCCTTCCACCCCACCCAAGATCTCTTCGGAGGAAGGCAATCTTGGACGATCGTATAAATGAAACATAGAATTTGTAACGGTAGGCTTGGCCTTTTGTGCAGAATAATTAAAGATGTAACTGTATCGGGACTCTCATGTATAATGCAAGCCCCAAAGGACAGGTCGGATGTTAAAGGAGCATGCGGCGAAGGGCCACATTAAGTGCAAACTTATCGATTACAAGGGGTTGAAAAATACCCACTTTCCTCTTTCACAAAGACGTATGAACCTTGAAACGGGTATACCATAACCAAGAGGCATTTATAACTGGCCACGTGGGTACAAGCAAGCCTATCAGTCTTCCTAATACTTCAGGAGGAATCAGTAGGATACTGATTTTTATAACAAAATGAGTCAGGGTGCTTCTTCTTCTTTGGCGATTCCTCGTAGCTGAGTAAGATTGTCTTCCATGAACACAGTTTTAAGAGTCCATACGTGACTGTGGGGGCCAATTCTGGATCCACACATCCTTCCACAGTGGGGACATAGTTTCTGGGCAGGAGTTGATCATGGTGAGGGCTTGCCAAGCATGCCTTCCTCTTAGCACGTTTCTCCCTTTTGTCCTCAGTTCAAGCATCTTCAAAGTCCATGACACCTTTGGTAAAGGCTGTTCTCCAGTTGGAGCTCTTGCAGGCAAGTGTTTCCCAGTTGTCAGTGTTTATACTACATTTTTAAAGATTTGACTTGAGAGAGTCTTTAAAACTCTTTTGTTGATCTCCAGCATTACGCTGTCCATTTTTAAGTTCGGAATAGAGTAGTTGCATTGGAAGATGATAATCAGGCATCCAAACAACATGACCAGTCCAATGAAGTTGATGTTGAAGAATCATTGCTTCGACACTGGTGATCTTTGCTTCTTCCAGTACACTGGCATTAGTTCGTCTGTCTTCCCAAGTGATGTGTACAATTTTTTGGAGACACCGTTGATGGAATCTTTTGAGGAGTTGGAGATGGCATTAATAAGTGGTCCACATTTCACAAGCATACAGTAAGGTTGGTAGTACAATAGATTTGTAAACAAGCATTTTGGTTTCCCTGCTTCGCCCCACCCCACAGCTTCCTTTCATGGCACGTTCTCTACCCTAAAGTCACTTTTCCCTCAGCTAAGCTCTGATTCCAGGAGGTTCATGCTCACTGCACAAACAGGAGCAGACAAACCAAAGGGACAGAAAGGATGGAGAATACTCTATGGTTTGTGTGTTCATGATTCTTGGGGGACAGTCTATAAGATTCCAGATAAGTAGGGAATTGTCACAAGCTGGAACGAACTTTGCAGGTCATTTAACAGGTCATTTAGTCCAGTGTTGGGTCCCCAGATGTTGTTGGACTACAACTCCCATCATCCCCTGCAGTGGCGTAGCAAAGTCAAGTGGTACCTGGTGCGGAAAATTTCTTTTTTTATATATATATTTTATATATATTTATTGAAAAATTTTTAGAATTGCAAAAGAAAACAAAGCAGAAAAAGAAAAAGAAAAAACAAGAAAAAAACAAACCACATCAAACAATACAAGTTCAAAAAAACAATAACACACCACAAACACTCAAAAACAAATCCATCATTCTCAAATCCTCAACTGTCATTACCTTCTTTCTTTGACCTCCTCCTCCTCCCTTTTTTTGTATCCTGGTTATTAATTGTCGCAGCAAATCCTTTCCATATTTCATAATATTCTGTCATTACATTACCTTAATCTATTTTAATCTTATCTTACTATAAAAAACATTAAAGCTTAAAACTTAAGCCTTATTTTTACCAACTTCTCATAACCATAATATTCTTACATAATTCTTTAAACATTTTTGCTAAAGCCAAGTAATTTCGTTCCAACATTTTTTTAACATTCATCAATTTTATAAGACAATCCTAGTAATAAAAAGAAAATAAGAACAATCCAATCTTCATCCAACGTCCCTTCCTCCTGGTCCCGGGTTTTGTCAGTCCTTTTTATCCCATCAATCTAGCGCATTAACCTGGCAATCTTGTATCCGAGGCCCTTAAGTCTCTTCCATGTCCCTTCCAGGCTCTTCTTCATATTTATAGCTGTATTTTCCTTTGTCTCCTGCTCCTTTCACTCGTGGGAACTCCAGCTTAACAATGTTTTTGACCCTTCTCGACAAATCAGCCCCTTTTCCATAGTCCACACTAAACTCCATATGGTATTTAAGAACATGTTTCAAAGTCCCTCCAAAATTAAGAGCCCCCACAACCCCAAACATCTCACGGCCCATTACCAGACTTGAAAAGTCCAAACATCCCTGCATAGGTGTGCAGAAAATTTCTTGTCATCTCCCCGGCACATTCAAATTTTTAAAAGAAGGAAAAATAAGATACTTACAGTTGCAAGTCTTATTTGCTGGTTTATTTACTTAACATTGTGAGCATAAGCACTTAAAACCATTTTTCACGACGGGAATTTCTTATGAATGATTACTATTTTTTACTTAATTTCGCTATTTTGCAGCCTACTATTGATGTGGACTGCAGGAAGCTGAGGTGCTGTGTGAGTAGAACTGCAAAAAACAAGCACCAGTGCGGATATGCCCATAGCTGTCAACGTTTTCCTTTTTTTAAGGGAAATTCCCTTATTCTGAATAGGATTCCTCACGGGAAAAGGGAAATGCCCCCACTCTTGAAGAGCTTACCTAGAATACAAGAAGAGCCAGTGGCGGAGGAAGGGGGTGCGGGGGAGGGTGCCGTCTGTCCCAAGTGTCATTACTGAGGGAGGTAACAAAATGACAAAAATATGACTTGTTGGGTTTTTGTTTAGTTTTTAAAAAAGGGTTCACAAAACTTTTTAGTTCAGTCAACAAACGTAATGAAACACAGGTGGCATTGGGCGCCACACCGTGGGGTCGGCACTTACTACGGGGCCTGCAGCGTGCCCGAGCCACGCGTCTCTCCTGGGAGTGACATGGTGGCCAGGGGGCCTGCAGGCTCCACTGCCTAAAATGGCAGTGTGGGACTTGCATCTGCCCTCTGCCTCTCCCTCAGTCGCCCTACAGCTGAGGGGGAGGTGGCGTAGAGGCGCCACCCAGCGCGCCCTGCTCCCATGTGGTGAAGAAATGAACCTATGCTGCCAATTCTCATAGTAGACCAGTAGAAAGGAAGCAGCACATAAGCGGCACACAAAACGCTACCAAACCATTCTACGTTCTAAATCTTATATTCATAATCCAAAAATTGAGAGAGCTATGTACAAGATCTTCTGTTTGTGGCTTCTGTAGTAAATCTTGTACATAGCTCTCCCAATTTTTGGATTATTAATGTAAGATTTAGAACGTAGAATGGTTTGGTAGCATTTTGTGTGCCGCTTATGTGCTGCTTACTTTTTACTGGTCCACCCCCATGTGGGGCTTGCCATGCCCCCTTGGGAAGCTCGCCCCAACCCCGGCTGCAGGACGCACTTGCCGCACCTGGCACCTGAGCGGCTAACTACGCCGCTGAGAAGAGCCCTGCTGAATCCCATTGACAACAGAATCCTGTTCTCACAGTGGCCAGCTAGATGCCTATACAAAACCCTCAAGCATATACTTTCCAATACAGTGGTACCTCAGGTTACATATGCTTCAGGTTACATACGCTTCAGGTTACAGACTCCGCTAACCCAGAAATGGTGCTTCAGGTTAAAAACTTTGCTTCAGGATGAGAAGAGAAATCGTGCTCTGGCGGCACGGCAGCAGCAGGAGGCCCCATTAGCTAAAGTGGTGCTTCAGGTTAAGAACAGTTTCAGGTTAAGAACGGACCTCCGGAACGAATTAAGTACTTAACCTGAGGTACCACTGTATGAAAATAAAGAACAAAAATTTAAATAAAAAAGTAAAATAAGTGTTAAAATAAAAAAGTAAAATAATAAAATATAAATAAATAAAATAAAATGAATCGAATAAAAGTAATAAATAAAATAACATCAACATAACACCTCTCCTTATCCTCGCCAACCACCACCACCTCTCTACTACTCAACTCGCCTCACTACTAACCCACAATGGCCACCTGCAAGTTGGTGGCTTTTAAGGGAGAAGCAAGAGATGTCACAAAGGAGGGCAGCTCACCATGGCAACCCCTCCCCCACCTGGACCTGGCCTCTCCTGAGAGATTATGCTCCACTGCCAGAACCTGGAGGCACCTGCTATTCCGCCTGCAGCTGGGCTGCATCTTCTCTTGGCAGATTCACCTCAGCATTTCACACCCTTCTTCCTGCAGCCCCATTTCCAAAGAGAGACCATCCCCACATCCTTCAAGGCAGGCTAGGGGTGTCCATAGCGCAGGATTGGACCAGTTGCTTTGCGTGTAGCTCTTCTATCTGGGGTGGGCTGGGAATGTCCCACCCTATCCAAAACCCTGGACAGCTGCTGCCAGTCAGTGCAGGCTAGTTGAAGAAGAATATTGAGCAGCTGGAAGGTGAGCGACCAGAATGATGAAGGGTCTGGAAACCAAGCCTCATGAGGAACGGTTGTGGCAGTTGGAAACCAAGCCTCATGAGGAACGGTTGTGGCAGTTGGAAACCAAGCCTCATGAGGAACCAAGGTTGAGGCAGTTGGAAACCAAGCCTCATGAGGAACCAAGGTTGTGGCAGTTGGAAACCAAGCCTTGTGAGGAACCAAGGTTGTGGCAGTTGGAAACCAAGCCTCACGAGGAACGGTTGAGGCAGCTAGGTATTTTTAGCCTGGAGAAGAGGAGACTGAGAGGAGAGAGGAGAGCCATCTTCCAATATCTGAGGGCTGCAAGAGGGAGCAAGCTTGCTTTCTGCTACTCCAGAGGGGAGGGCAGGAGAGGAGATTCAGAAGAACTTTCTGATGGTAAGACTCTCTGGGATGGTGGTGGACTCTCCTTCCTTGGAGGCTTTTAAGCAGAGGTTGGGTGCCAATCTGCGAGGGATTCAGCTGCAATTTGGGGAACACATAGCACTGGCCTTCTTTACAGGGTTGTTGTAACCACACAGGGCTGCTGAGCATCCGAAAGTGCCTGACAAATGTTGAGCCTTCCCTTTCATTGTGGGGAACAGCTGCAGCACATCAGGATGTGTCCCTCAACTTCCATTTCTCCTCTCTCCTGCAGCCAAAGGGGCCGGGCTGGATTACCAAATAGGCAGAGTAGGCACTGGCCTATTGGCCACACACTTTTTAGGGGTTCCACAAAATGGATCAAAATAATATTGGTTTGATCTTGAAAGGAAATGACATGCTTTCTTAGTTCAATGTTATTCCAGCGTGCGCACGAGGCCTGCCCCCTGCCCAGATTTTGACCACCAAGGGGCCTCCACAGGATTTAATCCAGCTCTGCCCCATGAACGGCCCAGTATATCTGAAGGAGCATCTCCACCTCCGTCATTCAGCTCTACCCCCACCCACTGAGGTCCAGCTCTGAGGGCCTTCTGGCGGTTCTCTCACTGCAAGAAGCAAAGTTACAGAAAACCAGGCAGAGGGCCTTCTCGGTGGTGGCACCCACCCTGTGGGACGCCCTCCCGCCTGATGTCGAGGAAATAAACAACTATCTGACTTTTAGAAGACATCTGAAGGCAGAGGCATAGGAAGGGGGTGAGGTGGATGCGGGCCGCCCTGGTTGCCATCACTGAGGGGGGTGACAAAATGGCAAAAATATGTTTTTTAAAAAATAAAATAATTTTGTTTCCAAGGTAAGGGAGGAGGAGGCGGCGAAAGAAGGCAGAGCTGCGGCATGCTGCCTGCCTCTCCTCGCGCCCCATGCTCTGGCCTTGGCTGGCGTGAGGGGAGAGCCTATAAAGGGGGCTGCCGGCAGGGAACGCCGCCAATGCAAAGACTGCCAGTGACACGCAGGGGACAGGGAGACCAGGCCGCTGAGAGGCTCCGGGTGGCGTAGCCCAGGTGTCCTGTTGTGGGCAGGCGTGTGTGTGGGCAGCGTGTGGGGAAGCTGGGAGGAAGCACCCCCAGCTTGAAGCACCCATTTCAGTTGGTGCACAACTGGGGTTGGGATAGGGCAGGAGGCAATAATACTGTGCATTTCAAATGTCTGCTGGTGGTAAATATGTACGGTGGTACCTCAGGTTAAGTACAGTGGTGCCTCGCAAGACGAAATTAATTCGTTCCGCAATTCTCTTCGTCTTGCGGGTTTTTCGTCTTGCGATGCACGGTTTCCCATAGGAATGCATTGAAAATCAATTAATGCGTTCCTAGGGAAACCACCTTCAGGCCAGGTCCGGGGACAGTCTGTCCCCGGACCTCTTCTGAAGGCTGGGGGGGGGGGGACAAGGGCTTTTCTTCCCACCCCCAGCATTTTAAAAAACCCTGGGACAGCGGAGGACTTCTCCGCTGTGCGGGGCTATCTTAAAATGCTGGCCGGCGGCATTTTAAATCGCCCCGGACAGCGGAGGACTTCTCCGCTGTCCGGGGCGATTTAAAAGCCCCTGGGAAGGCAGGCAGGGGGGACAAAGACTTTCGCCCCCTGCCCGCCTTCAGAAGGTGTTCCCGCCCCCCTTCGGAACATCGTTCCGAAGTGGGGCGGCTGGGGCAGCTGTTCCCGCCCCCCGCCCCACTTCGGAACAGCTTTCCGAAGTGGGGCGGATGGGGCAGCTGTTCCCGCCCCACCTCCCCCCTTCGGAACATCGTTCCGAAGGGGGGCGGATGGGGCAGCTGTTCCCGACCCACCTCCCCCCTTCGGAACATCGTTCCGAAGTGGGGCGGCTGGGGCAGCTGTTCCCGACCCACCTCCCCCCTTCGGAACATCGTTCCGAAGGGGGGCGGCTGGGGCAGCTGTTCCCGACCCACCTCCCCCCTTCGGAACATCGTTCCGAAGTGGGGCGGATGGGGCAGCTGTTCCCGACCCACCTCCCCCCTTCGGAACATCGTTCCGAAGTGGGGCGGATGGGGCAGCTGTTCCCGACCCACCTCCCCCCTTCGGAACATCGTTCCGAAGTGGGGCGGATGGGGCAGCTGTTCCCGACCCACCTCCCCCCTTCGGAACATCGTTCCGAAGGGGGGCGGATGGGGCAGGTGTCCCCGCCCCCCTCCCCCCTTCGGAACATCGTTCCGAAGTGGGGCGGATGGGGCAGCTGTTCCCGACCCACCTCCCCCCTTCGGAACATCGTTCCGAAGTGGGGCGGCTGGGGCAGCTGTTCCCGACCCACCTCCCCCCTTCGGAACATCGTTCCGAAGGGGGGCGGATGGGGCAGGTGTCCCCGCCCCCCTCCCCCCTTCGGAACATCGTTCCGAAGTGGGGCGGATGGGGCAGCTGTTCCCGACCCACCTCCCCCCTTCGGAACATCGTTCCGAAGTGGGGCGGATGGGGCAGGTGTCCCCGCCCCCCTCCCCCCTTCGGAACATCGTTCCGAAGGGGGGCGGATGGGGCAGCTGTTCCCGACCCACCTCCCCCCTTCGCAACATCGTTCCGAAGTGGGGCGGATGGGGCAGCTGTTCCCGACCCACCTCCCCCCTTCGGAACATCGTTCCGAAGGGGGGCGGATGGGGCAGGTGTCCCCGCCCCCCTCCCCCCTTCGGAACATCGTTCCGAAGTGGGGCGGATGGGGCAGCTGTTCCCGACCCACCTCCCCCCTTCGGAACATCGTTCCGAAGTGGGGCGGATGGGGCAGGTGTCCCCGCCCCCTCCCCCCTTCGGAACATCGTTCCGAAGGGGGGCGGATGGGGCAGCTGTTCCCGACCCACCTCCCCCCTTCGGAACATCGTTCCGAAGGGGGGCGGATGGGGCAGGTGTCCCCGCCCCCCTCCCCCCTTCGGAACATCGTTCCGAAGGGGGGCGGATGGGGCAGCTGTTCCCGACCCACCTCCCCCCTTCGGAACATCGTTCCGAAGTGGGGCGGCTGGGGCAGCTGTTCCCGCCCCCCGCTTCGGAACAGCGTTTTAAAATGCTGGGGGTCGGCAGCGAACGCTCCCGACCCCCAGCATTTTAAAATCTCCCCGGGACAGAGACTTCTCTGCTGTCCCTTGGAGATTTTAAAATGCTGGGGGTCGGCAGCGAACGCTTCGCTCCCGCCCGCCAGCATTTTAAGATCACCCGGGGCAGGCGGGGGGGAGGCAGGCGGGGGGGAGCAAAGACTTTTGCCCCCCGCCGTCCTTCAGAAGAGGTCCTCTTCTGAAGGCCGGCTGTGGGCGAAAGTCTTTGCTCCCGACCGCCAGCATTTCCCTATGGGCTTTCGTCTTGCGATGCAAGCCCATAGGGAAATTCGTCTTGCGAAGCGCCTCCAAAACAGAAAACCCTTTCGTCTTGCGGGTTTTCCGTCTTGCGAGGCATTCGTCTTGCGGGGTACCACTGTACTTAATTCGTTCCGGAGGTCCGTTCTTAACCTGAAACTGTTCTTAACCTGAAGCACCACTTTAGCTAATGTATAGTGGTACCTCAGGTTAAGTACTTAATTCATTCCGGAGGTCTGTACTTAACCTGAAACTGTTCTTAACCTGAAGCACCACTTTAGCTAATGTATAGTGGTACCTCAGGTTAAGTACTTAATTCGTTCCGGAGGTCCGTTCTTAACCTGAAACTGTTCTTAACCTGAAGCACCACTTTAGCTAATGTATGGTGGTACCTCAGGTTAAGTACTTAATTCGTTCCGGAGGTCCGTTCTTAACCTGAAACTGTTCTTAACCTGAAGCACCACTTTAGCTAATGGGGCCTCCTGCTGCCGCTGCGCCGCCGGAGCACGATTTCTGTTCTCATCCTGAAGCAAAGTTCTTAACCTGAAGCACTATTTCTGGGTTAGTGGAGTCTGTAACCTGAAGCATATGTAACCTGAAGTGTATGTAACCTGAGGTACTACTGTATTTTGATTTTACATTTTTATTTTGTGCACATTTGTGCACATTTTGTATATATTTATTTTGTGCATAGAGTAGTTAGGGGTAAGTGTAGGGTTAGGGCGAGGGTTAGGCTTTGGTGGGCATTTTAAATACTTAGCTAGTTTAAAGAGGAGGGTGGGAGTTTTTTGTGAACAAAATGTGCAGACTGTAAGTAGCATTCCTCTGCTTTCTCTTGGTCTCCTGGGGGCAGGGTGTGAGTCCTGGGGTCCCCTGCACAGCCTTAGCTCTTTGGAAATCGACCTGACCAGTCTTCTCCAGGGACCTCAGCTCCTCCACACTCTTTCCCTGCCTTCCCCTTTTCTCTCCCCACACATCAGTTACATTTTCTAGGACTTTCCTAGCCCACTTTCCTCCAAGGAGCTCAAGGTGGCCTTCATGGTTCTCTCTGCCACCACTTGTTATCTTCACAGCAGCCCTGCAAAGTAGGCTAGCCTAAGGTCCACCAGGGAGCTTCATGGCTGAGTGGGGATTCGAACCCTGCTCTCCCAGGTCCTCCTAGTCCAGCCCTCCAATAGGGCAGTAAGTATCAGAACTGCATGGCAGAAGTAGGAAGCCTCAGGCCTTCATTTTGTCTCTTGCAGTCTAGGCTAAAACATGTTTCTTCAGAACTAGATATGACTCAATGAGACTAATTCAAAAGTTGTTGTTGTTGTTGTTGTTGTTGTTGTTGTTGTTCTTCTTCTTCTTCTTCTTCTTCTTCTTCTTCTTCTTCTTCTTCTTCTTCTTCTTCTTCTTCTTCTTTTCATTTATTAAATTTATATACCACCCTATATCTGGGGGTCTCAGAGCAGTTCACAGAATAAAACAAAGATATAAAACTACAAAATTAATTAATTTAATAATAATAATAATAAACTCAATAGCCTCTCCCCCAGCCCAATAGGATTGAAGAGCAAGCTTAATACCAAAGAGCACACATTTATGCTCCAATAAGGTTTCTGTTTCATACAACTCGGGTTTGTGTGTGAGAGAGAAAATTTAGAGATATACATAGCTGCATGTAAATAGTTATGAGAAACATTCTGTTTTCCAAGTTATGTCACATAGCTTTAACAGTATGTGGATCTTGGAAATACCAAAAGGAGGCTGGTTATTATTTTGCCAGTCATTCGTAAATACAGAGCAGTGTTTCGGAAAGACATTTTCCCTTCCTTCCGCCTTCCCTTGATAGTTTAGACATAGCAGCATATTCCACAGTGCAAACTTCTAACCTATTTGAAAACGAGAGCGCTCCCAGCAATGCTTTGACAGGCGCAATGGAACAATGAAGGCTCTCCCTGCCGCCAATAGAGCTGCTCAATAGAGCTACCAGCTTTTTACTTTCAGTTCTGTTGGTTATTTTGGACGGGGGGCTGGTGGTTTGCGGGTGTATTCTGCAATGTAGAATCACAGAATTGTAGAGTTGGAAGGGACCCTGAGGATCATCTAGTCCAACCCCCTGCAAGGCAGGAATATGCAGATGTCCCATACAGGGATTGAACCTGCAACCTTGGCGCTATCAGCTCCACGCTCTAACCAGCTGAGCTATCCAGACGTGTCAGTGGGACGCAGGTGGCGCTGTGGTCTAAACCACTGAGCCTCTTGGGCTTGCTGATCAGAATATAGATGGTTCAAATTCGCCTGATAGGGTGAGCTCCCGTTGCTCTGTCCCAGCTCCTGCCAACCTAGCAGTTCGAAAGCACACCAGTGCAAGTAGATAAATAGGTACCGCTGTGGTGGGAAGGTAAATGGTGTTTCCGTGCGCTCTGGTTTCCGTCACGGTGTTCCATTGCTCCAGAAGCATGACCTGGAAAGCTGTCTGTGGACAAACACCGGCTCCCTCAGTCTGAAAGTGAGATGAGCACCACAACCCCATAGTCGCCTTGGACTGGACTTAACTCCCAAACTCATCCTGAAGCTGTGTTTCCCAAACTTGGGTCTCCTGCTGTTGTTGGACTACAAAGCCCATCATCCCTAGCTAACAGGACCAATGGTCAGTGATGATGGGAGTTGTAGTCCAACAGATTGAGAAGCATTGTCCTAAAGTCTGAGCATTTAAAATCAGAAAGAGAAGTGGAGAAGCCACATACAGTCCATTTTCTTACCCATACAATGGAGCTTATGTTGCAGGATGGCGGGGATTAAGTATGTTGCAGTAACACATTAGTTCCTTAGTTTAAACTTTTTCGCTTTGAAAACTAAACAGGTCCCATCCTTGTCCCGCCGTCAGCTGCATAATAATGTGCAGGCAGAACAATGCATGTTCTAAAATGCATTTGGCCACTAGGGGGTGAATGTGCACTATTCTTTCTCTGCGGATAACAATTTTTAAAAAGATGGACTCCTTTGGGATTTAATTTTGGGTACTTGCTGGATGACGCCATTGAATAGGAGAGTTTTGAAGCCTTATCTCAGTTTAGAAAACATGTGAATGCTGTCACTAATTGTCCCTAAGTGTTTTGTTTTAAATTGGGAAGCCGCTGGTAATCCCTGTCTTTCTAAATATACAGATAAATAAGGCAGATGCAGTTATTTATTTATTAGCACTTTATTTGGAATGTAGGATGACACAAAGTGGTTTTATCTTGTCAGCTGCTTTTTTTGTCCACGTAGCCCAGATATGTGTGCTCTGGCGGGCAGCACCAACACAGGGTATGAGGCAGAGGCCTTTTGCATCATCTACTACATGAGCCTTTTAACTGGAAATGAAAAGAACAGCACCTTCAAAGCAAGTTCTCTGCCACTGAGCAGTGGAATGGTTTAAAAGAAAAGAAAAGAAAGAAAATCAGGGAAAAGAGGAAGTGTATGAATCTACCTCAGCCCAGAGAGAGGGAGATTTCCACTGGAGAAGCTTTACTGTGGCATTTGAAATCTTCTCTAACACATACACAAAAATAGGGTGGCTATATTTAAAAAAGTAAAAACCGGGAGCTTTTTCTAGACAAACCCCAAAATTGATGAGTTTTGTTTTTTTTAAAACAAAACACCAAAAAAACCTAAGATGCAGGACAAAGCGCTGCCTTTCGGAAATTCCCCCCGGACATCAATTCCGCCTTTGAAAATCTGGTAATGTCCAGTGATGTATGGCAGCCAGACACAAAAAGGTCAAGAAGTTGTCATGTCGTACACATTAACCTTTTGAAGCACATTCGAGAAACGTTCCTTCCCTCAAAGAATTCTGGGTGCTGTAGTTTCTCTAGAGCTGCTGGGAATTTAAGCTCTGTGAGAGGTAAACTGCAGTGTCTACAATTCTTTGAGGTGCTTTGGATGTCCTTTAAAGGGATACTGAGTACACAGCCAGGGTAAGGCTGCAACAATACTATGTGCCGTTACTTGGAACAAGGTCCACTGAACTCGGTGGACTGTGCTTCTGAGTAAACATCATTGTTAGGACCAACACAAAGATCCTAATGGAGCCTAGCCTTCCAATGACCCCATAGGATCCTGTGTTGTATTTGTAAGCCGTTTTAGATGGGAGGTTTTAATTCAAAGTGATTTGGGTCCCATTGACTCTGAACTCAGCTACACAGCTGCAAATAAAACGTTTTAAGTCTGTTTAAAATGCAATATACAAATGTGACACTAGATGGTGACAGTGAGCTACAGCAAATTCAATGTATTTTTCAAAACTTTTTTGTGTGTGTGTTTAAGCATTTTCGCAGCCTTTTTTGTATGTGTGTAGACCCCTAGTCAATGGGACAAAATTCAATTGAAATCCCTATGCTGTGGAATCAAAACCCCAATCTGATTGGCTAGATTAATCCAATAACCCGATCTCTGCCGCTTGATCCTTATAAATAACAGCAACTGGAGAATGCTTTCAATCACGCCTCCCTTCACTTCCTTGTTGGGCCTTATTTTGTATTTTTGTTGTTGTTGTTCTGTTCATCCCGGGTGAGAGGAAAACCCCATCCTGGATCAGGGAGGCAGGACTGTGTTGGCTAAAATCCAACGACTGCAAATGGTCTATGCTCTCAGTTTCTTTTGCTGCCGCACTGAACAGCTCTAGAGACACGCAAGTTGAATTATGTGTCAGATGAGGAATGAGGGGGGAAAGCATGGAGTGATTTCCCTTTTCCCTGCAAGGCTGGTTCCAAGGCGCTGGCTAGCTCTTTTCATCTGACGTGAGCTGATGGGAGGATTTGAGAATCCGCCTTGCCAGCCGCAGGTGAGCAGAAACCCCTCTTGGGCTTGTCGAGAGGCAGAGCAAGTCATGCGGCCGAGCCGGGCAGCCGAGCAACCACGTCAGCAGAAAGGCGAACTTGGTAACAGGTTGATATTGCGGTTGCTAGAATCAAGGCTGTGAAAAGCCTGCCCAGAGCCTGCCCCACACCGGGGAGGCTGCCAAAACAAACAGAGCCTTGTGCAACGTACAACAGAGTGCCCTTGCACTTGATCTCTTTCTTTTGCAGAAATCAGTCTTCCTAGAAACTCCCTCGTGGACCAGATCTCCTCCTGGGACACTCTCAAAAAACAAGTTTAGTTGAATGAGGAACTCTGCTTAGGGAATGAAGCATGCTTGTAATTTTATTTGCCCTGCTTTCCTCTGTTAATCTTAAACTCTCTCTCTCTCTCTCTCTCTCTCTCTCTCTCTCTCTCTCTCTCTCTTTCTCTCTCTCTCTGTGTGTGTGTGTCTTGGGCTGCATGCACACATTTGCAGCGCATTTCAAGCATACACCCTGCTCCAAATCCTCGGAACTGTAGTTTGCCACACACCAAGCTACAGCTCCCGGCACCCATAACAAGCTATTGTCCCCAAAATAATTTGGTGGTGTGTGTGTGTGTGTGTGAGAGAGAGAGAGACATGTTTTGAAAGTGCTCTAAATCTGTGGTGCATATGCAATCTTGTGGTGGTAAAATCAAAAGCTTAAACGAAAGTGAGATGCTTATAATTTCCGAACATGTTCCTGTTTTAATGGAGCTAGGTGGAGGAATCTCAAAATCTGCTTGATAGAGCTATCGTGCAATAAATAAGCAGAGCAAAAGTTCTTTTATGCTCAGATTGACACAGTGAAAGGCAAAAGGAAAGATTGGATAAAACAATACATAAGATGTTGTTTTTCAGAGATTGTGGATTAGTCTGATCGGTTAAAGAGTCTATTTACTACATCCACTACCACATTAATACAAGGACTCGTGGTGATGTACATAGTTCCTACTCTTTTCATTTTATCTTCACAACATCCCTGTGAGGGAGATTAGGCTGAGAATATCCCAGTGAGCTTTGCATCTGAGTGAGAATTTGAAAGCTGGACTCTCTGGTCCGAGTCTGACACTCTTAACGGTTAGGGTTGAACCGCAAAACTGGTTCTCAAGTTCCCAAATTATTATATTATGTAAAATGCATTTTAAAGGCGAGAACAGGTGAAGATGGCTGCCTAAGAGACTGGTAAGCTGTTGCCAGTCAGAGTAGGCACTACAGTGGTACCTCTGGTTACGTACTTAATTCGTTCCGGAGGTCTGTTCTTAACCTGAAGCATCACTTTAGCTAATGGGGCCTCCTGCTGCCGCTGCGCTGCCGGAGCACGATTTCTGTTCTCTTCCTGAATCAAAGTTCTTAACCCGAGGTACTATTTCTGGGTTAGCAGAGTCTGTAACCTGAAGTGTATGTAACCTGAAGCATGTGTAACCCGAGGTACCACTGTACTGAACTAGATGAACCACTGAACCAGTCTCAGTATAACTTAAGGCAGTTTCATATCTTCTTTGGCGATCACCATAGCCAAATAAGATTGTCTTCCATGAACACGGTTTTAACAGTGAGTCTGTAAGTGACTGTGGAGGCCAATTCTGGATCCACTCATCCTTACACAGTAGAAACATAGGTTTCTGGGTGGGACTTGATCATGGTGAGGGTTTGGCAAGTGTGCCTTCCTCTTAGCATATTTCTCCCTTTTGTCCTGAGTTCAAGTGTCTTCAAAGCCCATTACACCTTTGGTAAAGGCTGTTCTCCAGTTGGAGCTCTTGCAGGCCAGTGTTTCCCAGTTGTCAGTGTTTATACTACATTTTAAAGATTTGCCTTGAGAGAGTCTTTAAAACTCTTGTTGACCACTAGCATTACGCTGTCCATTTTTAAGTTCAGAATAGAGTAGTTGCTTTGGAAGACGATAATCAGGCATCCGAACAACATGACTAGTCCAACAAAATGGATGTTGAAGAATCATCGCTTTGACACTGGTGATCTTTGCTTCTTTCAGTACACTGGCATTAGTTGGCCTGTCTTCCCAAGTGATGTGTAAACTTTTTTGGAGACATCGTTGATGGAATAGAATCTCATATCTATCTATCTATCTATCTATCTATCTATCTATCTATCTATCTATCTATCATCTATGTATGTATGTATGTATGTATCTATCTATCTATCTATCTATCTATCTATCTATCTATCTATCTCTATCATCTAAAATAAAGGCTAATCCATTGTGAGAGTTAGAAACTAGAAATCTTTCTCACGTACAAAAGCCACAGTCCATCACACGGTTAAGCACAAGCAGAAGCCAGCCCATTAAGTTTGATGGGTTTAAGTGCTGGATCGTGGCCATGAGAGATTAACAAAAACAGCCTTGTCAGACTTTTATCGCCAGCTTGCTCTGGGACCATTTCCAGCTTTTCATACGTCAACTTTTTCTCCCGAAGCTACATCTCCTTAAGAGCAATTTTATCTATAGTGTGCAAATTACTTAATTGCATGCTATTAAAATAAGAGATTCCAGTTGGAGTACAAAGCTCCAAGGTTCAAAGTTGTAGGTGGTTGGGTTTTTTGTGTGTGTATGTGTGTGAAAGAAATTAGGTGAAAATCTTATCGGCGATCTGTAGGACAGTTTGAAGTTTCGTTTCACTCTGCCGTATGAAAGCTCAACAGATTCTGTGTTGTGCAACAAAGAATCTAGGTTTCATATTTTCAGTACAAGTAACACTCGCTCTCTTAAAACTGGCTGGGATCCAGCATCTCCCCCTCTTGGATCCCCGCAATGCTATATCAAAATGTGCTTTTAAAGTTTCCTCACCCAGATGCACAGGCTTTGGGAAGGCAACGCAAGGGCTATGGGGTGTGTGCAATGTTGTCAAGGGCTGCCAAAAAAAGGCCTCGAGGGCCGCATGTGGCCCTTGGGCCACGCATTAAACAACCCTGCTTTATAGCATGAAGCCATCCCTGAAATTTTGATTGCGGAAGTCCTGCTCAAACGTGCATGTTTCCCCAATAGAATTAACAAGGGTTCCTTAGTGCCAAGAGAGTCTGATCTCTGAATGTTTTGGGAGAGGGCTGTTACTGATCTTACTGGGTCCCACCAGGAAGTTTGGCTGGCAGGAAGCTGTGCCACTCTGCGTGGGCACATTGCTTTAAACGTCTTGCGAGCAACTCAGTGCCATGTGAGATAATGGCGTTGCTCCCAAAACGTTCCAGGAAGTGCAACTGAGAGGCCTGTGAGCAGCACAGCATTTTTGTTAAGTTAGAAAAGCAGGGAAGAAATGAGAAACCTTTGTCTAGCTTGTAAGATTCATAAAAGTAAATCAGCAGCTGCCTCCTTAAGATTTCAGAAAGAAATTGCTCCTCACCCCCTCCTGTGTTCTTTCAGGAGAGTTATGTTTTGTAGGGTGCCAAGTAAAAACCAGGACATCCCGAAAGTGTTGAGCAAAAGCTACGAGAATTTTGAGTTCTGCAGCTGTTTTTGGCATTTTGGGCATGATTTAATCCCCGTTGCTGGTTTTCTGGGACATTTGCCCAATTTCCGAGAAATACAGTGGTACCTCGGGTTAAGTATTAAATTCATTCCGGAGGTCCGTACTTACCCTAACCTGAAACTGTTCTTAACCTGAAGCACCACTTTAGCTAATGGGGCCTCCTGCTGCTGTCGCACCGCCGGAGCCCGATTTCTGTTCTCATCCTGAAGCAAAGTTCTTAACCTGAAGCACTATTTCTGGGTTAGCGGAGTCTGTAACCTGAAGTGTATGTAATCCGAGGTACCACTGTAATCCAGGATGCTATTTTGGGGGGAGAATTCCAGGTCATGTCCTGGACAATCAGGACGTATGACAGCCCGAGTCTGTAGCAGTGGGAAGAATGGAGTTAGGATTTCTGATTTCCTGCTTGGATAACCACTTTGTTACATGCATAGCTCAATCCAGGTTGGAATAAAAAGTGTTTGGACCACACATTAATTAACCACAAAACTGTCCATATATCCTTATTATCATGCAATCATGGTGATTTGTGCTCATGATGGTATCAGGGTGGTTATACACAATCCCACTTTCAAGACTGCTTCCGCTCTCAAAAGTTTTGCGCCAGAGGTATCATTGCCCATTCGTCCAGATCTGGCGCTTCTCCAGATGATCATGAGAACTCTAAACCGGGGAAGACAAATGAATGAATGAAAGGAAAGCAAGAGTGATGGAGAGCTGGACTTTCCAGATTTCCCTTAAATCCAAGCTCAGCCATGAGGCTTATTGTATGGCTGTGGGTGGGTCAGCATCTCTTTTGGACCCAGAGGTTCTTGCGAAGATAATCCAGTATCTGCCAGCCTAAGTTTGGAGGATGGAACGGATGCAAATGTGATAAATAAGATCGCTCCCTTCGGTTAGCAGTTCTGGGGCTCGCTTTTCATCTGACCTGAGACAATACTGTCGGGGCACAGAATCTACTGCAGACCAGGTGAAATAATGTAATCATTGAATAGCCCTTTTCCAGCCGTTACCTTTGCTCAGTGAGGCAGTAAACACTGAAACAAAAACCACATTACCTACCTAACCAATTGTTTTAACCAGATATGTTAATGCATTGCCCTAAGTCTGTGTAGGACATACTTTTTGAGGTTATCAATGGGACACGGGTGGCACTGTTGTCTAAACCACCGAGCCCCTTGGGCTTGCCAATCAGAATGTCGGCAGTTTGAATCCCCATATCGGGGTGAGCTCCTGTTGCTCTGCCCCAGCTTCTGCCAACCTAGCAATTTGAAAGCACGCCAGTGCAAGTAGATAAATAGGTACCACTGTGGCAGGAAGGTAAATGGCGTTTCCCTTACAGTGTTCTGTTGTGCCAGGAGTGCTTTAGTCATGCTGACCACATGACCCGGAAAGTTATCTGTCGACAAACGCTGGCTCACTTGGCCTGAAAGCGAGATGAGCACCGCAACCCCATAGTCGTCTTTGACCGGACTTAACCGTCCAGGGGTCCTTTACCTTTACCTTTTTACCTTTAAGCAGATATGTTAATAAATTCCCCAAATGCACTGCACTAAATCTGTGTAGGCATATTTTTAGGTGATCAATGGGGCTTACCTTTAGAAAGGTGTATAGTACAATGTGCCCATTAATTCTGCAATTGATTGTAGTATATGAATTGGCCTTAAACCTTCTGTCTCGTTCTTACAGAAAGGGAAGCTGTTTCTCATTCCTTTTACACCAAGCTGCACCCAGAGGTTTGTGGTCTCCCATGCAGTCAAGCCGAGGAATCTTTAGACTTTGGACTCTTTGGGCAATTTATCTGTGTTTCCTCTATTACGGTTGTACTTTGTAATCAGTCTTGGGTCTCTGATGTCTCGCATCTGGGAAGGTAGCCTGGTGCCCCAGGGTGGCTGAACTAGATGTTCCTTCGAAAAGCAAATTCAGGGACACGTTGACAAACTGGCTTGAGCCCCACCCAGACCTCTTCCAGAGTCTTAGACAGGGACATGAGGAAGCAATGAGCTACTAAATTCTTGGTGATATAAATACAAGCAGTCTGAATTGTACCAGCGTAGTAAAAGGACTAGCTCTCCAAACATTTGGTTGATAGTCAACACTTTTAGAAAAGGAGGAATGCAGCAGGCTGCCTGCTGCTGATGTCGAGCCCCAATGTGTCGATTGGAAAGTGGCAGGACTGGGAATCTGGTGGAGCCAAGATGTTAAATACAGTCAGACCTTGGTTGTCAAACGGCTTGGTTCTCAGACATTTTGGCTCCCAAACGCCTCAAACCCGGAAGTGAGTGTTCCGGTTTGCGAGCGTTTTTTGGAAGCCGAATGTCCAATGCGGCTTCCGCGGCTTCCGATTGGCTTCAGGAAGCTCCTGCAGCCAATCGGAAGCTGCAACTTGGTTTTCGAACTGTTCCGGAAGTTGAACGGACTCCCGGAACGGATTAAGTTCAACAACCAAGGTACCACTGTACTAGAGTTTCTGAATCCAGATAGGTTTTTCAGTCTGCCATATTCACCCCATTTACCTGAAAGTGAGTAGCATCAATTCAATAGAATTGATTTCTCAGTAGACAGAGTTAGGATTACCCTCAGCAGGTTAATTTGTGGTAATCTATCCAATTCCTGGGGTAGCCAATCCTGACCTCAGTGAATTTGTGTCTGTCTGAAAGAAGGGATATCTGTTCTACAAATCTGTAGCTATCTTGTATCAGTTTAGCGATATCAGTTTCCTTCCCAAAATTCCTGGTGTTCTCCCTTAGCTTTGTTTAGATTTGGCCTTTGTATATTTGGATAAAATATGGGGCTAAAACCTGCAACCTTGGTGCTATCAGCATCACGCTCTAACCAACGGAGCTACACTGGAAGTTGTCATTTGGTGAGATTGCTGAAAATGCCTGTTGGAGGTCCCCAGTCTCCCTCTCTGAACTACAATTCCCAGAGGTCTGATTGCTACGTCAGTCTGTATGTGGCATGACCTTTGCTGTGGTCTAAACCACTGAGCCTCTTGGACTTGCCGATCAGAAGGTCAGTGGTTCAAATCTCCACGAAGCAGTGGGCTCCCATTGCTCTGTCCCAGTTCCTGCAAACCTAGCAGTTCAAAATCACACCAGTGCAAGTAGATAAATAGGTACCTCTGTGGCAGGAAGGTGAACGGCGTTTCTGTGAGTTCTGGTTTCCATCACAGTGTGCCATTGCGCCAGAAGCAGTTTGGTCATGCTGGCCACATGACCCGGAAAGCTTTCTGCGGACAAATACCGGCTCCCTCAGCCTGAAAGGAAGATGAGCGCCGCAACCCCAGAGTCGCCTTTGACTGGACTTAACCATCCAGGGGTCCTTTACCTTTAATCATGACCTTTGATGTGATTAAACTGCTCCCTGGTTTTCTGTTAAGCTGACTTGGCTTCCATGCTAGCTGCACGTTACGCTCCTTGGGTATCGAGAATGAAATTATTGGCTCTACAAAGCTGCCCTTTGTTACTTTTATTTACTAAATCGTCCCCTTGCGGGTTTTTCCAGTTTCCTCCACACCATATTATTTCTTTCTGGTTTCATTAATACAAACACCTTTTAATGTGCTTTTAATTTCGTTCATTCACTCCGTGTCTCTTGCATTCCTCTCCCTTGACTATTGGTGACTTGTGCATGAAGAAGAGACTTGTTTTGCTGGGCACAAGAATAACTGTGGCTGACATTAGTGAGCATCAGGAATCAATATGGGAACACTTGATCAAATATTGAGGAACAGGCCTGCGGAATCATAAGTCTATTTTGGAGGGACGTGTTGGGGCATTCTACAGTTTTCCCCACAAAGTATCTCAACCCTTTGAACCATTTCATCCATTGTAGAGGAAATTATTAAATCCTGGTTCTAGGAGCATTTAAGACCTCAGGCTGGGCTCTCTCTCTTTCTGCCCCAATTATTCACACCTAGATACAATCTTAGACATTACACTCAGGGTACATCAGGATGACCTGCTTTTTGAACATTCATCCTGATTTGCGTGCAGGAAGATTAGACAACTGAAATATACTCGGAGTGTGGATTTCATGCTCTTTATTCAACTCATAGTAGTGAGGAATGAAAGTTCCCCCAAAATATCTGCATTATATACATTATTTACACAATGGGTCGCATGTGATTGGCTAATTCCGGGATTCTCCTGTAGGCCAATCAAGTTGCGGATTCACTTCCAGCTGAAGCTGGATTGGGTGGCTCCTGTGGACGAATCATACTGCTGCATTGTTCTAGGACCAATCAGACTGCTGCATTCTGAATCCTATTGTTCTAGGACCAATCAGACTGCTGCATTTTGGATCCTATTGTTCTAGGACCAATCAGACTGCTGCATTTTGGATCCTATTCAACTCAGTACAAAACAACATTTGCTGTTTAATTGACATTCATTCTGATTTGTTTGTGGAGAGGTTCGATGGGTTTAAATCTTGTCTTAACACTTTTATTCTTTCTCTTCTTTAAAGCGGATGACAATGCCAATGTGAAAAGTGCTATATAAATGAAGTGAAGGATTATCCTGTACCCTCCCCACCTTTCAGTAACACCCTGACTTTGACACCACCCTTGCTTTACATTCTTTGGCACAAAAAGAAAAAAGAAAAAAAGAGAGAAAAGGTTATTAGTTTATTTAGAATTTTCCCTCCCAAGATTAGTTGGAAATTCAGAAGATAATGTAGCTGAGATGGAATTTTTAATTTCTGCTGAATAATCATGCAGCAAAAGGCACACCCTGGAACAAAGTTGCCATCAGAAAGACACACTCAGAGGAAGGGGACTTCCTAGCTTTTTCCTTCATTCCATCAAGTTTAAAGTGAGATTGCACTGCAGTGCAGGGTAGGCTGAAAGACACTGTTTCACCAAAGATCACCCAGTGAGCTTTATAAAACCCTAGTAAGCAATAGCAATATCCCCCCTCCCACCCACCCCAAAAAAATCCTTTCAGAGAAACGTTAAGACATCAAGCTTTATTGACTACGAACCCCGAAATTTGGGATCACTTCCAAACCGGTGCTAAAGTTTTGTACCTTGTTTTGTGCTATGAACCCTGAATCTTGTACCTTCCCCGAACCTGAGTAATTGACACATCAAACCTCGGGCAACCCAATAAGATGTGTGGGGTATAAATAGTAAAATTATCATTATGGAATGGGACGTCCCTATCTTCATCTGAAAAATGTTGGAGGGTATGAGTTCATGGTTAATAAAGCTGAGAGACCAGGGTTCAAATACCCGCCAAGCTCACTGGGATTTAAACCCTGATCTCTGAAAGTTTTGGGAGGGGGCTGTTACTGATCTTACTGGGTCCCACCAGGAAGTTTGGCTGGCAGGAAGCTGTGCCACTCTGCGTGGGCACATTGCTTTGAATGTCTTGAGAGCGACTCAGTGCCACATGAGATGATGGCGATGCTCCCAAAACGTTCCAGGAAGTGCAACTGAGAGGCCTGCGAGCAGCACAGCATTTTTGTTAAGTTAGAAAAGCGGGGAAGAAATGAGAAACCTTTGTCTACCTTGTAAGATACATAAAGGTAAATCGGCAGCTGCCTCCTTAAAATTTCAGAAAGAAATTACTCCCCACCCCCTCCTGTGGTCTTTCAGGAGAGTTATGTTTTGTAGGGCTGCCATATTTCAAAAAGTAAAAACCAGGACACCCCGAAAGTTGTTGAGCTTTTTAAAGACAAACCTCAAAGTTGTTGAGCTTTCTTCAGAAAATTTTTGAGTTTTGGAGCTGTTTTAGGCATATTGGGCAAGATTTAACCCCCATTGCCGGTTTTCCAGGACATTTGCCTGATGTTCAAAAAATAATCCAGGATGCCATTTTCATGGGAGAATTCCAGGACATGTCCTGGACAATCAGGATGTATGGCAGCCCGAGTCTGTAGCAGTGGGAAGGAATGGAATTAGGATTTCTGATCTGCTGCTTGGTCATGCAATTTGCCACATGCATTGCTCAATCCAGGTTGGAATAAAAAGTGTTTGGACCACGCATTAATTAACCACAAAACTGTCCAGATACCCTTATTATTGTGCATTCATAATGATTTGTGCTCATGATGGTATTAAGACCCCCAAATAGTTGAGGTTTTTTTTATAACAAAAACGCCAAAAAACCACAATATTTTGATTGACTTGCCAAAGATCCAGGACAAAGTGCCACATTCCACCTTTGAAATCCCAGCGGCGTCCGGGAAATTCTGCGCATAGAGTAGCCCTATGTTTTGTGTCCCACCCATCGAATGAATGGCCAAAAAGACCGTTTCAGAGCAGTCTCTGTCCAAAGCTCTACAATGCCTGGGCCCAGCCCTGGACCAAACATAAAGCAAACAACAGGTTATCGTGACAAACAGGGCGGCTTTGATTAGCTGTCACACAGCCTTTTTAACAACACCCTGTAAAGCAAAGGGATTGGGGAAGGGGGGGGGGTAGGGCAAGCACTCCAGCAAGACAAAAGGTAGCTGGATTCCGGTAATTTGGTGTCTGTGCTTTACCAAAAAACAAAACACTGTGGTGGTATTTGCTAAGCTTTGCAATTCCAGAGAATTGTGCAATTATGCAACTCCCAAGGAGGAAATGAATCCAGGGTAACTAAGCCTCGGAGGAGACATGTGAGACTCTGACTCCACAAGCAAGTCTTCCTTTTCACCATGCGCCATTATAATGGAAGAAAGGTTGGATACGCAAGAGTGGATAAATAAATAACCATGATTTATGTCTTTATAATTACCCAGAGGCGTACGTCCCCCTTCCCCCTGCTTTTGTACTCTCGGTTATCTTCCTTCTCGCCAAAATAAGGTGTGACAACTGCCGGTGTAACCCACAGATACATGGTCATGTCCACAGCACGCCTTTCAAGCACATATCTTTTCCCCAAAGAATCCTGGGAACGGAACTCTAAGGATGCTGGGAATTCTAGCTCTGTGAGGTGTGAACTACAGTTCCCAGGACTGCCAGTGTGGTGTAGTGGTTAAGAGTGGTGGTCTCGTAATCTGGGGAACCAGGTTCGCGTCCCCGCTCCTCCACATGCAGCTGCTGGGTGACCTTGGGCCAGTCACACTTCTTTGAAGTCTCTCAGCCCCACTCACCTCACAGAGTGTTTGTTGTGGGGGAAGGAGGGAAAGGAGAATGTTAGCCGCTTTGAGACTCCTTCGGGTAGTGATAAAGCGGGATATCAAATTCAAACTCTTCTCTTCTTCTTCTTCTTCTTTCGGGGGAAAGCCTCATACTTGAAAGGTATGGCACGGATGTGACCGAAGATGAAGGATGCTCTCGGTTTCCTAACCCCTCAGATATCATTTTTGCAGCCCTTACATATTTCGGGAACAGCAATCCTTGGAATGTAGTGAAAAATATTATGATTATCATGGATACTGTACAGCTACCGTAATTTACAACATGAATGAAAATATGTACAACATTGTACATACTGTGCGTACATTGTATATGTTGAGATCCGTGGGTATAGGGCAGTATATGAATGTAATAATTAATAATGGCTGTTTGTTGTTATTGTTGATCTCACATTCTCAAAATCAGTACCCACTTATGTACGGAATAAGGAATTGCAAGGAGACCACCTTCCTTACAGCAATAGACCAGTGCACCCGACCAGAGACAATGGCAGATCAAGTTGATGGATTATGCTGAAATGGCTAAAATGACCGGAAGAATCAGAAACCAGGAAGACCAAAATTTGAATAAGGAATGGGGGAAATTTATAATTTATCTTAAAAACCATTGTAAACAGCTAAAATTGTTAGCAGGATTGGAATAACACTTGTAGTCTAATGGTGAATTTTGGATATAATGGAGATGTAAAAGATCTGGATTATTATAAAAGATGCAGGAGGAAATGACTAACAATAGAAGCTGAAAAGAGGAGGAATCTTTGGAATCTTATATTTATGATGGATGTTGGATATGTTATTGTAAAACTTTAATCTGAAAGACCAAATAAATAAATTTTTATATATATTCAAAAATGAACTTAAAAACAAAAACCAGTAATGCAAGTAACAGTTGCAATGTAGTACTTTGTTCCTTCGTTGTCACAGAAACTTAGAAGTGTGGGATGATCATAAAGTGCAGCAGTTATTAACAGAGGCCACTGTTTCTGAAGAAAATACTGTTTGAAATGTGGTCTTTCCTGTGCATGGAGAGCAACTGGAGGCTCAATTTGTCTCCTGCAAGAGCTTGGAGCAACCTAGACCTCTTCTATGCACTTCCTTCGCAGGGTATTAAGTCCTGTAGGCGACACTGTTTTCTGCCCTCAATAGGAAGACCAGTGGGTCGGAAGCTGGGCAACAGCACCGGCTCTACCATCATCCAGAGTGACGCAGCCACTTCAGATAGTGGATTTTGAGGGGGATGGCAGCCCAGTGTCAGAGGACAGATCAACGTGCCCCGCTTGCCATACCACTCCAGAGCTAGCCTGCTGTCTTCGGTTGGGGTGGCGGACACTGGTGGAATCTACACACATATAAAAAAAACGCTTCGAAAATACTTTTTTAAAAAAAAGTTTTGAAAAATGCATGGAATTTTGCATAGCTCGCCAGCGCCATCTAGTGTCACATTTGTATTATTGCACTTTACAACGCATTTAAAGCATTTTATTTGCAGCTGTGTAGATGAGCCCACTGCCCCATCTCCAGCATTGAAATAAGATCCAACTCTTGATCCGGTCAGCTTACAGAAGGAGGGAGGGCACCAACTTTTGCCTCAGGCAGCAAAATATACTGAGTGGGTGAATTATGCTTTCCTGAGATTCACGGATGGGGAGAGGGCAGAGGAAGGAAAAAGCCAGCCCTGCATATTCCTTCCTCTCTGCCACCATTGCATGCACAAACATGGAGCCACCCACGCTATCCATGTATTCCCACCCTAAAGACATAGAATTATAGAATTGTCTAGTAAGAAGGGACCACAAGAGCCATCTAGTCCAACCCCCTGTAATGCAATAATCTCTTGCCCGATGTGGGATTCGAACCCACGACCCTCAGATTAAGAGTCTCATGCTTTACCAACTGAGCCATCCCAGCAGACATATGGAGATCAGGGGTGTTATCATATGTGGTCTATGCATGTAATGGCTCCATGCCCTCTACAGAAAACTGCCCATGACACATCAACCTGGAAAAAACAAATTAACTTAGTATGTATCAAAAAAAAGGAATTGTGCCTCAGAGGCAGGGCTAGAAAATTAAATGTGGAATTTAAAATAATAGGTTCCCACTAAGCAGGTTTAAAAAAGAAAACAAAATCCAAAATGATCTTAAACTTCTTTGTTTGGGATCAAACCACTAAATGCGTAGTACTTTAAAAGCCACATATATGGTGTGTTTTTTCTAAACACACCTTCCTTTGTGGGAAAAAGTGATTATAAGTCTCAGTTTCTTTCCCCACAGACCACATGATCCGAGCTACTTGCGAAATGTTGGAAAACGAGTTTGAGATGGACTAAGTGCCAACTACCGACTGTTTCCTCCTTCTCCTCTGTGTACTAGCTACAAGGACAAAACAGCGTAACAAGGAAGTTTGTGTTCCTTGAGGTGGATTTGACCGAAAGGAGAGAGAGTTAAAAGCAGCGTCGTCTCCTGTTAAATAAAATCCTCTTTAGAAAACCTCCTGTTCCTTTTGCAAATCCCAACCACAAAGGCAATGGCATTGAGCACAAAAAAGGATCCTCAGAGATGTAAACAGAGAAGCTGGGTCGAGAGCACGTTGGGTTAAAACTCCCACCAATCTTTTCAAAATAAATTAATCGTTCAGTGTGGCTTAGATGCTGGTCATTGATCTTCCCACATTCGTGTGTAATCCTTTTAACCGATGCTCCCACCAGTCCCAGCCAGCATGCCCAATGGCAAAGTAGGATGGGATTTGGAGTCCGATGACAGCTGAGAACACCATGTTGGATGTTGCAAATATATAGACCAGGTTCCTTGTGCCCCACCAGAATCTCCTCTGTCCCCTCTGCCAGAGGACAAGGAGGGACTTAAAGCAACAGGGGCTGCGGGAGTTGCAGCACAGTAGTCTCTGGTGGCTTACGGGGCCTTGTGTTGGACAAGAGGGTTTAAGTGAGCTGAAAGGGGCATGGCCATGCTGTTGTGCCAACGAGTCCGGGACTTTGCACAAGTCTGAAAAGGCAGACACCTAACTAGGTCCTTAGCAGGAGTAAAAAGGTAAAGGACCCCTAGACAGCTGAGTCCAGTCAAATTTAACTATAGGGTTGTGCTCATCTTGCTTTCAGGCCGAGGGAGCCAGTGTTTGTCCACAGACAGCTTTCTGGGTCATGTGGCCAGCATGACTAAACCACTCCTGGCACAACGGGACACCATGACGGAAACCAGAGTACACAGAAACGCCGTTTACCTTCCCGCCACAACGGTACCTATTTATCTACTTGCACTGGTGTGCTTTCGAACTGCTAGGTTGGCAGGAGCTGGGACAGAGCAACGGGAGCTCACTCCGTCGTGGGGATTCAAACTGCTGACCTTCTGATCGGCAAGCCCAAGGGGCTCAGTGGTTTAGACCACAGCGCTGAGAGGAGCAGCTCTGGAGCGGATGCAATTGAGTGTTTTTCCAATAAAGAACTAGATATCCTCATTGGGGCTGGGTGTGCTCGGGTCCTGGGGAAAAGCATCACACAACTATCAGTAATAAAGTGGAATAATGTGTGGATGGTCCAATATGGCGCACACACACTATCAATATCACCAGCCAGCCTATAATACCACGCGATTGGGAAACTTGGCTTGGCCTTCTGGAGCAAGTGGAGGAAGCAGGCATCTGTTTTTACATGCCTCAAAACAGTGTCTATTCTTGGCCTCATCTGAAAACAGCAGTGACGTTAAGCAGTTTTAGACTCTGAGTTCCCTGCCCTCTTTGGATGGTAACGTGTAGGCCTTCAATGACTTGAACATGTGAGAAGGAGACCGCTCTGCAATTGGAGGACCTCCTGACCAGTGGTGTAGCTTAGGGGCGTGTGACCCTGGGCACACAATCTGGGTGTGAAGCAGGCACACACACACCCCGAGATCCCCCTCATGCCCTGCCGGCAGCGGGGGCTGGAGAGCACGGAGGGTGAAGATCGCTCTCTGCATGTCCCATCTGATGCACCCAGTTGTGGCTCCCCCTTCGCAGGGTCAAGGTTGACCCACGGGTCGGAGAACGGCTGTGGTGCTGGAGAAAGCTCCTGCTTTCTTGCAGGTGGTTCGGCAGCTCTGGCTGCGAGAGGAGAGTGTGTGGCAATGTTGGACCTGGGCATGCAAGTGTGCCCCTGAGCTGCTGCCGCGGTGGGCTCCCTCTGTGCCCCACCTCTTTGGGTGATATTTACCTAAGCTCCGCCACCGCTTCCGATCATTCTTCTGAGAAGAGTCCCACCCTTATGGTTCCACTGTCTGAAACGCCGAGGAAACAGCCGGAGAGACCCCGTTGTTAAAAGACAACTCTCATATGGATAACCATCTGTTTTTAAGGAATGTTTTATTTACTACCTCCTAGGAAAGTACTTTTCATGGAACAGCAGCAACACCGACATTCACAAAAGGACAGGAAATACAGCAAAAAAACAACAACGCCTAAAGTAAATAGCACATTTGAAAACAAGGCAAACATACATAATAATATCTTTTTCTATAGTTTGTTCTTAACCTAAGAAAAGTTCACATTTCAAGTCATAAACTTGCCTCAGTAGTGTATAAATGAAATGGTTTGTGTAGTCAGACCACTGAGGGGTGGTTCATTGACGCTTAAATGGCCTCGATGATCCCTGCTACCTGGTGTTGCAAGCCAGCACCTTTGCACCTGTCCGGAGTTCCTATGGGCATTTCAAAGAACATTCACTCGGTTATTTGTTGGGGATCTGCCTTTCTTACAGATGCTATATGCGTATATGTAAAATACAGTAAGAGCTTCCCTTCTGTTCAAGTACTCGGGTGGGTTGGCACAAGCAGTCCTGTTTGAATAAAGGTTTCAAAGATTGGGTCTCCCACGTGGGAGATGAAAAATTAAGGAGATAGTGGTGCTTCGTTTGAGCATGGTAACCTGCAGCTTTTGCCACCGGCAACCGGTTTTACGAGAGATTTCACAGAAGATAGCGGAATGGGAGATGGCGGGAGATGCTTGACTAACATGGGTTAAATAAAGATTGATTCAGAAAGTTGCACTCGAAGGTTGCCCCAACTTGTGTTGAGTTTCTCCATAGCTGTAGCCCATGAAAGAGGCCTAAGGTCCTACTTATGGTTTCCCCATCTGGTTGGCCACTGTGAAAAAAGGATGGTGGACTGGATGGGGCTTTGGTGTGAGCTAGCGGGACTTGTCTTACATTCTTAAGTTTCTGTTGTAGTGGAAAAACCTGTGTCTTGACTGCCCTACTTCACATCATACCGTAACAATTCGTACGGCTGGAATGCTCCCCGATTCAAAAAGAACACAGCGAAACGCAAAACCTCCCCAAACACTAGGTGTTGGGGGGGGGGGAATTCTAGCCCAGCTGGCCATCCAAAATACTAGGTTTTTAAATGAGGGCTAGACTACCTTTTTGTTCAATTATTTGCCACCCTGCCTGAATTGTGGTAAAGGTAAAGGGACCCCTGACCATTAGGTCCAGTCGTGACCAACTCTGGGGTTGTGGCGCTCACCTCGCTTTATTGGCTGAGGGAGCCAGCGTACAGCTTCTGGGTCATGTGGCCAGCATGACTAAGCCGCTTCTGGCAAACCAGAGCAGCGCACGGAAACGCCGTTTACCTTCCCGCCGGAGTGGTACCTATTTATCTACTTGAACTTTGACGTGCTTTCGAACTGCTAGGTTGACAGGAGCAGGGACCAAGCAATGGGAGCTCACCCATCGCAGGGATTCGAACCGCCAACCTTCTGATCGGCAAGTCCTAGGCTCTGTGGTTTAACCCACAGCGCCACCCTGCCTGAATTGTGGTAGTACCGTTCAAATTCAAATTTAACGCACCAGGGGCAACTGGACTATGTTTAGGATCCAGGCTTTGAAGCAAATGTATTTCAAGTGTGGCAGGGCTTTTTGGATAGCCACCTGAAAGCAATGCAGCTTGTGAAAAAATAAATAAAATCAGTAGTTAACGGTGGCCCTTTGAGGTAGGGTGCACCAGTAAGCCCTCCAGTTGTGGATATTTTAAAGGACCACCCATTTTTAAAAATAAAAATAATGTCTGCTACTTATTTCTATAGCAAAATGCTTTCCAGTTCTCCTGTAACATGGGGGTGCGGGAAGGATACCCTTGAGAATATTTTCATTTAGGATTTAAATTCTGGAAAAGTTTGCCGAGGAGGGCTGTCTGGATTCTGAAAACTGCACACAAAGCTCTTCTTTAATTCTAAGCATTACCTAAGCTTCTGAATTCAGCTGTTGCCTTAGGCATCTGTACATACTGAATGCCCAGGTTGGGATCCCAGCATGCTGTCTATGTGGCCCAAGGAATCCTACTCAAATGACTAGGGTTTCTGTGGTTGCTTCTAGCTCCAGCAGGTTCCCAGATTTGTGGGAGCATCTCTTTGGGGCAAATCGGTGGGAGGGTCTGCTGAAGCAGCAGTGTGGTTGAGTGCGAAAGGGCTCCCTTCATGACCCCTTGGAATCCACTCATCATCTGTAGATTCATCTAAGGCACCTAAGTTTCAAGTGGTACTGGGCCACGTCGCCTAAAGCCGACCGAACCACTCATTGCAAAGCTTACTGTATTTTACATTCACTGCACTACTACAAAAAAGCCTTGAAACAGGCCACAAAACACTGCAATAATATTACTTAACCTTCTTCTTCTTCTTCTTTAATAACCGTTGAAATAAAACATTGACTTTGTGGCACACCACATTGCCGTGTAATACAGAGAAATAAAACGACTCTTAAAATGTACTGCAAATATATTTACAGGCTTAAAAAAACAAAAAGTGGTCCATATAACTTCCTTCTCCTGTGTACATGCATGAGTCCCATTAAATGGTACTGGGAACCACGTGTGGAAAGGAGAATAAGGCGAGAGAACAAAACCCACTTAAGTACTGTATTACTATGCCCCTTAACCTCAGCAAGAAACTGACGCAGCTACTTTAACAAGCAATATTTATGGTGAACAAGAGCATGTTTCGTCCTGGACTACACTAGCGTACATTCTTTTGTCTCTACAGCATACACTAGAAAAAGAACGAAGGTTTGAGACTATACTGGGATGCAGGGCTTGTTCACATTATGGAGTTCAAAGAAGTTATTCATGTATAAAGCGCTAAAGCAGGACATGAGAAAACCCAAAGTAGGAAAGGGAATCTACTATCCCCTTTGAATCTCTGCACATGTGAGTAACCAGTGTATGTAGCGAGCTCCCACGTATCTGCAGATTTTCCTCTCGATCTGTTATAAAACTTAGAAAGTAGCTAAGAGATACTTAGGAAGCTGAGTTCTGGAGCCTTTTATTTTTGTCCTTAAAAAAATAAAGGGACTTTAGTTCACATGAAAAGCGTGAAGATTGAAAGTCTAGTGTCATAGAGGTGGTTGAATAAGACTCCCAGCAGCCTATGAAAGCTGGGGCACTTCAATGCCCTACATAGCTCCTCGACTTTCCTAAGGACTAGATTTTATGTGCAGGTCACAAAGGTTGACTTGCGTTGGTGCAGAATTGATATTTCCTTATCAGGGAATCCTGACTTTTTGGGTTTGATGCAGAAGTACCAGCACAGACAGTTACTTTTACCCTCTTACACGAACACCTTAGCGCATGGCAGCAGGGCAATTTCAAATTCCAGCGGCGCCTTGTGCGAGGCCACAATTCAGCCAACCCAAAGAGGTCAAATTGGTAAGGATTTAGGACAAACTAAAAGTTATCCAAAGCTGAAACTATGGAAGCGGGCATCGAAGGCCACTGGTCACGAGTCAAATACCATGTCTAAAAAAATCTGAGAAAGATATTAAAAACCTCTTGACTCAGGGGCAAAATGGCCGGTATTCACATCGTGAGACAAACAGCCCTTTAGTTCATTCTCACTTAGATTCAAGTTTTGGCTTAACCTCTATTTAAAAATGGAAGCTAAAGGCACAGAATATGAGTATCTAGAGTAAACGCTGCCATTTGCACCTTGGGATACAACACCACTGATTCTCGGGTGCCAACTAACTCTACCACAAAGTTTAACCATGGTTTCTGTGCTTGTATAAATGAAACCAAGGTACAGTTGCTATAAGACAGGAACTGCACTGGCTCAGGCTGGTATCGACTACTATGGACTGGCACAGAGGTCACTTGCTACCCAATCCATTTTGTGTAGATGCCAGGGACTGAACGTGAGATTTCCTGCATGCAGAGTCACTGAGAAATAGTTCCTCCCACAAGAGAACTTGGTTTCATGACATCTGTAGGCCTACTTTCTCATGAAGGAGCAACACCGAAGGCAGAAGTTTGCAGATGGAGTTTGGGGCAATCTACATACTACAGTGGACACTCGGGTTGCGAACGTGATCCGTGTGGGAGACACGTTCGCAACACTCAGTGCCGCGTCAGCTCACGCGTGGGTCGTGATTCGGCGCTTCTGCGGTACTTACGGGTTTGGCATGGTGCGCAACCCGAAGACGCGCAACCTGAAGTGTCTGTAACTCGAGGTATGGCTGTACTCACATGTGCAGTGATGCTGTTGGGTTCCATAAACCCTTAAAAATAAAAATCCTAGAGCAACTGTTTCTGTAGTAAATGAGCAAATTGGAAGGATATTTCCCCTCCATGAAATATAATAGACTTGCTTATTGCTTATGCTCGGAGCCTGGAAAATATTAAAGAATGCTGATAAATATCTAAGGTGGCTCTATGGAGCAGGTTATTCTCAAAATTAAGCGTAGTTTAACCGAGCTAATTCATGGGAGCATCTTTATATCAACAAAGAGGGGCTTCGTTGTGGCTCCATATAACAAAGAAACCATACAAATGCCAGGACGTAATGCAGAGGTCTCAGTCACTTTCAAATTGCACTTTCCAGTTTAACTTTTTAAATAAGACACACATTTGTATATAATTTCTTTCTTTAAAAAAAAATCTATTGCATGTATTCTTTAAATATGAATATATTCTTCAAAATATATTGTTTAAAAACTTTTCCCTAGCTGCTCAGATGCGCTTTTTCAATATTTAGTTGATATATTATTAAAGGCACTACAAAATAGAAATCTCTGGAGTGCAGAACGTGCTAAAAAATAACCTTCATACCACAAATATGGTGAAAATAATTGCTAAAAACCTACCGCTGTGTAATAAACCTGCATAGAAGAATGGGCATTGGAAAAACGAGCCGTTTTAGAAATGTAGGAATACAGGCATATTAATTTTTTAAAAAAACAGCCTAAAAAGTTAGTAAAAACTTCATATGTATAAAAGATTTCAAACTCGATGATATCGTTGATATGAACTTCACTTTCAGGTTTCATCAGCAGTTTTCTGGCATCCAAATGTAAGTCATCTGCAGTAGGTTCTTTCTTCATAAATAGTAAAATGTTCCTTCAATGCAATCGCATCCCACCCCTCCCACCCCAGACCCTCTAAACCCCCCCCCAAAAAAACGGCCAGCTGTTTCAATAGGTTTGATAGACATCATGGATCGGAACCTGAAATGTTGCAGCTGGGAATGCCTGAGGGATATAACTGGCATAGCCGCCGTAAGCGGCAGCAGCGGCTGCAGCAGCGGCATTCTTCTGTAGTGTGGCTATCGTCGCTGTGGCTGGGGCAGCGAAGGGAACGTAACTTGCGCCATAAATCCCCGCAGCTGGGATTCTCTGCACGTTGGGAGCCATCGTGTACACGGGAGTTAAGGGCCGGCCCTGGAAACGACAACGGTGAAATCTCAATCCCTGAAATAGGTTCCCCCCTCCCCAAGAAAAGAAAGAAAAAGGTCTGCTGCAACATAGAATCGTAGAACTGTCGAGTCGGAAGGAGCCACGAGGGTCATGCAGTCCGACCCCCATGTAGGACTCGAACCCACGACCGTGAGATGAAGAGTCTCACACTCTATAGCCTGCATGCCAAAGCATATTTTAGAAACCAGGCCGCATCCTTTTTCTTGGAACAGTGAGAATTTGCTGTCTGTAACCTGGTCACTTTCTGCCTTCCCCACACCAGCATCTCTCAAACACCCTCAGATTTTATAACATTTGGAGAATGTTATAAGAGGACTTTGTACTTCACTGTAAGGGATGCTTTAGAAATAGGGACATGTTCTGATGATCATTGCAAGGGTTGTCATATTTGGAAGAGAGAGAAAAAAGGAGGACACTATGATGACTCTCATTTTAAATACCCCTACTATATGTAGGTTATAGAAGCTGTGATATATTGCTGAGGGGGGGGGAGGAGAAAGAGAAGAGGAAAGCAACCACCAGTTATGTCTATGTCTCAACCAGAAAGTATAACCAGAGACATTTTGACAAATTTAATCCACCCAGATGGAAATTTTACCCCTGAAAAAGAGGATGTGTCTTGGGAAAAGAGGACACTGCCTACCCCCCCCCCGAAAAACCTTTGAAATAATTTATGTTCAGATTATCTATCTTTGCACAATTGTGTATGCCAGGTATTTGGTTGGGCCCTGAAAATGTGTTGGTTTGGCACATCTATCCTGCACACACAGGGCAGGGAGATTATTTTTTTGTGCTGTTTGTATTTTTATTATGTATTTTGTGCTTTCCCCTTGTATTTTTATGCTGTGAGCTATGGATGAAGGGCGGTGTACAAATTTGATAAATAACAACAATATGCTCCCGCCAGATCCCAGATGCAGCGCAAATGAACGAACTTGGAGACAGGGGTCTCGTTTTCTCAACAAGGACACTCTCTCAACAGCAGCATGGCAAGAAGCCAGGCTTTCTATGTACAAGGAGGGATAATCCAGTAGAACCACCTTGATCAAAATTTACCTGAAAAGGAGGAGGGGTTGAAACTGAAGGTAATACGGCGGCTGCTGCAGCTGCCGCCGCCGCACTAGCAGGATCCTGCTGGACAGCAATGGGGCTGATGATATGCTCAACGGCGTGGATTTTCCCATCTTCGATCATCTTTGCTGTTGGCGCTGCTTGAAACACGGAATACTGGGTACCAATAGTTGGGATAGCCACTGAAATAGACCAGAACGGGATATTTTCAGTCTACGCTTGAGACAATTATAATCCTGGCACTCTTAACTCGGCATTTGTTGTTGTAGCTTTTAATCTAGCGTGATATGTATGGGTTCCGGAGCACATTGTGGAATGTCATGGAACACATCCCTTTCCTCGGATGCTGTCAGGTGTCAGAGGTTCCAATCCCCATGGTAGGTTGCCAGGAACGGATATGACAAGGAAAGTTCTTACCAATGCTTTTATTCAATATTCACAGAGAGAGGCTTAGAAATGCAGCCTCTTAGAGTAATGGTGTTGCTCTGAGTGAAAACCCACCCATCTCCCTCTCCCATTATATGCCATCCCTACGGTGGCTGGCCTGTGCCTTCTGCCTCTGAGCTGTGATGGCCTGGGATTCGGACTCAGAGGCTGAACCTGAGGAATCCCAGCCTGCACAGGAGTCCCCGCCTCCAGAACCAGCTGAGCCGGGGCTGGGGCATGAGCCTGAAGGGTCCTCACCTGTGCTGGATCCTCAGGTGCAGGCACCAGCTGAGTCTGTTCTGGCTCCTGAGGTGATGGAAGACCCATTGCCTGCAGGTGCCCCACTCTCAGCCCCGTCAGGGGAAGAGGAGGTTGCCTCTGGGTCTGGTAACCCTCCAGCCTCTCCTGAGCTACAGAGGCTCAGGGCAGAGAGGCGGAAGGAACTAAGCTCCTGCAGGAGGAGTGCTCGGCTCCAGGCCAGGAGAGGCAAGTCACCTGTGGACTGGGGCCGCCCTATGCCTCGGGGCAGATAAAAGCCAGCCAGCCCCAGTCCCAGGTTGCAGGAGCAATGTTGTTGCTGGCCTGTTCCTGCGTGCACTCTGTCCTGCTCTTCTGCCAGAGTTCCTGACCCCACCTGGCTCCCCGCCTTGGACCCTGCCTCAGCTTTGACAGACAGCCTCCATACCGCACCATTGACCTCGGACTGGACCCGGACCTTGCCTCTCGGTTAGCCCCTGGGACCAGCACATGAGCTCTCTGCTCTCCTACTTTCAATGCCCGCCAGGTTCTGGGAGGGGGGGTCTGGAATGTTTTCTAAAGACACTGTGTCCGTCAGCTGTTCCCCCTCTGATGCATCTTCTTCCTCTCCCATTATTTCCCAGCTTTCCCCCTCATCTGCCTCTGAGCTGTGACCTCTCTCAAACCCCTGTTGTATTTCTGAACTGTCTTCTTCTTCTCTGGAAGGGTCAGGCTGGGAAAGTGGTCTCCACCATTCCCTCTCTGCCCAGTCCCTGACAGATACACATGAAAGCTGCTTCTCTCTCTGATATGTGCATATTTGCTCACACGAGGAGGACACAACATTACTTTTCCAACATGTTGGACCTAGGCAGACCTAGGATGCAATCCAGTTTGATAACTTTGTGTGCACAGAGCTTTCCAAACTTTTCATGTTGGCGATGCACTTTCTAGACACGCATCATTTTGCGATGCAGTAATTCAGTTTTGCTAGCAAACCGGAGGTTAAACTAACTTTCCAATCTCGGGAAGAACGTAGGGGGAAATTGCTCTGCAAAAATGTGTATATTAGGGAAAATTGCATATGAACATGTGAATGTTAGGGGGAGAAATGCACTTAAATCCTGATGAATTTCCAGGAGGGCTTATTTCACAGACTGATGTGGAAATGGATTTAAGATTGGAAAAAATGAGAAACAGGGAGAAACTGAAATTAGAACCATGGAATCACAGAATTGTAGAGTTGGAAGGGACCACCAGGGTCTGACCCTTGCAAGGCAGGACTCTTCTGCCCAACGCGGGGTTCAAACCCACGATGCTGAGTTTAAGAGTCTCATGGAATATGTCCAACCTTAATCGGCAGAACTTGCATCTCCCCTGTAGGAGAGCAAAGAGCTCAAAGACGCCATCATCCACGAGGCTGGGTTCTATAGCCTCTCCCTTTTAAGGACTGTAATAATCTTTTCCTCGTATTTATACTTCCCTGGGCAACCAGGCGGGAGCCACTGATAGCACTCTGACAGCTACTGTATAGGTTTGCAGGGAAAGCTGATATCTAAAAGCACCCTGAAAGGGAGAACATATTTAGCTCCCCATCTCAATAAATCATACTGACCAGTGCCGGGTTTAATGGCCACGGGGTTGACAGCAGACAATTCCAAATTAGGCACAAGTTCGTATCCTTTTTCTTGCTGTTTCCCTTTCCCTTCATGGTATCGGCTATATATGCCGCGGCCTGCAGAATAGCCCCCCAGGTACGAGCCTCTCGGGCCGGGGAGTCTGTTCCCTGCTGCACCTCGTCCTCTGCCTCGAACGCTGCCTGCTTGGGAATAGAAAACACACACCATACAATGGATCCGCTAAACCCACAAGGAAGCATTAGCATCCACTAGACTGGAAAGTCTACAATCTAATGCTGGGAGAAGGAAGCAACGAAAGGTTTACAAAGAGTGCAAGAGCTTTTTGCCTTATCTGTAGTACTGAATGTACTATTAGGATTGGTACATGTTTTTATTTTAGCTTAAGGAGTATTTTAGTATTTTGCTATCTTCTTGTCTCATCGGTTGAGTGTCCTAGCAAGATTTTCTAACACTGCTTTAGATGTCTGAGATACAGGTGACTCACAACTTGCGTGGGGACTTCGGTTCCAAGGATTGTAAAATAAAATTGCAAATAACCAGGACAACCCCAGAACTGCCCCTGCACCATCATCTCGATCTTTCTGGACCTAAACAGGCCTTGGTCCTCATCCCCAAGCAAGGTAGAGAACTTCAAGGGCTCTGAGACGCTCTCACATGAGCTTTCTGCAGCAGGAAAACCCTGCAGGCATTTCATTTTTGTGATTAAAGCTGGCCGACTGCCTAAGAGGGGGGGGAAACCTAAACAGACCAAGGAGTACTGAGTGTGATCTGAACACTCTACACAGCAACATTCTGTTGCAGATCTCAGTTGCTAAAACTGATTACTGCTTGCAATAATGATAATAAGGTAAAAGCTAAAAGCTTAAGGATCCCTGGATGGTTACATCCAGTCAAAGGCGACTATGGGGTTGCGGCGCTCATCACTTTTTCAGGCCGAGGGAGCCGGCATTTGTCTGCAGACAGCTTTCCAGGTCATGTGGCCAGCAGGACTAAATCACTTCTTGTGCAACGGGACACTGTAACGGAAACCAGAGCGCACGGAAACGCCGTTTATCTTCCTGCTGCAGTGGTACCTATTTATCTACTGGCACTGGCATGCTTTCGAACTGCTAGGTTGGCAGGAGCTGGGAGAGAGCAACAGGAGCTCACTCCATTGCGGGGATTTGAACCGCCGACCTTCCAATTGGCCAGCCCAAGAGGCTCAGTGGTTTAGATCACAGCACAATAGTACATATGATAAAATGATATGACCATAAGCCATTCAGTTTTGCAAGGTTTTTTTGTTTTTAATCAAGGGTTCGATTTATACGAAACAACCAACAGATAATAGTTGACATGTTAAATGCCTTTAGAAATCAATGGGAGTCGTTCATTTTTATGCAAGGACGTAATTTGGAAAAAACGTATCCATGGGCATACTGGCAGCTTTGAAGTGTCACTTTGTCGAAAGAAATTAATGGAATGGTTTTGGAGATGCTGTTGGTCACAGGGAAAGAACGATGGCAGCTTCTACTAAAAGCTAGCAAAATGTGCTTCGTTCTTAATGGGCAGGGTCCATGTGGACAGAGGCCTTCTCTGCAAGGACCTCCGGAGAGTACAGTTCATCTCTGTGCTCTCTGCACACTCCTGCAGAACACCAGGCAAGGGAAATTGCCTGTGCGTTTAAGGGAGTTTGAATGCTGGAAATTGGCCTAAAGGCGAAGACAACTAGGGGCCCACGGCAAAATGTTGCAGTGCATTGGAGTGCTCCGGTTAAGGGCTGCAACTGGCATGGAAGTGCTCTTCATCTAAATGATACCAGAGCAGTTAACAATCTATAAATGTAATGCAATGAAATCTACATTTAAAACCACAATAGAATTCCATCATTATAGCCGTGACTCAGCCATGAAGCTCACTGGGAGAATCAATAGTACTCAGACTGATCTACTTTACAGGGTTGTTGTGAGGGGTGGGAAAAAACTAAGGGATACACCGTATTTTTTGCTCTATAAGACGCACCAGACCACAAGACGCACCTAATTTTCGGAGGAAGAAAACAAGAAAAAAAATATTCTGAATCTCAGAAGCCAGAACAGCAAGAGGGATCGCTGTGCAGCGAAAGCAGCAATCCCTCTTGCTGTTCTGGCTTCTGGGATAGCTGTGCGGCCTGCATTCGCTCCATAAGACGCACACACATTTCCCCTTACTTTTTAGGAGGGAAAAAGTGAGTCTTATAGAGCAAAAAATACAGTAAATGCAATCAACCAACTGTACTTTTGGGTGTTCTTGGGGGGGGGGTTGAGACATGGGAGGGAAGATATTTTAAGAAAGTGCTATTTGATTTCCCATTCCCTAGAAACCTCCATCCCAGTATATAGCCCTGAAATTGGCAGGTCCAAACGCAGGGGTTTTTATTGCTATATACTGGCAGGGGTGTGCAGTGAAAAGGCTTAAAGGAAGCAGCAAATGGAAATGTTCCTTTTCCTTCTACCTGAAAGGTAGGGATTATTTATTCACCTTTCAGCTTCGTAGAACCCTGCCTCCAAGCAGGTGAATTCACCTTCCACCCATGGTCCTTTGAAAAAAAGAAAACCTTAACCACTAAGCTCAGCAGTTTTCTCCTGGAGCTCTCTGAGCATTCTCCATCTTCCTCAGACTGTTTTTGCCTCCCCCCACCCCCATTTCTTTTTAAATTTGTGATTTAATAGACATGCCTGTTGGGCTGTGTATTTTTAAATGTTTTATTTATTGTTTATGACTACTTTCGTCAAGTTGTAGTTGGGTATATTTTTCATGTCGTAAGCCGCGACAAATGAAATTACGTATGCACGTATCCATGTCTAGAGTCGCATAAATTTGCCGAAACCCCTACCGTAGTGTTGGGAAGCCCTGTTTCATTTCTGAACCAACAAGCATGGAGATACACAAGTTTAGTATCACGAGACGCTAACAATACAGGAAGTAGGCTCCCGGCCTTGGACAGGATGCTGGAGCCCTGGTGCCTCCTTCCCAAAGTTGGGCAGGTGTTGGGAAGATGGCAGGAGGGCTCTTTGACCCTCTTGGGAGCATCGCACATGCCTCCCTAAGCCGGGTAGAAGCTTCCCGGGATTTGGGAAGGAGGCACAAGGCTTTAATATTTCAATACTCTAATTTACTGGGAATATTTCAGGGACTAGCCTAGTGCCCCTAGTCCACAGCAACTGGATTTCTTATGGACAGTGCCAATCCTGAATGTATTGGATTTGTGATCATTATGCACATTTGCCTTCAGCAGCAGTAAAGCTCTGCTGGATGAAATACAATTGCCTCTGGTCTATTTTTTGAGAAATCCTGCAATGAGTTTAAGCTGTTATTCTGCTAACTATACATTGGAATCTACTCTGGATCAATAACGACTAGAATTTCCATGCCGCTGGTGTACTTAAGGAAAGCTGTCCCAGATAACCCCAAAGGGGGCAAAAAGTTGTCTACTAACCTTTCACAAAATATTCTCGATTTGGGCCAATCAGAGCATTATACGGATATCCATAATATGCCAAGGTGTACGGATCACATGAGTAAACGTAGTTCGGCTGCTGAGTGACTTCAGGTGTTGCTCCTCCTTTCGCTGCTTTCTGGTAGCGGGTGTACTGTTCCTTGTCTACTGGTTTGGCTAAGGTAACTTCCAGGCACGACCCTTCGAGTTCAGTCCCATTGAGATTATTCATGGCATGAACAGCATCTTCCCGACTCGTGAAGTGTACAAAGGCATAATCTCGTATTTTTTTAACCCGTTCCACACATCCGGGGTTGAACTGCCCAAACACTTTCTTAATTGTATCCTCGGTGGTTTCAATCATCAAATTCCTCACGTACAGGATTTTGACCGTCTCCATGACATCTTCGTCAACATCGATTTCCGGCTCGGCCCAGTCAACTGCAATCTGGTGACCCCAAAGCTGGATTCGGCCAGGCATCAGTTTCCTCCTCGCCATGGCGGCTGCCCTGTGGCTTTCGTACTCCACGAAGGCAAACCCTCTGTTTTTCATCTTATCCGCTGCGCTGGCGTACACAATGACGTCGAGCACGCCTTCCGTCACCTTGGAGATCTCTTCTAGAATTTCTTCTCTCTTTTTCATTTTGGGGATCCCTCCGATGAACAGCCTACAGTTGTCCACGCTGCAGCACACCCCTAACAGCCTCCCTGGACGGATTTCATAGTTGTTCAGCTCTTTGACGGCACGCTTGGCTTCGTATTTTTGGGTGTACATCACAAAGGCGTAGCCACGGTTTTTCCCGTCAAAGTCCATCATCAGGCGCATTTCGTAGATTCTCCCCGCGGTTTCGAAGACGGGCACTAACTCGTCCTCGTAGACGTCGCGAGGGATTTTGCCCACAAAGACTTCGCATCCGCGGGGAGGATGAAGCCCTTCCCAGCCCGGTGGGGGTCCGCCATACTTGCGCTGCCCGTTCTCCTGCACCATGGCGTAACCCGTACGTTCTATTAGTTGCAGAAGCGCAGCTTCGTTCGGTGCACCGGCCACACCTTCGGGGACCTTATTTGACTGCATGTTGGAAGAATCGTTATTCATCCTGGCAGCGGAGTCTTCAGCTGTCATTATGTCCTGTTCATTCAAAGTACCTGAACAAAGAGGTCAGAAAGGAGGACGTTAGATGCAGTCGGCAACATGGGAACGTTTCTATCGCATGAAATCAGGGTAGTTCTTGGAAGGGAAGTGCGATTACGAAGAGGCAAACATACACCTAGCAACAAGATTTGGCTCGGTTCGTATATGGCAACGCTGACATGCAAACAAACTCTTCTCGACAAAGCACGACACGTGGTCTGAAGATGGGTTCTGTAACAAAGCCCATGTGAAAGTAAAACAAAACTCTGCCAATATCCTTCTCCCATCTACACGGAAGTAGGGGATGCGAGCCCCATGCTTGGCTGGGTTTGCTCAGGTTGGTCCAGGCAGCACTGCCAAACCACGGTTCAACGTACAGCAGTACCTTGGTTCTCACATTCTGGTTCTGGGACTCTGTTTTGAGTCCTGAAATGGTTCGAAAACTGAGGCACAGCTTCCGATTGGCTGCAGGAGCTTCCTGCACTCAAGCAGAAGCCGCATTGGATGTTCAGCTTTCGAAAAACGTTCACAAACCGGAACATTTACTTCCAGGTTTGCAGCGTTCGGGAGCCGATTTGTTAGGCAGCCAAGCCGTTCGACTACCAAGGTACCACTTGGAACAAGATGTGGGGTGAAGTTTCTTAGGAATTGTTGGGCATTAATAACATAAGTTCGAAAATTGGTCTATCTATGCGATTTCTATAATAGTCGCCATGAAGCAGTTTTCCACATTGCTTACTGGTTTGGCTTGCAAGGTTGCAGAGTTGCTGCTTAAAAGGATACTGTTTCCTCACATGGTAATGAAGATGCTAACATAGAACATATTCAGGAATGCTTACAACCTAGATCCTCTCTGTAGAACAACCTTTCCCAATGCGATGCAGTCTAAGTGGCCGCTGAGACCATATAATACTGGTCCTGAAAGACCTACATTGCCTCCCAGTATGTTTCCGAGCACAATTAAAAGTGTTGGTGCTGACCTTTAAAGTCCTAAACGGCCTTGGCCCAGTATACCTGAAGGAGCATCTCCACCCTCATTGTTCAGCCCAGACACTGAAGTCCAGGTCCAAGGGTCTTCTGGTGGTTTCCTCAATGCAAGAAGTGAGGTTACAGGGAACCTCCTTGGCAGTGGCGCCCGCATCCCATCAAATGTCAAGGAAATAAGCAACTATCTGACTTTTAGAAGACATCTGAAGGCAGTCCTGTTTAGGGAAGTTTTTAATGTTTGATGTTTTATTGTGTTTTTAATATTATTTTGGGAGCCACCCAGAGTGGCTGGGGAAACCCAGCCAGATGGGCGGGGTATAAATAAATACAACAACAACAACAACAACAACAATAATAAGTGTTTTGAACTACAAGTCCCTGCAGCCCCAGTCAGCAAAGATGTGCAGAGCCGCCCCACCCTGATTTATGAAAGCATGCCTTCTCCCGCAATGATTTGATGCAGCCAAACTCTTACTTAAAGAAGAAATATTAAAATACTATTTAACATTTGAAAACAAGATGACTAGAACAGATGATGCGAAGATGTGGAGGACGGAAAGGGATTAGTGATCTGATGCGCAGACACAAAAATGTTACAACATCCCAGGATGAATCTTATTAGACTCCAATTATTTTTCCAAGGGTCATTTTGATCAGGGTACTTTTGATATGGAAACTTGGGACGGATTTCACATAATCGCATATTGTCCTTAACAGTCACGAGAATCTTAGCCACAAGCTCAACTCACACATGCATACACACAAGTCAAAATCTTCAATCTATACCCCTGAAGATCACTGGGGCTCTTTTATTCCTCTGTTGCTGTTATGCTTTCTCCGACACACAGTGTGTCAATAAAAGGCAACTGCCCCCCCCAAAAAAGAGGTGACATAATGTTGACAAGGTGGAGCATTTCTTTATTTTATTTTTTATTTTGACAAAGTAATAATCATAAATAAATAAGAATAAAAAGTGCCCCCCACCACTGAGACCATTTCATTGTAACTGTCCAACCTCCCAAAATTTCAACTCCTCTTGCGATGGTTCGAGCCCTTTCCATTTTAACAGCACAAATTCTACAAACACCTTTCATGTCTCCTCACAATCATTTCTCCTACATAGTCCCTCTCTTACCTTGATGGCACTTGTTAATTTATCGTTAATAGCTATATCCCACAACTCTACCATTCTTTCATTTTATATTCTCCTTACCCCTTCCACTTCCTAGCTATAATAATTTGTGCAGCTGTCAATAAATTTGTGAGCAAGTCCTTCAGAGGCTGCGAACCTTCCACCCCATCGTAAATTGATAACAATGCTACCTCTGGACTTTCGGTCAGCTTTAACGCAGTGAATTCTGTTATCTCCTTAAACACTGAGCATTTATTTATGGCATTCCCACTGTATTAAGTTAGCTGTAGCACTGCAGATGAGGTTGAAACAAAATGGCAGTTGAAAGGGGTAGGTAGAAATTTCCTAAAACGTTGCCCTAAGAACGCAAAACAGTTTCATTTTAAAAGCTAAGTGAGCAAAATTTACTAGGTTCATTGTAAAGGAATTTGGAAAATAATAATGATGCCCATTAAGAAAACAGCCTTTCTTGTGGAACTGTGTCAAACAGTCCCCTATTTTCCACCAGTAAATTAGGATGGAGCAGCATAAATGGCAAGTACCATTTTTGGTTATTTTGTTCCATTGCTCTAACAAAACATGCAGAGTTTTCATCAATGCAAACCTGATGTTGGCATGTCGTCCATATATATATATATATATATATATATATATATATATATATACACACACACACACACACACACCGTATTTTTTGCACCATAACACTCACTTTTTTCCTCCTAAAAAGTAAGGGGAAATGTCTGTGCGTGTTATGGAGGGAATGACTACGGGTGGCATGCCTACGGATTTTCCTCCTCTAAAAACTATGTGAGTGTTATGGTCGGGTGCGTGTTATAGAGTGAAAAATACAGTATATGCTCATCTGCATAGCATAATTTGGGGATGGGGAGCTTCTGGTTTATGGGCCTAATCTGGTCCGCCAAGTCTCCTGATGCAGCAACTAGGACTCTCCTCAGGCCATGTCTCCTTCCCCTCCTCCTCTGTCTTGCTTGTGGAGGAAGGTCTCGCTCCTCCATCACTAACTCACTTGGTAACCTCTCCTGCGCTGCATTTTCTTATTGAGTACAGTGGTACCTCGGGTTACATACGCTTCAGGTTACAGACTCCGCTAACCCAGAAATAGTACCTCGGGTTAAGAACTTTGCTTCAGGATGAGAACAGAAATTGCGGGGGGGGGCACGGCAGCAGTGGGAGGCCCCATTAGCTAAAGTGGTGCTTCAGGTTAAGAACAGTTTTAGGTTAAGAACGGACCTCCGGAATGAATTAAGTACGTAACCAGAGGTACCACTGTATTGAGAAAGGGCAGTTCTTTCCACAGGACACTGTGAGGAACCCAAGCTGAGAAACACCAGCCCCGGATTTAGCCGAAGCTGCTAAGTGCAGCTACGAGGGAACTGCGGTTTATGCAGAGCTTACAGGTGGTTTCATGCAGTACAATAGCAATACTTCAGGTAGGGTTGTTGCCATATTTCAAACGGTGAAAAGCCGGACAGAAAAGTTGCTGAGCTGCTTTTTAAAAAAGTTTTGCCCAAAGTTATTGTGCTTTGGGGGGGGCAAAATTGCAAGAGATTTCGCAAGTCCGCTCACTCCTCTTAGTGTAGCAACATTGCAGGACGGCAGAGGCTTCACCGGGGCCCCGACGAGGGAACTGGAACAGTGGTGCCCTTCCTGATTGAGAATTGGATCCTAGCCTGCACCCGGCTTTGGCAAATGGAGATGTAGGCTAGGGACTCAGGCTGTGTCGGAGGGCAGAGCTGATAGAGCAGGTAGGTTTTCCTCACGTCCACCCATTTAAGCAGCCTGCACCTGGGATACTACCTGTTTGTTCCTTTCCCTGCCTGCCCGCCCTTGGTTTATGTTGATAGTAAATGACTTTGCTGTGGCTACGGTGGTCGCCGTTTTTTAAGGGGCCGGGTAGGAATTTGCCCACCGGGCTAATTGGCACCCAGCCGGTGGTTTTGCCTGCCTCATAGCAATCGTCACAACTGGTTGGGCATTGGGGCAATCCTTTGTTTTGGATGGAGGGGAGGTTGTAGGCTCCGCCTGCCCCTCCAAACGCTGGGGTATCCCTTTAAAGGGATTCAGGGGGAGTGGCCATGTCCACGTGCTGAAGGCACTCCCCCAGACATCAGTCACCCTATTTGATGTAAGTCTTAGGAACCCCCATCTGGATTGACCACTGAAGTATTCTGGCGGGCCGGAAGTATTTTGATTGCCCCATGACCAAGCCAAGCCTCTTTCATCTATATTCAATAAAGATGTGGCCTGTTTTGACCCCAAAGCAGTCTCATTGGTCTCTTATTTGCATGGATTGGGGTATGGGGAGCCCGATGCTTGGTCCTGCAATAGAAAAGTAAGTTGCAGAAGGAAATGGTTGTTTGAACTAACCAACAGTGTGCTAAGGCCACGATGGAATGGACCACCCTCAACACAGATAAGTTTGCATACAGTTGTATCTGTGCTAAGTATGACACATCTGAAGATATCATGGTGAAGACCACTCAATGGTTGCTTTGAGATTATATCTGTTTATTGAACATTAATTCTTCAATTTGCAGGGAGATTAGACAACATTGGCTATTAACTGAATACTCATCCTGATTTGTTTGTGAGGAGGCTAGAGGTTGTGTCAAGCAAGCAATCAGCCAATACTTTCCAGGCATTTTTCCTGTTCCTGGTGTAAGATCCTCCAAAACCATCTCAGTGGTGCAACCTGAACTCTAATCCCACCTGAAAAATTAGTGACAGTCCATGGGTTTTAACATCAAACCACTATCCTAGCACTGCTCCCCAACCCTCTGCTTCGAACTAGTGCTCAGCCCGCTTTAGAAAGTTAGAATCATGTTCTAGCCCAACGGTTGTAAAAATGACATTCAGTGTCCCAAGGGCTGACAAGGTCCTGGCATGTCAAGGCGTCACAAGATGACAGCTCTTGGGACAACAGCCTGCTGGGTGTATTTAAAGAGAAGGGGGGGAGAGTGCATTAATCCAGCAGAGAGGTAGCTTGAAACTTTGAGTAAGCTAAGAGGAGCTCGGAGCTGTTGTGGTCACAGATGATGTGCTTAGGATACTGATACAGAGCTCAATAGGATACTGATTCCATCACCCTCTTCTCTGGACCAGGAACCCGTTTTCTTCAACAAAGGAAAATAGTAGCGCTTCCGGAATATTCTGTCCAAAGCAGAATAAAGACCCCGCTGCATGCAGTTCTGAGGTAGTTGTCCCCTCCTCATATCTCCACAACGAGAGCACACAAGCAAATAGGCACGGCTAGAAATCAACACTGAAATTTCACATGCGTTTGGGCGGTCGGATCATAATGCGATACCCACCTACTTTGCAGCAAAGCGTAACGTGATTATGGAGCAGAAGGCATCCCCCGCCCTCACCTCTCCCAGACTGGGTTGTTGGTTTATGACCAAAAAAAAAAAGATGCATACAAATGTGGAGGCATCTTTTTTTGTATTTAAAGGGTACCGCAAGTTCAAGCCCGGGCAAAAGGAAATGCCACTGTCTGAAACCAAACAGAGCAGCTGCCAGTCAAAGTGGAACACACTCAGCTGGTCCAATGATATCACTGTGTAAGGCAGAGCATCTCTAGCTTTACTACTATGAAATGAATATTTTGTGGGACCCACAGGGTTTCTTATGTTTATAAATGTGATCCTGGGCTAAGAAGGTTGGGGTGTAGAGATTTCCCTCCTGCTGTTTTTTGAGCTGCAGTCTAAGAATTGTTTTCAATTTAAATGCAACATAGACACCGCAGTCAATATGCAGCTGCCTGCTTGGTTTAAAAGCACATATTGTTTTACTGCATTATTATTATTATTATTATTATTATTATTATTATTATTAAATAAATAAATATTAATCATTTATACCTCGCCCATCTGGCTGGGTTTCCCCAGCTACTCCGGGCAGTTTCCAACAGAATATTAAAAACAATACAGTGTCGGACATTAAAATCTTCCCTAAACAGGGCCACCTTCAGTTGTTTTTTAAAAGTAAAATAGTTGTTTATTGCCTTGACATCTGGTGGGAGGGTGTTCCACAGGGCAGGCGCCACTACCAAGAAGGCCCTCTGTCTGGTTCCCTGTAACCTTACTTCTCGCAATGAGGGAACCGCCAGAAGGCCCTCAGCGCTGGACCTCAGTGTCCGGGCTGAACGATGGGGGTGGAGATGCTCCTTCAGGTACACAGGACTGAGGCAGTTTAGAGCTTTAAAGGTCAGCACCAACACTCTGAATTGTGCTTGGAAACATACTGGGAGCCAATGAAGATCTTTCAGGACCGGTGTTATATGGTCTCGGTGGCTACTCCCAGTCACCAGTCTAGCTGCCGCATTCTGGATTAATTGCAGTTTTTGAGTCACCTTCAAAGGTAGCCCCACGTAGAGTGCATTGCAGTAGTCCAAGCGGGAGATAACTAGAGCATGCACCACTCTGGCAAGATAGTATTATTTGAATTTATATACCGCCCTATACCTGGAGGTACATAAAAGTTTGTGCCGTGTTTATTCCTGCGTAACTTGAATAAAATACTGTGGGAGCCCAGGTAAGCCCTGCTCACATAATCAATCACATGATGCAGCGCACATATACCATTTGAATGGCAGTGCCCATCAACTTGGGGGGGCTCTAGCCCCCTCAAATATTTTATTGGCGGAGCTGAAGCCCCCATGGTCCCTAGGAGCTGTTCTCACAGCGTTGTATTATCATGCTAGCCTTTGAAACATTACAAAGTCGGTGGAGGAGAAAGCAAACCTGCAAATCGGACTAAAATAAGAATTATTATTAATAATAATTTTATTATTTATGCCCCAGCCATCTAGCTGGGTTTCCCCAGTCGTTCTTGTTCTGGGCAAAAGTTTAAACACCATGCAAATCTTAGGTTCACAGGACTTATAATATCCACGAAAATGTTGCACGAGTAGTTTCTGTCTGAAATTAAAAGATCTGGCAGATTTGCACGAAAACTGATTTCAGTGGGCCCTCCTTCCAAGGAAATGCCATTAGGAATGGTAGTGTTTCAACTTTCCTGCTCTTGAACGCAAAGCGTCATCCCACCCCCCACCCCACCCCCAATTCGCAGTTTGGACTCTTTCATAATCTCCACCTTGCGCCCATGAAAGCTTAAGGTATCATTTAGTTATTCATTAAACCCAGGTGCCAATGACCAACTTGCACATGCCTTTAACTGCATCACCTCTGTGTGGAAGGGGAGAGGGAGGGGGGACAGAGAAGCGAGAGGGAAAGCAATCATTACAGCTGCGCAAATTTATCATATCTGCGGAACTGAACTGCAAAGTGCAGCAATTTGTGCCTGATCTCTGAACTGTGAAGGCCGTGCAAAACTTTGAACCTTTTGCTGAAATGGAAAGACACAGTGACTAGTCTTGGCTGAGCAAGTGGCAGATTAAGTTACCTCTGCTCAGTGTTAATGTAACATTGTTTTTTGTGGGGGGGTGTTTTAAATGTTTAACTAGGACAGGGGGACTTCGTAGGGTATTGTGGTATTTAAGTGAGGGGCAGGAACCGGTGCAATTTACACTCGGGTTCAAAGTTTAATTCTGGTTGAAAGTTCACCTAGAGTTTTTTTATTCCATTCTGAAAGAAGTGGAATGAGACACAAACTTTGAAATCTTCCCTTTGTTGCACCCCACCGATGTTGCTCTACCTAAGCCAAAAGGTAGGCTCTGAAAGATTCATATAGATTTACACTGGGGAAATAAGTTAGAGAGGATTTGCCCCAACTATTTAACACACAATACACCTGTATTTCTATGAGAACAAGCACACGAAAGCTCATTAAATTGGCTCCAAAATAGTCCTTATACCTTTTCTCCCCAGTAAAACTGGAATTCAGTTGCTTTTTCTGAAGATTTAAATGCCACCGTTATAAACGTGAAACTGTGTTAGAAAACTACACAAAACAAACCAGCCCTAGTTTGAACTGATGCCAATGTCACAAGAAGTGCATCTAAACCATCTCTCTTAAACACCTGAAACCCATTTTTTTCTATTTCAGGACTGAAGTTCAGGAATACGATGCAAGCCTAGAATGCGTTTTTGGTATTTTCATATCACAAAATACATAAAGATTGAACCTGGGGGGAAATTAAACAATTTCCCCATTTATTTAATGAAAGACAAGCACAATTCTCCGTTGTCAGCACGAGCTTTTCCTTGTGTGAAACTTCCATTACTCAGCCCTTTGAAAAGTGAAAATACTAGACAAAATGCTGCACAAACTACACCGCTGAAACATGCATCGTATAAGCACAATATGGAAGCATTCTGCTTAAAATTATGTTTGCATAATACAGCAATGCTTCTTAGTGTAGACGAACAGTAATTAGTGCTTTTCACTGTACTAAGAAACCCCTGAAGCCAAAACTTCTTTCTTTCAGATCCCAGAGCCAAATTCATCATATCTACCTGAAAAATGACCTACTCCACAAGGTCGGCAGAACCGGATCCAAGAAAAATACAAAGATAAATTAATCTTGCTTTGCTTGGTTGATTTAAAAGAATGGCAACCCTTTTGCCTGCTCGGTTTTTAAGTCTTAAAACAATGGAACACATTTTTAATGCTGGGTTTAAATATGACGTTTGACTATGTCAACTCTTATTACATCTATGAAATCTGTACACGTCGCCTGAATGGAAAAGTCTTCGAGGCGTTCCTGTGTTGTATGTTTATAATTATTTCATTTCATTTTTAAAACCCACAGTCCAGAGGAGAGCAGAGACCGGCTGCACTCAAACTTTAGCTATTGGACATAAAATCAAACAAAATCTCGCATAAAATCCAGTTTCCCTCTTACCTTTCTAGCCTTGCAGTCGCAACAGGTTAGTTCAGCTTCCACCTTTGATTGAATAACCTTTCCTCCGAGTCACGAGGTCTACATAACTCTCTGTTATACAGTACACATATGGTTTTATTGGTCAATGAGCTTTGGCTATTTAAATTCCATGGCAGTAATTTGCTAAAGGCACCTCGAAGCAGTCGGAATGGGTGGGACGCAGAAGGAAAGGAGATGTGGAGGCAGGGAGCTCATGCCAGCGGTTCGAAAAATTAATTGAAAACCCCCACCTGTAGCTAATGGATTTATATGAGGCTGATCTGAAGCTTAAAGAGAAAGAATAGGAGACGCACAGTTTAAATTCCTACCCCTGGAGGAAAATGTCAAACAGAAGAAAAGAAAGAAAGACTTAGCTGAGACTCCGAAATTGGCAAAAAGGGAGTGATTCATATACAAACAACTTCTTCCCAGCACAAGGCGTTGTGCAAATAGTTTGTGTGACTCAAAACAGATAAGATAAGGAGGAAGGGCAAATTTTGCTTGACAGTAGGGCTTTTTGGGGAGGGAGAGGGGGGAGTGAATTCTATCTTTATGCCAACGGATCAGAATTTAGACTACTTGTCAGGATTCTTCAATTATGAAGAAGAAGAAAGAGAGAGCCACAATTCTTCAACGCAAGAGAGGCAGAGTAAACGAAGATTCCCCCCCCCCCCAAATACAGAATTGTGCATGGTTATCTACCAGGTGTTTGCTGTTTCTGTAGCAAATAAGTAATTGACTAGATATAGATAGATAGACAGACAGATGCAGACCCTCCAAGTGTCCCTGTTTTCCAGGGGCATCCCTAATTTAGAGAAGCCATCCCGGTTTCTGATTTGATCCCGGAATGTCCCACTTTTCCTTAGGATGTCCCCACTGTCATTGGAGAAATGTTGGAGGGTATGGAATAGGATGTCCCTATTTTCCCTATAATACCATAGGGAGTTATTTCCTCCTCTCTCTCTCTACCAATTTTCAGACCCTTCAAGTGTCCCTATTTTCCAGGGACATCCCTAATTTAGAGAAACCATCCCAGTTTCTGATTTGATCCCGGAATGTCCCACTTTTCCTTAGGATGTCCCTCTTGTCATTGGATAAATTTTGGAAGGTATGGAGTTATCTGACCCCCGAGCTGCCTGAAAGCAATCCTGTACAGTATAGGGACTTTTTTATATAAAAAAGTTTAATGTTTATTATGTTGGAAGCTGCCCAGAGTGGCTGGGGCAACCCAGTCATATGTGTGGGGTATAAATAGTAAAATTGTCCTTATGGAATGGGACGTCCCTATTTCCATTAGAGAAATGTAGGACGGTATGTTGATACCATAGTAAAAAGCAAGGGGGAGGGGTGAAACATGATTCACGGCATAAATACAGTCTGTAAATAACACTTGGTCCCACAAGCACTTAGGTAAAGCAAACACCACACCTTTTTCAGTCAGTTAAACTGAAAGGCTCTTTGGGGGCTGAATTTGCCAGTTCAGCAAGCTAAAAACAGCCAGCGGGAGCGAGAAAAAGGCTTTTCTCCAGGATATGATGAATTATCAGAGATTCTGTGTCCTCCTACACAAGGTTAAAAGCGAACACAGTAGAAATTACAATCTGACCTCCCTTCTAGTACAAGGAAGTAACAATTCTTCCCAGAAAGCGATCTACCATTTTTTGGCCTCTGCTTCGCAATAGCTGATTTTTCAGAAGGCTAGCTTGAAACACGTTCAGGATTCTTGCTATAACCATCGGAGGAAACTGGTTTCGTAGGTCACTTCTATGGCAGCTCAGCTACTGGAAGATCTCAGCATGGTAACTATTATGCTCATATGGGGATCTTTGCTGTGTGGTCCAAAGTTAGCTCCCTCCCCTCAAAAAACGCCCTCACCCTCATGCATTTCGTTATTGCATACGTTGACAAAAATAAGGGCTTTTTTCTTCCTTTGGGGAGACCTGCCGAGTCTTATGTGGTAACATAATACCAACCTTACTGTATGTTTGTGAAACATGGACCACTTATAAACACCGTCTCCAACTCTCGAAAGATTCCATCAACAGTGTCTCTGGAAATTTTTACACATCACTTGGGAAGACAGGCAAACTAATACCAGTATACTGGAAGAAGCAAAGATCACCAGTGTCAAAGCAATGATTCTTCAACATCAACTTTGTTGGACTGGGTCATGTTGTTTGGAAGCCTGATTATCATCTTCCAAACCAGCTGCTCTACTCTGAACTTAAAAATGGAAAGAGTAATGCTGGTGGTCAACAAAAGAGGTTTAAAGACTCTCTCAAGGCAAATCTTAGAAAATGTAGTATAAACACCAACAACTGGGAAAACACTGGCCTGCGAGCGCTCCAGTTGGAGAACAGCCTTTACCAAAGGTGTCATGGGCTTGATGCTTGAACTCAGGACAAAAGGGAGAAAGCTAGGAGGAAGGCAAGCTTGGCAAACCCTCACCGTGATCAACTCCCGCCTGGAAACCTTTGTTCCTACTGTGGAAGAACGTGTGGATCCACAATTGGCCTCCACTGTCACTGTTAAAACCATGTTCATGGAAGACAATCTTACTCAGCTCTGAGTGATCGCCAAAGAAGAAGAAGAAGAAGAAGAAGGTAACGTAATACAATGCAGTTTGCAGAACACATGATGACAGTGAGATTTTAAAGATTCTGGCAGAAGGTACCAGAAGGCACTGGAGTTGAATTCCACAAAAGTCCAAAAGCATCAAGTCTCTTTCATGTTCAGCCCCACACAATTTCTTTTTGCTCTGGTTACCATGAGAGGTCTGCCGCTGACTTCAATAGCATACCCAAGAACATTTATCAATGAAAATAGGGATGTCTTATTCTGTAATAATAATGATGATGTTGATGATGATAATACTCTGGGCAGCCTCCAATGCATATAAAAACATAATGAAGTTATATAGCGCTGCCTTCAGATGTCTTCCAAAGGTTGTCTAGTTACTTATCTCCTTGGCTCTGGGGTTCACATAACTCCATCCCCCTCACAATTTCTCCAATGAAAATAGGGACATCCGAAAGGAAAAGTGGAACCTTCTGGAATTGAATCAAAAACTGGGATGGCTTCTGTAAATTCGGGATGTCCCTGGAAAAAGGGCACTTGGAGGGTCTGTGAAATATATTCGGAGTCGAGAGTGGATTTCATGCTCTTTATTCAGCTCATAGTGGTGAGGAGGAATGGAAGTTCCCCCAGAACGTCTGCTTTATATACATTATTTACACAATGGGCCCCACATGATCGGCTAATTCCGGGATTCTCCTGTAGGCCAATCAGGTTGCGAATTCACTTCCACCTGGAGCTGGATTGGGTGGCTCCTGTGGACCAATCAGACTGCTGCATTCTGAATCCTATTGTTTTAGGACCAATCAGACTGCTGCATTCTGAATCCTATTGTTCTAGGACCAATCAGACTGCTGCATTTTGGATCCTATTCAACTCAGTACATAACAGTCTGCAATAGTATGTAGACTGTACCCATCATGGAAAGTGCAGGCAACTTTTTATCTGTCCAGGGCTACATTCATTTCGTGGTAACTTGTCGGAGGCCATGTGGTTGTGGTGGGTTGATGAGCCAAAGGCAGCAGTGGCGAAGGGACCTTTTCCCTCTTTCTGCCCCCTCTCTCTGCTACCCACTGACTTCTCTTTTTCCTTTTTTTGCCCAGTGGGATGCAAGAAGCGGGACAGATCACCTTCGCAATAGGTCTGAACTGATAGTATACCCAGGGCAGTACAGTGGTGCCTCGCAAGACAAAATTAATTCGTTCCGCAAGTTCTTTCTTCTTGCGAGTTTTTCGTCTTGCAAAGCACGGTTTCCCATAGGAATGCATTGAAAATCAATCAATGCGTTCCTATGGAGACCGCGCCTTCCCCTCTGTCCCCGGAAATTGCGGGGCTGGCAACGGGGAGAAGCAATCTTCTCCCCGCCGCCCCTTGCTTCAAAAGAGGTCCGGGGTGCGGGGGCAAGCTTCTTTTTGCGAAGCAAGCCCATAGGGAAATTCATCTTGCGAAGCAACTTGAAAATGAAAAAACCTTTCGTCTTGCGAGTTTTTCGTCTCGCGAGGCGTTCGTCTTGAGGGGCACCACTGTATTAGAAACTGTGATATGAAAACTAGGAGCTACATGGCACCTTAAACCTAAGTTATGGGTGCCGCAATGGAATATCTAGGTGCGCTTTTTTAATAACAAGAATACAAAGCTGAAAATGAATGAACTGCAGCTAAAATCATTTTTGCACATGGTCTAGTCCTTCCCCTGCCTACCCCACTGATATTCTTAAGAGGGTCTCTTCTCCAGTCTTCAGAGAGTGGCTGGAAGCGGAGAGGCAGAAAAAGGTCTTCCTTTCATTCCAGCAGTGGCAGTTAAATATTAGGCGCAGTACTGCGTCCAGAGCTCAGAAACTGCTCAAGTGGATGAAATTCCCGGTCGCAAAATCTGCCTAGAACAATGGGAAAACTGACTTGCGAAATTAGGTCAAGGATCACAGGCTGCCCACCTGTGTGGCCAAAATAATCCAAATATTATGTTAAGAAAAGCTGAATTCTGCAACCTGTATCCATTACGCAAATTAGTCAAACAACTCAATCGTGTTCAAATATGCTTTTATTGGGATACTTTGTTGTAGTTCACGGGGAGGAGACAAGGAGCTATGCAAGACGTTGAAATCCCAGCAAGAAACTCATGGCATTCCTTCTACTTTCCGAGATTTTGGCAGATTATCCATTAGAAATTGTCTTCACAGCCATAATGAGGAAAGGCTTGTTTGTTTCCAAAGGCAAGATTTTGAGTTGCACCCTCAATGTCACATTTTGGGGATTCTATTCTTAGAATCCAAAAGAAGACTGACAATTCCTTTCGGATTCTGCAGAACAGGCTTTTACAAAAAAAAATACATCTCTTTACATAAAGACGTACCTCCCTTTGCAACCTTTTTAATAAATAAGAAGAAGAGTTTGGATTTGATATCCCGCCTTTCACTCCCTTTAATGAGTCTCAAAGCGGCTAACATTCTCCTTTCCCTTCCTCCCCCACAACAAACACTCTGTGAGGTGAGTGGGGCTGAGAGGTCACCCAGCAGCTGCATGTGGAGGAGCGGAGATGCGAACCCGGTTCCCCAGATTGCAAGACCACCGCTCTTAACCACTACACCACACTGGCTGCAGCCTTTCAAAATGACACTTCATACAAATGTAGCCATACGGACTTCCGGTGGTGCGCGTCTCCGGGGCGAGAAGGGATTCGGCCAGGAGCTCGAACCCAGTCCGGCAAACAGGGGGCTAAGGGGGTGCAAGAGGGCGAGAGCACCCCAGAAACACGTCCGGAGGGTGTCCGGAGTTACAGGGAGCCTGCTGAGACCGGTTCGCACCGCTGTCAGGTAACCTTTTTGAGGTGAAGGAAACAGCGGCGTTGAGCAGTAGGTCCTAGGCAGCCATTTCCTCCCCCCCCCGAACAGCGGACAGCCCAGTCCTCGCCGGAGATTAGCGCTCCGCTTCCAAAGTAAGAAACCCGGGAACGGATTTAAAGCGTTGGTTTAATAATTTCAAAAGCTGGAAAAAGCTAAAAATCGAAAACTAAAACCCCGGGGGGAAAAGTGAAGTTACAGGGGTTCGGCCGTTATCAGGGATCGGCGGAATCGCAAAGAAACTGCAGAGCTGAAATAAACATTTTGAGTTGCTACCAGTGTTAATTTTGTTTCCCTGAAAGACTTTTAAAAAAAACAGCGGACCCTCTTAAAAAAGAGGTGTTAAAACAGGGAACAGAGGATGAAGTTATCATTTCAAAAACCACTTGTTTAAAATGGAAAGGACGCTGAAACGCCATCTTTACCGCATAACGCTTAGCGGGAAAGCGGAAAAAGCGGAAGGGAAATACCAACGGCGCCATTTGCAAGAACAGAATACACGAATTAAACACAACTGCAATCTAACGACACGGATGTATCTGTTCTATGGAAGTACCTGATCTAATAACTTCGTGGATGTGTTCCTATCCGTCTGCTCATTGACTGGAATGACTGGGTGATAAGCTCCTGCTGCGAACTGCCGGATCTTTCGATTTAACTGTGCGGCGTGTCTACCTTTAGAACCCAGCAGCGATAGAGGGAGCCATCTACTGGACAGAGTGTGTATTGCGACCAGAGCTTTTTATTTCGACGTTATCTTCGCTATTTGTTTCTTCCACCCCTGCAGTCCGGCGCCTGCCATCATCCCCCCGATTTCCCTCTCCTCCTCCCTCTCCCCCCCTGCCTCCCCTCCCCCTCCTCATCCTCCCTCCCTATGGTTTCTACTAGGTCTCCACCATGGTTTCTACCAGGTAAAATGGATTAGGGATTTTGATGATGAACCTTTTCTTTACCTATTAAGCTTCACTTGTTAACTGAAAAACTATTTCTCCCGATAAAAATTTCTAAGAACTTACTGTGCTGGATGGAAGCATACATGCTATCGTGCATATAAGATCCCCATCTTTTTGAATGTCAACCTCCTGATCTCCCTCGAACTTAAAGACTTTAGGACTTTTATTGTTATCCCCAAGGATGCAGGGCGGCGAAAAGAAATAAGACGATCTCTTGGCAACTTAAAGACTGACAAAGGACTGTTGACCAAGCCGAACTCTGGATAACTTAAAGACTGTTAAAATTGAGGGCTAGGACTGATCAAGCAAATAGGTAACTACTTGGGAGTGTTGCAATTATATTGTGTCTTAAGTTCAGGTTATCATACGAACTTAAGAATGTCAAATACTGGGAAAAGACCTGAAGGAGGTACGCCAGTGGATAGGAAGGGATCGAAGCAAGAAGGGGATTTCAGAGCAGAGATATTGAGAATGTTTGCGGAGATAAAAGAGAGTGAGAAAAGTGTTGAGCGCAAACTAGAACAAGTAGAACACAGAATTGGGGAAGTAGATAAGAAGTTAGATGAAACGGTCAATGAACTTAAAAGTCAAATGAAAGAGGTATTTAGGAGAACACAGACAGTGGAGGAAGGTTTGAAAAAGACAAAAGTTGAGCTGAAGGATGTAAGACGCGAGGAAGAAAAAATTAAAGCTGAGATACTGGATTTAAACAAAAGTCAAGAGGATTTAAAAGATTGGATTGCTATGAACGAATTAAGACAAAGGGAGGCTAATCTTAGGATGAGAGGTATACCTGAAACTCAAGGGGAAAATATAAAGGAGAAACTAACAACAGAACTAGCCCTCTGGCTGGAGCTTCCAACAGAAGATGTAGAAAAGGCAATACAATCGGCTTTCAGGTTAATAGCTAAACCTCCAAAGAATAAAAAATTTATAGGAGACTGCCTAATTATATTTAAAGATAAGGAAATAAAAAATAAGATCCTCCATAAGAACAGAGAGAAAAGGTTAAACATTGGAGGAAACAACATAATAATTTTTAAGGACATTCCAGTCAGGCTTCTAAAGCGTAGAGACTCCTACAAAGAATTAGTACAGATACTCAAAAGGAATAATATTGAGTTTAAGTGGGAGTTTCCGGAAGGCGTCTCCTTCACATATAGGAGCAAGAGACAAAAATTGACAAACCCAGGAGAAACAGACAAATTCCTAAGGAAATACAAAGAGTTGAAACCGCAAAGAGAAGGGGGGGCGGGACTGGGGGGAGATTTGAGGGGGGAGGCGGGAGGTTCAGGGGGAGAAGGGGGGGAAGGAGGAGGGTCTGAGGAGGAAGCTTAAAAGGAATCAATAGTTGTTTCTTTTCTTTCCTCTTTTTTTTTCTTTTTTTTCCCCTTTCTCACTCTCCCTTAATTAAATTGCAATGGTGTTAAAGGTACTTAGTTGGAATGTTAATGGAATGAATGATAAAGGTAAAAGGAACCGAATTGAGCATATTCTGAAGAAGGAAGGATTAGATATTATTTGTCTCCAAGAGACACACATAGCGAGGAAACACAAAAGAACTCTGATTAATCAAAGATTGGGGAATGAATTTATTTCCTCAGACCAGAGTAAAAAGAGAGGAGTGGTCATTTATATAAATAAACAAATTGAAGCGAAATTCCTTTTCAAAGATGAAGAAGGAAGGATATCAGCAGTACAAATAAATTGGCAAGGAGAAAAGATAATAATAATTGGAATATATGCGCCCAATGTAAATAAGTCAGATTTTTACGGAAGGTTAGAAGAAAGGCTACTCGAATATGCCGACCAGAAAATTATACTATTAGGAGATATGAATGGTGTGGTGTCGTTAGAATTGGACAGACTGAGGGACGCAAAGGGCAAAGAAGGGAAGCTACCTAGAACTTTTTTCTCCCTGGTCCAAAACTGTAATTTAGTAGACATCTGGAGGTTTAAATACCCCCTAGAAAAGCAATATACCTTCCATTCAGAACCCAATGATTCATCATCAAGACTAGACCAGATCTGGGTCTCGAAAGAGCTAGTCCCAAGATCTGTACGGGTAGAGATACAGACTAGAACAATTTCGGATCATAACCCAATAAAAATGGAATTGAAAGGACAGGAAAGTAGACCAAATAGATGGAAATTGAAGGACTACCTGCTGGACGACCAAGAGGTAGTAGAAAAGGCTCAAAATAGACTAAAAGAATATTTCGAAGATAACTTGGACAAAAACACAAAGCCTAAAGTGGTATGGGATGCAGGAAAGGCGGTGATGCGGGGTTTCTTTATCCAACAGAGTGCAATTAAGAACAAAAAGAGGGAAAGAGGGAAAAAAGAAATTATACAACTATTAGCAGAAAACGAGCAGAAACTAATTAAAAACCCAAAAAATAAGAAAGTAAAAGAGAACATAAAAGTTTTACAATCTCAATATACAATGTTGATAAACAGAGAGATTGAATGGAAAATTAAAAGACTGAGACAGAGGTATTTCGAACATGCCAATAAAACGGGGAAGATACTAGCTTGGCAACTGAAAAAAAGAAAAGAACAGAATACGATAAACAGGATAGTGGTGGAAGGAGAAGAGTTAAACAAACCTAAAGAAATAAGGAAAGCTTTTTTGGACTTCTATGGAGGACTTTTTAGAAACACAGAAAAGAACAAGACGAGGGAAATAGAGAGATATTTAACATCTAAGAATATAAACAAGATCCCCGCGGCAGATAAAGAGAAACTAAATGCCCCGATTGAGGCGGAGGAAATAAAAGTAATAATAAGAGACTTAAAAAATGGGAAAGCCCCTGGCCCAGATGGGTTTACTAGTAGATACTATAAAGAGATGGAACCGGCTCTGCTGAATCCACTACAAGAAGTAATGAACAACATTCTGATGGAAAGAGAAATACCAGGGACGTGGAAAGAGGCACTGATCACCCTAATTCCAAAGCAAGATTCAGAATTAGAGCAAGTTAAAAACTACAGGCCGATTTCTTTACTAAACGTAGATTATAAGATCTTTGCGGGAGTCCTGGCAAGAAGATTTAAAGACATTTTGGTAAAGAGTATCCATAGAGACCAAGCTGGTTTCTTGCCGGGTAGGCAAATGAAGGATAACTTAAGAAATATTATAAATATTATAGAATATCTAACAGAAAGGTGCGATAAACAAGGTTTACTGTTATTTGTGGACGCCGAAAAAGCGTTCGATAACGTAAATTGGGAATTCCTACTGAAGCAACTGGAATATATGGAAGTGGGTGCTGAATTTTCCAACGGTATAAAAGCAATATATACGGAACAAAAAGCAAGACTAATAATAAACAATGTGGAGACGGAAGAAATAACAGTAACTAAGGGAACTAGACAGGGATGCCCATTGTCCCCACTGTTATTTATAACGATATTAGAGGTTTTACTGAAAGCCATTAGAGACAATAAAGAAATCAAAGGTATCAAGGTCGGCCAGCACGAACATAAAACTAAAGCTTTTGCAGACGACCTGGTCGTAACAATGGAAGAACCACTGAACTCAACAAAAGAGGTACTTAGAGAATTTGACAAATTTGGGGAGGTAGCAGGCTTTAAACTAAACAAAAGGAAAACAAAAATAATAGCTAAAAACATGCAGGCAGCTGAAATCGAGGAATTACAAAGAGAAATAGGAATAGAGGTAACAAAGAAGGTGAAATACTTAGGGATATGGGTAACGCCAAAAAACATAGACTTATTCAAAAATAATTACGAAACGGTATGGAAAGGAGTCAAGAAGGATATAGAAACGTGGGGTCGGCTTAGACTGTCATTCTGGGGTAGAATAGCCACAATCAAAATGTTGGTACTTCCAAGAATTTTGTTTCTCTTTCAAAACATCCCGATTATAAAGGGTACAAAGATATTCAAAGTCTGGCACAGAGACATTTCCAAATTTATCTGGCAGGGAAAAAAGCCGAGAGTGAAGTTTAAAATTTTGACGGATACGAAAGAGAGGGGAGGCTTCGCCCTACCCGATTTGAAGATATACTACGAGGCATCTTGTTTATGCTGGGTAAAGACATGGATAAAATTGGAAGATGGGGAAGTGTTAGACTTAGAGGGCCACGATAACCGTTACGGGTGGCACGCCTATTTGTGGCATGGGCGGAAGAAGGGCCACAAAGGATTTGGGAATCATATATTTAGGGGCCCTCTGCTGGAGGTTTGGGAAAGGTATAAGGAAATGTTGGAACCTAGAACACCCCAATGGCTATCCCCATTAGAGGTAATGGCTATTAAAAAGATTAACATGGGAGTCAACTGGGCAACCTATGAACAACTGTTAATGAGGGAGGAAGGAAAGTGGAAAATGAAGCCGTACGACCAGGTTAAATCTCAAGTACATGATTGGCTACACTACCACCAGATAAATGATATGTTTAGGAAGGATGTTAAAGAAAGTGGCTACGCCGACAAAAACTCCAGATTCCAAACCGAGATCTTGGGGAATAACCTAAAAATATTATCAAAAATGTATAAGTATTTACTGGACTGGAACTTAGCAGATGAGGAGGTTAAGGTGGTAATGACTCACTGGGCTAGAGATCTCGATCGTAATATTTATTTTGAAGAGTGGGAAAAACTCTGGAAACAACATCTTAAATTTACGGCCTGTGTGTCACTCAAAGAGAACCTAATGAAAATGTTCTATCGCTGGTACCTAACTCCGGTTAAATTAGCCAGAATGTATGGATCCTGCAATAAATGCTGGAAATGCAAGGAAAGGGAGGGAACCTTCTACCACATGTGGTGGGAATGCCAAAAGGTCATAGGGTTCTGGGAGAGTGTATACGACGAAATGAAAAAAATGTTAAGATATACCTTTAATAAAAGACCAGAGGCGTTCTTGCTAGGTTTGGTGGGAAAGGAGATAAAGAAGAAAGATTACAAATTGTTCCAATATGCAACAACGGCAGCAAGGGTCCTAATAGCAAAAAATTGGAAACAGGAGAGTGTACCGTCAACGGAGGAATGGAGAAGTAAACTATTAGAATATGTGGAGATGGACAGGATGACATGCAAAATTAGATATACAAAAGATCAGAGGTTTGTTGAAAATTGGGAAAGTTTTACGAAATATCTGAAAAGCCTAATTGACGAACAAACAACACTAGTAGGTTTTCAAGGTGCTCTGTAAGAGGCAAAGGGTAATGCCAAAAGAAAAGGGACGAAAGAGAAGGATGTATGGCATTACAAACATGGAAATGCGGATTTACTGTTTAATGTTTTTTGGACGATTCGTGGGACGACTGAAGGAAGTCAATGTCTTTTCTTTAAGTGAATTGATATGAGTTTTGATAAAGTTTGTTTTGTGCTTTGACTTTTGTAAACCAATAAAAATTATGTATGAAAAAAAAAAAACAAAAAAAACAAATGTAGCCATACGACACATTGATAAGACTATCTGAAGGTTTATCTCCCTCCTCTAAAATTTTCAAGCCATAAAAGGCGCTTTTTCTTTCTTCCTAAGGTACAACCATCAACCATCGCAACAGAGGTTATTCAGCCGTCTTGATTCTGCAGTCATATTTAGCAAGCTTTTAAATTATGACAGCTATGTGCTTATGTAGAAATTCAGTTCAAAACTATTTTGCTTTTTCAGAAAAATTAAACGTAGATTGTATCAGTGTTTGAAAGTGGGATAGAAAAGCTAGGAGCCAAATGGCTGCTGGGACCTGGGTTGCAGGTGCCAAAACAGAATGTCTAGTCGCCATTTTTTTTTGGGGGGGGAGGTGTCCGGAAACACTTTTTATATATTATTTTGATAAGCATGAACTAATATGCAATTCACATAAGTGACACATTGTTAATATCACAATTTAAGCAAAAATTGTTAGTACATGTTTAATTTGGTGTTTACAATAAAAATACTGGTACCAAACTTCAGTATTCAAAACACTGCTTTCTATTGTTAAACCCCTTAACATATTGCCTACCCTTAAGATATACAGTACTTCCAGGCTCCAAAGCACACACATTTCAGTAATCCTTTAGCATCAACCAGGCGCAAAAAAATGGCACCCAGACTTTTTGAGTCATTCGCTAATGGAGAATCTTTAGGTGCAAAATGTGGCTGGCATCCTGCTAATTCTAAACCCTGGTTTGTATTATCTTATTATGTAGCTAAGGTATTTATCTTATTTTCAGAAACAAATCCCACCTACTTTCAGCAGCCAGAAACACCATAACCAGACACTGGAGAGACCTGTCAGGAGTAAGCATGGACCAATGGTACCAAATAGTATGGGAAACAGCCCTACTAGAAAAATTAACCAATAAACTGAAACTGACACGGGGACAAACAGAAGAAGACGCCTTTATCACAAGGCTCCCCTTTATCACATACACAGCCCAACAGGACAATGACAATAATCCACCAACAGCATACAAATCAATATGGCTAACCTGATCCAAAACACCCACCCACCCCACTCACACACGAAAACGAAGATCATCACAGCCAATCACAAACCAACAACCACACCCTAGGCAAACCCCAACCTCTCTCACCACCAAAGGAACACAAGTGAACAGCACGAGCAACGCTGACACCAAACCCTACATACATTGAGCATAATAGAAACATCGCCACCCGCCCCCGCCCCATCTTCCCTCCCTCCACCCCTCCCCCCCCAATGTCTCAACAAATGAAACATTGTAAAAATGTTACATGGAAAAAATATGAGAGACATTACACTTACTTCTGTAAAACAAGAAAATCTTTAATTTAAAAAAAAAAAACACCAAGAAAAAAAAATGGAGCATGACTTTGGGCTCATCCACTTTTCTCTTTCCCTGCTGCTTTCCTCTTGGGGGGGGGGGGGACACTCTTTAGCAATCAATCAGAGCAAAAGGGAATCTGGGTTTTGTCCAGATTGACATTTGCTCTGATTTAACAGCCAAGAGTGGGTTTTCCCTGGGAAAGGAGCAGGGCAAGGGAAAAACTGCTCAGGCCCGTGCTTTATCAGCACAAGAAAAGTGGAAGTGTCTACGAACTCTTACTTCCAAGGATATAGGAAAGGACTGAGCTGATTACACAGAGAGATAGCTCAGTCAGTACAGCATGAGACTCTTAATCTCAGGGATATGGGTTCGCATCCTGAACTGGGCAAAATATTGTGCCAAGCAGGGGGTCTGTCAATGGGCTAGCCTCCATGGCAACACTGCCATTGGACCAATCACAACACTTTACCCCAAAAAAATGAATTGAGAGAGAGGCAGAACTGAAAGTAAAGAGAAGTTGGAGTGTTTCAATTTTAACATGAGAGAGCATAAAGCACATCTTCCAAAAATCTTGTGGAAATGTACAAGCACTTTTGACTGATGAAGGTTAAGTTCATACAACAGCCACTTTTTGAAATCTTCAAGGAACACGTTAAGAGTCTGAATGCATTTTAAGGAAATGCTTGATAGTGAAAATTGGATTCTAAAGAACTCTTTCATTTACTTACGAATTTACATCCTATGCCCTTTTAAAATGTGATTTTGGGGGGAGGCTATTGGGTTGTTGTTTTTATTTTTTTTTTGTGGTTTTATATCTTTATTTTATTCTGTGAACTGCCCTGAGACCCCTGGGTATAGGGCAGTATAATGATGATGATGATGATGATGATGATGATGATGATAATAATAATAATAATAATAATAATAATAATAATAATAATAATAATGTGTTTTTAATTTTCAAGTGGAAAGTTTTGGTTATTTCTCCAGTATCACTGCTATTTATTTTTACTCGTTAATGCAGAATACATACTTCTGATTCCAAAATTGTAACTGAAAACACTGAGTACGCTCGCTGTTTCAGGATACATAGGGCTCTGACTGTTTACTCCTGAGTAACACTCTATAGACTCTTGATGTTTGGGACAACAACTCCAATAATCTCTGAGCATTGGAAATGTTGGCTGGTGCAGAAGAGAGTTGGAAAGTCCCTTACAATGTCATACCCTCCAGCACCTCTCCGATTAAAATAGGGACATCCTCTCTGAAAGGCAACAGATTCCCCACCCCTGGCCTAGAGGTTTCTAAAATGCTGTTTGGATTCAAGTATTTGAGAATCATGTCCTTAGGCTTAAGGGGGGTTCAGCTCTTCTTTCACTTTAAGTTATATAGAGTAAAGAACCAGAGTACAGAAGCAAAAACGGGGACTTATTCCACAATGTTAATAATTCACATCTGGGGGGAAACACTTAGAGTTAGCTCATTAAAAGAGCAACCCAGATGAAGACTGGTGCTGTGGGACAACACCTGCTTCTCGACCGTTCTCTTAGAAATCAAATGAGGCTTGTCGTCTTCAAAACTACTCAGAGGATCACTGAGCCATCCTAAGACTTCAAGGGCCAAAGAAAACAGCAGCCTCTTTTGATATGCCAGGTGGAAATGAGAGTGCAAGGTAGTATTGCACGGAACCGGGGACAGCACAAAGCACATATTTTGCAGGAGGTCAGTGCAATGCAAACATGATTTCATTTCTGCTGTGGTCTGAAGTAGAGCTTTTGAACCACATGCAGCTACTATCTTAGAGGTAAAAGTGTCCTTATTAAAATCTTTTTATATATAATTTTTTGTTTCGTTTTACAATTTAAAATACTCCTTTTACACCCTTAAGATATCAATGACTTCTTTTCTTCTCCTTCCATGGGTCATTTTACATACCATAAATCCCTGCATATTTTACAAAAACTATACCATTATTGCCTCCATCAAAACTTATTTACGCTGTTGAATTTATCTTAATGCCGCCTACGTTTTCAGCTGTACACAGTTATTTCCCATATATTCAATAAACGTTTTCCAATCTTCTTTAAACGTATGTTCTTCTTGTTCTCTTATTCTATATGTTAAGGCTGCGAGTTGTGCATATTCTGACAACTTAAGCTGCCATTCTTCTTTGGTTGGGACCTCGCTCGTTTTCCATTTTCGGGGCTAACAAAACACAGGCCGTAGTAGTGGCCTATGTATATAACCTTTTTAGACACCCAGGAATTCCCAGGGTCCTTATTAAAATCTTCCACAGAAGCTGCAGGGTTCACTCTTGATAAGGTTAGCAGGGAAGCACTTCTTTTGGTAAGATGTGATCTCAGTACAATGGAAGGAGACAGTACACTGCACTGACTCTGTTAGGTATGCTGTCTAGTTTGTACATTACCTGCTCCTTTTGTTCCTTTAATGGGAGCTTCCCTGCCCTGCAAATAGCAACTATGGAACCCCCAGTCCAGACTAAGACTGCAACAGGAGGTAAAGTGTTAAAGGCCCCCCTACAACCCCTGTGAAGGTCCTCCAAGGTCCTCCTGCTGCCTATTTGTGAACAAAAAATACTGTGTTTCAGGGCAAAGGTACACACATACCCTCCAAGGGTCCTGGGAAAAACAGGACACCCCCCCCCCATTTTTTACGTGAGATTGCATTGGTCGTTTTGGGTGATGCTATCTCATGCGCTTGCATGCTGCAATCTCTCGTCGAAAAAGTGTTGCCCCCCCCAGTGCCACGATCTTGCGCAGCACCCAGAAACACAGGTTTTGGGACACCATGTGAGATCACACACCACAAAATGTGCTTGGGGGGGTAGATCTCAGTGTTGGGACACGGGTGGCGCTGTGGGTTAAACCACAGAGCCTAGGGCTTGCTGATCAGAAGGTCAGCGGTTCGAATCACCGCGATGGGATGAGCTCCCATTGCTCGGTCCCTGCTCCTGCCAACCTAGCAGTTCAAAAGCACGTCAAAGTGCAAGTAGATAAATAGGTACCGCTCCGGTGGGAAGGTAAACGGCGTTTCCGTGCGCTGCTCTGGTTCGCCAGAAGAAGCTTAGTCATGCTGGCCACATGACCCGGAAGCTGTACGCCGGCTCCCTCGGCCAGTAAAGCGAGATGAGCGCCACAACCCCAGAGTCGGCCACGACTGGACCTAATGGTCAGGGGTCCCTTTACCTTTAGATCTCAGTGTGGGTCATGTGACTCACTCGGGAGAACATCTCGGAAGACGTGCATCCCATTTTTTTAATCTAAAGAAGTTGGGACAATATGCGCATGTCGTTGGGCCCTCTTCGCCATACTGCCATAGGCTCAATATCACATGCAGAGCAAGTATGGAAGATGGAGGAAACTTATTTTTGGTTCAGGAAAGTGTGCTTTAGCAGCTTTCCTGCTCCCCAAAATATCAATGCATCATTTGTTATCTAGGTAAGTATTTGCATTAAAATGGAGAACCCTTCCTGTTAAGTTGTGGGTGAACAAATCAGACGACACAGCGATTCTTCAAACAGCTCTTGTTTATTCACAGGCCAGAACAGAATTGAACTGAAGGGTTCAGCCAGCCTGCTTATATAGAGCTCCAGTACAGCGCAACTGTAACAACTTTCTGTAACTATCCAATCACTGAATGTCACTTTCAATCCCTTATTTGCATATGTGGACCTGAGTGAAAACTATCTACAGTATCCCCCTGTTGGCCCAGGGTGAGAACTTCAGTACATAACACCTCTTGTGTGTTAATGAAACATCAAGCAGATTTGGGCTGAGAAAATATACTGTATTTACGGTAAACCTACCATGTATTTATCATGCATTTTTTTTATCTTAAGTTATCCTATAGCCTGCAGCATTTTGCTACACAAAACTGCCCTTTGGATCTTACTAATAAACAGCGCCAGCCAAACATTGACGTTTTCTTGCATGGTTGGCTGATGGTTCTGGTTGCATCTGTGACTCCAGTTACTTATCTTGTTGTCATTTAGAGATGTGTATCCACTAAAAACCGCTCCTCCCAGTGAGAACACATGTAAGTATACAGTGGTACCTCGGGTTCCATACGCTTCAGGTTACATACGCTTCAGGTTACAGACTCTGCTAACCCAGAAATAGTGCTTCAGGTTAAGAACTATGCTTCAGGATGAGAACAGAAATCGTGCTCTGGCGGTGCGGCAGCAGCAGGAGGCCCCATTAGCTAAGGTGGTGCTTCAGGTTAAGAACAGTTTCAGGTTAAGAACGGACCTCCGGAACAAATTAAGTACTTAACCCGAGGTACCACTGTAGTGCATGAAGAGAAGCCATTTAAGTCCTACGGCTAGAATGAATAAACGTTTGCAGTATCTTTCTCCCTCTCTCAGTTGTGCCATCATTCACATGCACAAATTAACGAAAAGACAACAAACACATTCTTTAAAAAATACACAGATTTTAACAAATGCTTCATCATCTTTTCTTAGGTAACATGGTGCCCAACTTTTGCCCAGTCTAGCGCCTTGCACTATTTACATAGAAACTTATTCCGTTTTTAATAGGCATAAACCCAATCTATATTCTGAGGAAGGAGTGAGCTGGAAGAGCCTCCTAATGAGATCAGGATGAAATATTAGATATTTACAAGGTCACGTTCTCATTTCTGCAGCTCGTCAGCTGACTAATCAGCTGACAAATCCATTACTAAACCAGGGGAACTAAACATCGGTCTGGGAGGAAGGGAACCTCTCGCTAATCTTCTCAGGACCTTTAAGGTCAGCTCTTGCTTAAACTTTAGCTGAGACGGAGAGAATGCATCAAAAAGAGGGGAGTTAAATTGATTTATAGGCCTGAAACATGCAACTCGAGCACTCTTCCCTTTACCTTTCCCACCCACCATCTACCCCAGTCTTCATGTTGCAGGAGCCACATTTCCAGCAGGGCTTCTGTGCCTTTTCAATAGCTATGCGACCGGCAGAAAATCAGCAAGTGCAAGTTTCTCCCACATATGGGTGCAGTCAGGGCCAGATTTAGATTTGATGAAGCCCTAAGCTACTGAAGGTAATGGGGCCCTTTATATGTCCAGCTGTCCTTTGTCAACAACAAATTGTCGCTGTTTTTTGTGTTGAATATATGCTTATAATATATAATTTATGGACCTACACAACACAAAACACTGTTGCTGTAAGTAGGTATTATTTTATTTGTTTTTTATCTTATATTTTTGAAATCTACATCCAGGTTTTTTCCCCCCTTTATATTTTTTTGGGGGGGCCAAGAGAGTGGGGCCCTAAGCTATAGCTTGTTTAGCTTATACATAAATCCAGCACTGGGTGCAGTGAAGGGGAAAAGCTCCACCAGGTGAATTCCTGTATTTATTTTTTTACCCAGCCAATAGGGTAAAAGTTGGGCGGTACTAAGACTGCACTTTATTCCATTTTTCTGAGGTTTCCTTACCTGATACTGTTTGCATTTTCACATAGTATAAAAGCCACTTCTGGAAATCTATTAGGTTTATTTTAGTGTTTTTTTCCAGGGGGGGAATTCACTTTAAACCTTTACACTCAGAAAATTGTGGGAATTTGGCGGTGTTATTTTTCATTCTTATTCTTATTCTTATCATTCTTATTTATTGAGTTTATATACTGGCCTATAAGGGACGCGGGTGGCGCTGTGGGTTAAACCACAGAGCCTAGGACTTGCTGATCAGAAGGTTGGCGGTTCAAATCCCTATGACGGGGTGAGCTCCCGTAGCTTGGTCCCTGCTCCTGTCAACCTAGCAGCTCAAAAGCACATCAAAGTTCAAGTAGATAAATAGGTACCACTCCAGCGGGAAGGTAAATGGTGTTTCCGTGCACTGCTCTGGTTCTCCAGAAGCGACTTAGTCATGCTGGCCACATGACCTGTATGCCGGCTCCCTCAGCCAATAAAGCGAGATGAGCACCACAACCCCAGAGTCGGCCACGACTGCACCTAACGGTCAGGGGTCCCTTTACCTTTATGCTGCCCTATACCCAGAGGTCTCAGGGCGGTTCACTGTTTTCATGATCGTGCCACTCACACAATGAAATTTGGGGTAGTACCCTGACATACAGTTCTTTCCTGCTATTTAAAATTTGACACAACATTGCATTATATTGATCAGAATGCCTCAGGTCCATAACAATGCAGGTAACGCAGTGCAAAAGGAACATTAGAAATCGGGACAGAAGTGCTGGGAAAACCAACAAAACCCCCACATCTGAATGTAAGTTTAGTCAAGAGTAGCAGGACCTTTGGGGGAAAGGGACCACACAATTCTGATCTTACGGAAAGCTAAAGATGAGAGCACTTAATATGGACCTTGGATTTCAGGAAATATGATTTTGATAAGGTCAGAAAATTGCAGACAGATTTCATGGCTATATATAGCAATGGCAAAGGGCGCTCAAGCTAAGTGAGAGTTTGCGAAAGAAAGGCGCAATTGCAGGCAATGCTAATGGGAATGAAAAAGGAGAGACGTCTTTTAAAGTCCATGTTGCGGCACAACAGGCGTGATCACCGATGAACTGACAAAGGAAGGGCAGGTCACTGAGTAGCAGGTGTAAGGAAAGCTAAAGTTCAGAATGAGCAGAGACCGGTGAAGGATACCAAAAGCAACAAAAGGGTTTCAGGTTTAGAACAGACCTCCAGAACGAATTAAGTTCTTAACCCGAGGTACCCGAGGTACCCGAGGTACCACTGTACCTTAACTGTACCTTAACTTTTCAGGTACAGTGGTACCTCGGGTTAAGAACTTAATTCGTTCTGGAGGTCTGTTCTAAACCTGAAACTGTTTTTAACCTGAGGTACCACTTTAGCTAATGGGGCCTCCCACTGCCACCGCGCCACCACCACACAATTTCTGTCCTCATCCTGAAGCAAAGTTCTTAACCCAAGGTACTATTTCTGGGTCAGCAGAGTCTGTAACCTGAAGCGTCTGTAACCTGAAGCGTCTGTAACCCGAGGTACCACTGTACATTGGAAGCAAGAGGAAGGGAATTCTGGTATGCCCAGTGCTGACCAAGGGTGCTGAAATCTTAACAAGTGACAAAGAGAAAATGGAATTATTCACCTCCCCTTTTGCTCCTGCCTTCTTCCCAAAGGTGAACTGCGTGCAGCCTCACATAAGGCGAGGAGTGCGGAGGATTCGCAACAAGTCCGCTCACCCCTCTTGGTGTGGCATTGTTGCTGGATGGCAGAGGCTTCACCGGGGCCCCGACGAGGGAACTGGAACAGTGGTGCCCTTTCTGATAGGCAGTGGGGGCTTAAGCCCCTCTGCCTATCAGGAACTGGATCCTAGCCTGCACCCGGCTTTGGCAAATGGGGATACAGGGGGCGGAGCTGACAGAGCAGGTAGGTTTTCCTCGCATCCACCCCTTGCCCATTTAAGCAGCCCACACCTTGGGCATTACCTGTTTGCTCCTTTCCCTGCCCACGCACCCTTGGTTTAAGCTGATAGTCAATGACTTTGCTGTGGCTACGGAGGTAACCATCTTTTAAGGGGCCGGGTAGGAATTTGCCCACTGGGCTAATTGGCACCCAGCCGGTGGTTTTGCCTGCCTCATAACAATCGTCACAACTGGCATTGGGTCAAACCTTTGTTTTTGATGGTTGTAGTCTCCGCTTGCCCCTCCAAAAACTGGGGTATCCTGTTAAAGGGATCTGGGGGGAATGGCCATGTCTGCCAAAGGCACTCCCCCAAACATTGGTCCCTGTGGGGGTCACCCTATTTGATGTAAGTCTTAGGAACCCCCTCCTGGATTGACCACACATCACTTCTGGCCAGTGGGCCGGAAGTATTTTGATTGTCCCATGCCCAAGCCAAACCTCTTTCATCTGTATTCAATAATGTTGTGGCCTGTTTTGACCCAAAACCAGTCTTATTGGTCTCTTATTTATATGGGTTAGGGCATGGGTAGGCAAACTAAGGCCCAGGGACTGGATCCAGCCCAATCGCCTTCTAAATCCAGCCCGCAGACAGTCCGGGAATCAGCGTGTTTTTACATGAGTAGAATGTGTGCTTTTATTTAAAATGCATCTCTGGGTTATTTGTGGGGCATAGGAATTCGTTCATTTCCCCCCCTTCAAAATATAGTCGTCGTCCCCCCCAAGGTCTGAGGGACAGTGGACAGGCCCCCTGCTGAAAAAGTTTGCTGACCCCTGGGTTAGGGTATGGGGAGCTGGAAGCCTGGTCCTGCAAGGACTTGGTTAGGAGATCCCAATCAACATTAAAGAAGTTGAAGTTTTCAAAACAGATCCATCACATGCCAGGGAGTGAAAGGAATGTGCTGATCTACTCTAAGGATCTCTGGCTATCATCTTTGAGAATCCCTGGAGGGAAGGAGTGGCCAATAGTATATTTCAGTGTCCTTCAAAAAGGGGCATCTGGGAAACTGCAGACCGCTCAGTCTAACTTTGATAACAGGGAAGATACAAGAACAAATGTCAAAAAAAGTCAGTTTGTAAGTGACTTGATAACAATGCATTGAAGATTTATATTTTTATATCAAGCTGGGGGCTAGGCTCCTCCCTACTCTATGATTGTAAAAACAAGTCGTCCCCCACCCCACCCCACCCAGGTATCTTGGAGGGTCAGGATACAGAAACTCTGACATTAATCTGTATGCTCTGACAGAAGACATGTTAATTGCTTTAGATTTTCTCAATTTTTAGACAATCATAGAACTGTGTGGAAAGGACCCCAAGGGTCATCTAGCCCAACCCTCTAAAATCTCTCTTTTTTTGCACAACGTGGGGTTCAAACCCACAACCCTGAAATGAAGGCTTTCATGCCATTACCAACGGAGCTATCCCACTGTCCTGCTTTTCACAATGGAAACAACTTTATTTTCGTTAAAATGATCTGTGGCATAGTGTGATCTGTGGCTCCTTCTGCTCTCATTAGTGTGATGAATGCATAATCTTAAGGACGACGACGAAGAAGAAGATCTAAATCAGGAAGAACCCTATCAGCTCTACCCAAGGCATACTGGACAACAGCAACAACCGAAAAAAGATAGACACATCTTACAAGGACAGGAAGAAACAGAATAATTGCCACACACAGGAAGAACAAGGATATAGTTTGAGTTCCTCACTTGTAGTTCTATAAATCATTTAATGTGTCAACATGAATAGAAGTTATTAATATGGCAATTGTTGTGTAAGGGATTATTATGATGACTGGAATGTAATTGAAATTAGTAAGATTTTGGAACACAGAAATAAAGAAAATAATCAACCCATCAGTTCCAGCACGTGGGGGGCCACCTAAATTATATAATTCGGTGTTTGAACGATTGGTATTAGTAATTGTATTATAAATTGGTATTGTTATAATGAGGCTATTATTGGATTGTAATTGAAAACTAATAAAAATTATTATAAAAAAATAAATAAATCAGGTAGAACCCTGCAGAAAACAAACTGCACTGTAACATGGACATATATGCAGGTATACTCAAAACACATGCCTGGCTGTTCCAGTTATGTCACCACCATCTCATAGCAAGCAGTAGCAAAAGCTGTAGACAAATATCTAATATGGTTAATAGGATACAGTTTGCCTGCTAATCTGTAAGCAAAGGGAATCCATTGAAGGGCACAGTAGGGTCTGTGCAATGGCACAGCAACAGTCCTTGCAATGGCGGCAGCAACAGCCTTTGCAGCCTTGCGTCCTCCAGCTACCGTTCTTCTACTCAGGGCGGGCAAGCCAGTGAGGGCCAGGACTCGCCTACTGCCCCGAGGTATCATCTCCGAAAAGTGTCTAACAGCAGACACTTGCAAACTGTCAGTACCTCGCGGCAGGGATTTAAGTGCACAATGCAACTTAAACCTTTCTGCTTGTGGATAAAGTTCTGCGGCCCACAAGAGCCCACCACCCATTTCCTTAAAACAAGCAAACGACCGACTCTCTGCAGATAGGAAAGTGACATGGAAAAGTATGAGATGAATGAATAAGAGGAATACATGTAAACACCCTGCAAGTGAATCAGGGTGGATGCTTGGTTGTCATGTAACTGCCCTGCAAACAAGTCGGAAGAGATGCTCGGTAAAGGCTGGATATAACCAAAACTCTGAGCAAGCTTTGTGTAAGTTAATCAGGATGAGAGCTCAGCAAATTGGACACCTGGAGGATCCCAGTGATTGCAGAATGGCTACAGCCACCTAAATGCTCATTCTACTGCCAGGCTCAGATTTCATACACCAATGAAATCTTATCGAATAGCAAGGGTGAACCAATCCCAAGGAAATTCTCTTATATGCAAAGGAGTCCATCCTCAAAGGCTGAACAGGTTTCTTCCTTTCAGCTTGGTGGTTAAACCAGTTCTTTAACACTGTTTCTGGTATTCAATACACCAGCCAGATTAAATCAAATAAACAAGGAATATTCGGTGTTATGTTGGAGGGGATGCCAGGAAACAGGGAATTATGCTCACATGTGGTGGGGGTGTAAATATGTACATTTTGTGGGGCAAAGGGTGTTTAAGGAGATAACAGAAATCACTGGGTTAAAGCTGACTGAAAGTCCAGAGGTAGCATTATTATCAATTTACGATGGGGTGGAAGGTTTGCAGGCTATGAAGGACTTGCTCACAAATATATTGACAGCTGCACGAGTTCTTATAGCTAGGAAGCGGAAGGGGCAAGTGGACTATAAAATGGAAGAATGGTATAAAGAGGTGTGGGATAAATTCACGTGCCATTAAGGTAAGACAGGGAATATGCAGGAGAAATGATTTTGAGGAGATATGAAGGGTGTTTGTAGAATTTGTACTGTTAAAACGGAAAGGGCTCAAACCATTGCAAGAGGTGTTGAAATTTTGGGGGACTTCTTCTTTTTATTTATTTATGATTATTAGTTTGTCAAAATAACATAATTTTTAAATAATAATCATCATAATCAGCATCATAATAAAGCACTATTATCAGCCTGGGGGGCGGAGATGACACTTTCTAAAAATTGTTCATGCTTCTCTGGCTATTTGGCTATACTGAGAATTGACCTTCCACAAACTAGTAAGAAGGCCATCTATAAAGAGTTAATGGCAGCATAAGAAATCTTGGAACTCAGAAACTCTGGGTGGCGTAGGTATGATTTATAGAAACACAGGAATCTGGATAAAAAGCTTCTAACCTCTAAGGCTGTATTTCTTAAACTCGGGTCCCTGGCTATTGATGGACCACAACTCCCATCATCCCTGGCAGCTAAGGAATTGTGGCACTCAAATCGGAAGCGTAACACTTAAATTGTCAGCATAACACTCAAAATGGAAGTGTGGCACTCAAATTGGAAGTGTAACACTCAAAACGGAGCATGTTAGGCTTCCAAAAAAAGTTCACAAACCGGAACGCTTACTTCCAGGTTTGCAGTGCTTGGGTTCCAAGCTGTTTGAGTACCAAGGCATTTGAGAATCAAGGTACCACTGTACAGTCATCTTCTTCTTCCTCCTCCTCCTTGGAAAGGTCAGGATGGGGAGGCTGTCTCCACCACTTTTCCTCCTCCTCTGCCCAGCCCGACATTGTCTCCAAGCAGCCTATTTGCTAAGTCTTATGTACTGCACTGAGAGCCCAGACCTGTACTCCACCTTCCCCTCCCTTGTTCTATCTTCCGATAAAGTTCCAGCCCTGCCCATGGAAAACCTGTGCCCTTCTTCTGGGAGACTCGCCCATTTTGTAAACTCTCTTTCCCCCTCTCCGTCCTGCTTGCAGGCACTGGGGAGGGTGGATTTCGAACAGCGCAATAAATTGCATGCCTGCTAATTGTAGTGCCATATTGTCGTCTCCAGGGCCTGAGAAGTGCAAACACGGCGTCTTTCACTTCTCCAATTTACCCCTGGCTTAACCCGTATAAAAACGGATGGATAAGGAAGTGATGGGAGCAAATGCCAAATGCAGTCAGACTTTTTAGCAAGAGTTCACAAGTTTGCTAGGCTACATTTCTTGTGCCGTTCTGCAGGCTCAGTGTAAATCTAAGAGGAGTTGGCTCTAACTGAAGCAGAAAATACCAAAGTGGGAATGGCAGGTCAAGTTGGTGGTTTATGCCAAAATGGCTAAAATGACCGGAAGAATCAGAAATCAGGAAAATAAGGAATGGGGGAAATTTATCATTTATCTTAAAAACCAATGTAAACAGCTAAAATCGTTAGCAGGATTGGAATGACACTTGTAGTCTAATGGTGAATTTTAGACTACATTAGACTACAAGTGTTATTTCAATCCTACTTACAATTTTAGGCGTTTACAATTGTTTTTAAGATAAATTATAAAATTTCCCCATTCCTTATTAAAATTTTGGTCTTCCTGATTTCTGATTCTTCTGGGCATTTTAGCCATTTCGGCATAATCCATCAACTTGATCTGCTATTCTTCTCTGGTCGGGTGGACTGGTCTATTGCTGTAAAGAAGATGGTCTCCTTGCAATTCCTTATTCCGTACATAAGTGGGTGCTGATGCAGAGACTGGACCCTCCATTTGAGATCTCTCAGATTACCAGTTCAAAACTCCCTGCAGATCCATCCAAGCCCTGACAGTGTTCTCCTGCATAAATTACTTTTGACCAGAATCCCAGGGCAGCATGTAGCTTCTCAGTGAAGTGAAATGGCATTAACCAGGGGTAGGCAACCTAAGGCCCAGGGGCCGGATGCGGCCCAATTGCCTTCTAAATCCGGCCTACGGACAGTCAGCGTGTTTTTGCATGAGTAGAAAGTGTGCTTTTATTTGAAATGCATCTCTGGGTTATTTGTGGAGCATAGGAATTCGTTCATTTCCCCCCAAAAAAATATAGTCCGGCCCACCACATGGTCTGAGGGACAGTGGACCAGCCCATGGCTGAAAAAGGTTGCTGACCCCTGGCATTAACCATAGGGGTGATCCACTCAGGTCAGGAGTAAATGCCCCTAGGTCAATGCTACAATGCAGTGGGTGCTCCCTTTGTCCCCAGGTACTCAGCATAGCTGTCAACTTTCAGATTTGAAAGTAAGGGATCAGCAGCCTCACCTGCCCGGGGACAGTCTATGGGATATCTAACAATCTGGGATAGCAGCGGGAAACGGCGCTGGAATAAGGGAATTTCCCACCAAAAAAAGGGAAGGTCGACAGCTATGGTACTCAGGCTCCTGGTTGGTATGCTCCAACTCCTGCAAGTATTCAGGTAAGCCAGAATCAAGCAAGAGAGTTTTTTCAAAGCTGGCCTCAGAACTGATCAGCTAAGGAAACGAACCTCTTTTCATCCTTCGCTACGTTGTCGCTGTCAAAATAATATTGTAACGGTAAAACAAAAAGAGCAACAAACTCCTGTTGTTTGGCTGTGAAACTTCAATTGTACAGTGTAACTGACCCAGGATGAATGACAAAGCCACTTCACATGTGTCAAGGAAATCTGAATTTGCCATCAAGCACACAGTTAACATAGAGTTGCCCTCAATTTGGCCTCTCTGTTGAGCACTTTGTGTTTGGAAATGTGTGTTGTATTCCCACTTTAGGTGTGATGCCATTTATGAAACGGCTGATAGCATGAAGACTTTGAAATGAAACACTAACTACCTGCTTTATCGAGAAGAGAAACGTGTGGGTAATCCTGTTCAGTAATATCTGAGAAGTGTCCAAATACAGCAACAGAAACTGACGCAAGATATTGAAAAGAAAACTGAATGTATCTGTGGTATGCTAGAACATGCAATGCATCTTATTACTGGATTGTACTGATTTGGCTTGAAAGTGTATTAATAATAATCATAATCTTAGAAGCAGACCACCAACATTGAATGTCAACATTATTTTACACTTGAGATGACATCCTAATCAATATAGATGCACTAAGCATATGAAGGCTCTAATACTGATCACTTACCCATATTTTTCGCTCTATAACACGCACCCAACCATAACACGCATGTAGTTTTTAGAGGAGGAAAACAAGAAAAAAAAATATTCTAAACGAAACAGTGGATGTATGATTTTTGTGGTTCATGCTGTGGCCACAGACATGTGATCTGACAGTGAGTTTGGAGTAGCCCAATGCAAAACTCCTGAGGATCCATGTGGATCCATGCTTTGTAACCACGTTTTAAGTGGGGAGGGAAGAAAAAGCACTCAAGGGACAAGGAGCATGCGGGGGGGGGGTGGAGAAGGATGCTGCTAATAATGCAGAAGAGGGGGTTAAGGGGAGGGGTTTAAGGCTCTTCTCCCGCTTTGCTGTTTCAAAGCGAGCCACGGAGGAGGGAAGGAAGGGGAACCATGGATCCTCTGCTCACGACTGCAGCAGATCCCCCCCCCGCCACCCGTAGGCATTCCCTCCATAACACGCACAGACATTTCCCCTTACTTTCTAGGAGGAAAAAAGTGAGTGTTATGGAGCAAAAAATACTGTATATGCTTTTAAAATATGTTATACATAACAGATGCCATTCTAAGCCCATGTGACTCTTTTAACATAAGCATATGAGAAACCATTTAAAGTGCTTGGTCAACTATATCTATGGCTACCGACAGAATGTGGGCTTAAGCCAATTGCTGGGTAGATGATTGTATGTCAGTCAATTTATTGCAAGCAATAAACCTTCCTGATGGCAAGCTGGGAACCTCCTCTCCGTTCTCAAACTTGACCATAAAGTAGAACAGCATTTCCTGTTACTGAAAAATTAGGCCACTGGTCTTCAACTGGTGGGTTGAGGGATGGGTTGAGATCAAGCTATGGGTCACAAAAGCAGCACCATCAGAAAGATGCATGGTGAAAAGAATGAAGAAACGGGACCTTAATTCTTGTTTCAGTTAAAGGTGGACCCCAGATCAAGAAAGGTTGCAAACTATTGCTAGGCAACTTGAAAAGAATCCCAAGGTTTTCTATCTTCACTTAAAAGGGGGAGAGAAGCTAAGTTTCTAGTTCTTATGGAAGTTCGGGACCTTCTACACAACCATATCTCCCATTTAAAAGTCTGATGCCAAGTACTTGATTGCATGGGGCTTGAAACTTCATCCTGAAAACCATTAAGCCCTTGGTTCAACAGAACTGCATAGTAATAAACAACCCCCTCCCCAAGGGTAATAGTTTAAAATGCACTCTGGCTTAAAATTATACATGTCTTTTTTCCTTCCAATATACTGTGGGGACCAGAAATGTACTCCATCTAATGAACTTTATGGGCAGCAAACCAACATGATAAAACAAGATCACAGGGATATATGTAATGCACATATCACAGTATGTAACACAAGCATTTTGTTTCCCCTGTTTGTTCTCATACAGCTCATTAAACTAGCTCAGAACGGATACTGCTCTACATATTTTTCACATGTATTTTTCAGGAAGTGAAATTCTCCCCCCAAGGATTCTGACTCCTTCCTAACACACGTAGCGAGCGTGAAATTGTGTGGCGTCAACGTTTGGCATGTTTACTCAGAAATAAGCTTTTCAGTGCTTTCAGATTCACACAGAAACGACAACGAGGAACCAAGTTAGTCCCTTGCCCAATGCAGAACTGGGACGGACTGGACTTTAAGGTGTCTTCCCATCCCCACATGAAAGAGCACTTGTCAGACTCCTCATGGGCTTTCACGAGACCTTGAAGCAGGGTCAAGACCTGAACGCCGAGGACGGTATCCAATGTCGCAGCTCCACCAACACAATGAACTTCTGAGCACACAGCAGTTCTCCCCCCCCCCGGTCTTCTCCAGGGAACCCCCTTGGAGCAGATATTTGGGGCACACAGGGAAGGGAACGGAACCCCCAACACCATTTGACAGCTTTCTGGGTCATGTGGCCAGCATGACTAAACCGCTTCTGGCGCAATGGGACACCGTGACGGAAACCAGACCTCATGGAAACGCCATTTACCTTCCCGCCACAGCGGTACCTATTTATCTACTTGCACTGGTGTGCTTTTGAACTGTTAGGTTGGCAGGAGCTGGGACAGAGCAAAGGGAGCTCACCACCATCGTGCGGATTCGAACCGCCGACCTTCCGATAGGCAAGCCCAAGAGACTCAGTGGTTTAGACCACAGTGCCGCCCACGTTCTTTAACATCATGTGCACATGCATTCGAAAGCCTGGAACTAGACTAAACAGCAAGGCGCACACAGTCTTAGTCATGTTCGTTAATTCCAACATGTCTAGCCTGAGTAAAACTTAGCTGAATCCCGTCCAGTGTTTTCTGTTACTTAAGAATGGCTTTCGCTTGTGGTTTTTGAAAACAGAAATCCTGATATGCAGATTTCGGCCATGGATACATTGGCTGCCTTATAGAGGTCATTCTGATGAGTTTGTAATTACAAGATAATTCTAGCTTTTGTTTTTATTCTTATTGGTGTTTAATTGGAGATTAATTAGTTCTTTCCCCTGGCATTTAAATAGTAGCTCCAGGAGAAGAAGGGGTAAATGGAGATTAATGCTGCAAATATGCATTTCTCTTTGTTATGGGTGGCAGTTTATAGCCATTTATAGATCTATTAATACTGCCAGCACTGTTGTAAGCATATTTTGATATTGTTCGACATACTGCATACATCTAAAAACTTTTTTTTCTGGTGTATTTCAATCTTGCATCAGGGTTATCTGTACAAAGTTCAAACTTTTTGCACTACACATTGCAGGACTCCCCTCCTCCTGCGTTTGTCTCTGCTATGCTGAGCAGACAATGGTTGTGTGTGCTGAGAGCATTTTTTTGCCCAACAGACCAGAAAACCAACTAACTCCTGAAGGTCAGGGATTTTGTTTTAAGGCTCCTTTCAGCTTTGCAGAAAGCCATGAGAGACGTCTAGGCAAGAACGCACACAGGAGTTTTCTCTGCGAGAAGCGAGTCCGCTGCATGCCCAATATCCATCTCTCCAACTGGCAACCCCAGAAACACTGTACCAACAAGTCTGCCTAGTTACCCGCAGTCCCTTTCTTGAAAGGGGAAGTTATGGACAAAGTAGCTTCTGGAAGGGAAGACAATAACAGCTTGCTGTCCTCCCAAATTGCTTATTGCTCTGCAAAAAAGAAAAAAAGGACCCAACTGGATCCGTCAACACAACCAAATACGCAAGGTGCTTCCGGTGGCCCAAGACCAGAGATGGCTTTGGGGATCTGCAACACAAAATCACAGGTCCAAAGGCTTCTATGAAATGGGAAATTGTAATTCCTGAGCAGCCACAGTCCCCAGGGAACTGCATCTCTCAATGGGGAGTACAGTGGTACCTTGGTTCTCAAACTTAATCCATTCCGGACGTCTATTCCAAAAACCAAAGTGTTCCAAAACCAAGGCGCCCTTTCCCATAGAAAGTTATGGAAAATGGATTAATCCGTTCCAGACTTTTAAAAACAGCCATTTAAAAAAAACAGCAATTTAACATGAATTTTACTATCTAACGAGACCATTGATCCATAAAATGAAAGCAATAAACAATGAACTGCAGTCACACAATCAATCAATCAATCAATCAGTAGCTGAACTGGGTTCCACACAGCCACACAAAAAAAGAGCCACAAAAACGCAAAATAAATAGCAAAAACAGACAGACATCGACATAATACTCCAAATGGAAGTGTGGCACTAAAATCGGAAGCGTAACACTCAAAACGGAAGCGTGGCACTCAAATTGGAAGCATAACACTCAAAACGGAAGTGTGGCACTAAAATCGGAAGCATAACACTCAAAACGGAAGTGTGGCACTCAAAACGGAGCACGTTCAGCTTCCAAAAAAAAAAGTTTGCAAACTTGAACACTTACTTCTGGGTTTGCAGTGTTTGGGTTCCAGGTTGTTTGAGTACCAAGGTGTTTAAGAACCAAGGTACCACTGTATTTGGGAGCTTGCCACCTATCTTGGCAGGTCTGCAAATTCCAAGACCGTGAAGACCACAAAAATCCCTCTACAAACTAGGGGAAAGGAAGGCACTGGAGCTGCTCCTTCGTGTGTACTACCCATGCCCTCACTCTGTATTGTTTCTATATCATTTTAAAATAAGGGTTCTATTTATTTTTTAAATGTTTTTGGCTTTCCAATACTCCGGCTGCATTTGTGTGTGTTTGCACATAATCAGGGCACCATGCAAAATGCCCATTAAAAATTAGTTTATAAAAAGATCTGAGCCCTGCAAATAAATACAGAAGACCCGACGTTCTTGCCACCTCAGCATCCCCACTCCAACAGAAGTTTCTGCTGTTAATTTTCTCTCTGAGACTTGTGTTCCGACCCTTTACCTTTACTGTATTTGCTCAGGTGTAACTGACTGGAACTTAGTAAACAAGGATGCAGCTGATGACTAAACATGGGATAAAATCCACTCACTTGTATCCTTAGCTTATCCCCCACTAAATCTAAGCAAGTTGCTAAGGCCATTTTCCCAATTCAGTTTCCCTTGCTACACAGAGAGTCAGGGGAAAATGTCCATTTTCCCCCCCACTAGCTACAGGGGAAAAATATGTCCAATGCCCATTTTTATATCTATGATATTGATTTGCAGCCAGATCATTCTGGAAACCTGGGCAGCTTATTGTTCTGTCATTCTTCAAAGTTAAAACAGCAATTAAAAAAAATAAATTAAAAAAGATATCCAGTTTATCTGTTTTATCCTAAGATTTCAAATGCCTTAAGGTTGCACACTTACAGTGGTACCTCGGGTTAAGTACTTAATTCGTTTCGGAGGTCTGTACTTAACCTGAAACTGTTCTTAACCTGAAGCACCACTTTAGCTAATGGGGCCTCCTGCTGCTGCCGCGCCACTGGAGCACAATTTCTGTTCTCATCCTGAAGCAAAGTTCTTAACCTGAAGCACTATTTCTGGGTTAGCGGAGTCTGTAACCTGAAGCGTATGTAACCTGAAGTGTATGTAACCCAAGGTATCACTGTATTTCGGAGCAAGCGCTCCTGAAATTTGAGAGTGTGCTTGAGGATTAAGTGATTAAAGATGGACATTTTGGAACGCAGAAAGTGCAATACCTCTGTCAACAAATGCACGTTCAGTATAAAATGGAAAGCTCGCTTTCCCCATTTTATTCTGATTGCTACTGTGTTAAAGGTAAAGGTAAAGGTACCCCTGCCCGTACGGGCCAGTCTTGCCAGACTCTAGGGTTGTGCGCCCATCTCACTCAAGAGGCCGTGGGCCAGCGCTGTCCGAAGACACTTCCGGGTCACGTGGCCAGCGTGACATCGCTGCTCTGGCGAACCAGAGCCGCACACGGAAACGCCGTTTACCTTCCCGCTGGTAAGCGGTCCCTATTTATCTACTTGCACCCGGAGGTGCTTTCGAACTGCTAGGTTGGTGTTAATGGTGCTTTTTCTCCAAGGAACTCAGATGTTCCACCCCACCACCATTTTCCCCCTCACAAAAGTCCCTGGAATTGGGTCAGGCTGGGAGAGGGTGACTGGCCCCCAACCAAGGTCCCCCACTGAACTTAATGGCCTGAGTAGAACTCGTGTCTTCCTGGTCCTCATCCAACACTCTACACATGACATATGGATTTTTGCTTTTGTGACTACTTCCAAGGCTGGGTTTCCCCTCATCCTTCTATCTCTCCATCCAACCTATATGGGGCCATTTCATTTGGGAGCAAGTTCAAGAAAGCCTAGTCACTCAAGGACTAAATTAGCCTCTTGGGGAACATGCAAGAGGGCAAGACAAGCATATACTTGGAAGAAAATGGGACTTACGTGTGAGTATGTAGGCGCTCCTATTTTTCTATAACAGTAGCATTAAAGTCTGAGGCTGCCAATCCTACATACCCTGATTTGGGAATAAGCCACACTGGGATTTACTTCCAAGTAAACATGCACTGTGTACCATCTCTCTTAAGCTGCCAATTCTTATGGTGATCAGTTTTTGTAAAAGAAAAATGTCATCACATGATAATAGATAACATTGTCACCTCTCTTTTAGCTTCAAATTGAGGCCCTTGTGACCCAAGAGAAGCTATAAAACTTAGCACAGGGGTAGCAATTGGCAGGCTTGTTAGATCGTCTTTGTTTTTTTACTAGAAACCCTAGACTGATCAACCGCAGCCAGGTGTAAAATACATACAGTCAGAATTAAATGATTAAAGTGTGCTTCTGAGCATGTTCGGAGCCAAAGAATTTGTTTTTGGCTGGTAGCAGAACTGAGCTTTTGGTCCTTTCCCACAAAAGACAGCATACTGTTCTGTTCTGTTCTGTTCTACTTTTCAGTAGGCTTATTTAGTTGGAAAAAGCCCTTCTGCCATTGCAGATCACTTGCAAATTTCCCAGACGTCTTCCAGTAAATCCTGATCTGTCTTCTGCCCACCGAGAACATGAGAACTGACCATTTAGACACACAAACAACTACATACTGTATTGCAAAGTGTATAAGACAAATGAAGTCCACCACATAGTTGTCCTAGCAAATGAGGAAAACTAAAGCACTACAGTGGTACCTTGGGTTACATACGCTTCAGGTTACACACTCCTCTAACCCAGATATAGTGCTTCAGGTTAAGAACTTTGCTTCAGGATAAGAACCGAAATCGTGCTCCGGCGGCACGGCAGCAGCAGAAGGCCCCATTAGCTAAAGTGGTGTTTCAGGTTATGAACAGTTTCAGGTTAAGAACAGACCTCCGGAACGAATTAAGTACTTAACCTGAGGTACCACTGTATTACAGGCAGGCCTGTTTACAAAAGCTGCAAATTGGAGACTGCTCTTTTTGGTAAAGCATTTCTTCAAAAAACCGATTCAGGTACAGAGTCATTGGATTACAGTCATGCTGATCTTTAGTCTTTAGGATACAGCGATTAGGAAGGGAACCGCTACCCTCAAAAGAATGGTTGAAATGTGTTGTGTCCTTTATACACAAATAGCAATGGCGAGTGGCTCAAGATAATTTAATTCATATTCATATTAATGTTGTTTAGGAACTGTTGTATTCCGGCACTATCCATTTAGCGTAAATTGGAGAGCACATAGGCTCAACAGGTAAATGCGGCCACGATTCAAAAAGTATCGGTTGCTTTGAGAAAGGTGGCACAATTGGTTTTTCTGGGCGACACAAAACTCTGACACTTTTACGCCACGAAAGAGCAGCGCACAGAAAAGCAAGCCTCTTTTGCATTGTTACATTTTGCAGTGTACAGAATAGCCCATTTGCCAACAAACCATACACTTTGCATTCCCCATGCGCAAAAAGTTGGTATGTGACTTTCTCAAGATATTCACAAAATGTGAAGTTTTGTGTGCAAGCGAGATTGGGGATCCCTATATAATTAACCTCTAATTGTATACTGTGTAGCTTCTAACTGCCAGTAAAATCCTCCATTTTTAACACTCTCTCTAAATCCGAAACTATCCGTGTTTATGCCAGAACATGTTAACACACATGTCACTGTTCGAGGGGAAAGCCACAAGAGTAAGCTAGCCTTCTTTCTAATATCTGTTTTACAAAGAAAACACTGAGCAGAACCTTGCACAGAAAATCAGCCTCTAACATCCAAGTTGCAAATCACTGAATTGCACATTGTTAATGTTGCAAACCCTAAACTCATGGGTGATTTGCCTGCTGCTGAGTCACATTGAAACCATTTCGTAACTAACACTGGGGTGGGTTTTTTTGTTTTCTGTTTAGTGCAAAACCACCCAAATCCATCCACAAACAGTCACTGAATGTTCACTCCTGCAAGTCACGTATGGAAATGAATTATACGTGGGTGCTATTTAACAGAACTATTTGGGACCCGTTTCGTTTTCGTTCCACGCCATCACAAACGGTGCCCCTCTGCCGAAAGCCTCTTGGATAAGGAGAAGATGAAAAATATGAAACTGTACCTGGCAAGTACCTGGCGTTCGCCCTCTTTCGTGCAACTTCGCTCCCTCACTGGCAATGGAATGCCCTTCAAATCTATGGCTGGCTGCTTTTGGTAAATGTTTTACAAGACACTAAACAACCTTCAGTTCCACCCTCCATGCAAACACCGCTGAGAACAGGGTACAATGGTAACAAAGCACTTACAGGTAGTATTCAGGTAACCACAAATGCAGCAAGGGCAGCAGATTCGAGATTTAATCCCTGTGTGTGTCTCTCCCTGGCCACTGCAACTTTATCTGCCTTGCGGGGGGCAGGGGGGAGGAAAAAAACCCTCCATAGATATATCAGTCAAGACTATTCGCGTGTAATTGTGGGGCATAAATCGCAACAACCTTTCCCCTTATTGTTAACTTCTAATCTGTACTCAAGCCTAGGCGTGTTTAACTGGAAAAAACCCGACAAGGAAAAGTTAGGAAAGGAACAATATTCGATTTCAAAATAAATCTTTGGAACGAAACAGAGACATTTCATTGACAGCTGCGTTTTTTTAAAAAAGAAGAAGAGCAGATGATACGTAGCACGTTGAACGCACGGAAAGGAAAAAGAGGAAAAGCAGAGAACCACAAAACTGTCCCATGCAACATGAATGGATATAAACACACATACGGACTTACCTTTCAAGCAGCAAAAGTCTACCTCCCTCCATTCCTGCTTTTCGCCATCTACCAAAAGTTAAAGTTCTACCAGCCCCAAACCAGAGTTTTTGCATTCCATTCAAGTTAACAATTACAGAAGGATGAGAGCAGGAACTGGCACTAACACAGTGAGAGCATTTGAGCGGACAAGGTACTCCCCAGCAGTTACCAAAACGAACAGACCTTTCTAAATCCGGGAATTGCGCAAGACTTGAAAATAAGGCTTAGAGAGAGAGAGAGAGAGAGAGAGAGAGAGAGAGAATAATTCCCTCGTAAATTAATTGCAATTGTCGAGTACACAGAGATTGGCGTTAGAACAGTGGAGAACAGGAATGAAACACGGCAAGCCGAAAAGCAGATAGGAAATCACAGCAAATGAACATGCAGATCTCAGCTCATTGCCAGAGGCAGGCCAGGGATAGACATGCCCAAATCCCAAACTGGAGCCTATGTTCTCGAGCCAGAGGAAAGCCTGGAAGTGCTGCAGGTAGGCGTTCCTGCTCTGTTGACCACGTAAGGTCAGAAGGCCAGGACTCGTCAGTCTGGACTGTCCGGGCTTCATGTTGCCTTAGGGCTCTGAGCACACCCACTTTCAGGTAGCTTCTTCTACTTTGGCGATCAATCCTAACCGAGTAAGATTGTCTTCCATGAACACAGTTTTAACAGTGAGTCCGTAAGTGACAGTGGAGGCCAGTTCTGGATCCACACATCCTTCCACAGTGTGGACATAGGTTTCTGGGCAGGAGTTGATCACTGTGAGGGTTTGCCAAGTGTGCCTTCCACTTAGCTCATTTCTCCCTTTTGTCCTGATTCTGAGCGTCTTCAAAGCCCATGACACCTTTGCTAAAGGCTGTGCTCCAATTGGAGCGTTCACATGCCAGTGTTTCTCAACTGTCGGTGTTTATGCTACATTTTGTTAGATTTGCCTTTACATTTTGTTAGATTTGCCTCTTTTGTTGACCACCAGCATTACACTTTCAATTTTTAAGTTTGGAATAGAGTAGTTGCTTTGGAAGATGATAATCAGGCATCTAAACAACATGACCAGTCCAATGAAGTGAATGTTGAAGAATCAATGCTCTGACACTGGTGATCTTTGCTTCTTCCAGTATGCTGGCATTAGTTCTCCTGTCTTCCCAAGTGATGTGCAACATTTTTTGGAGACACCATTGATGGGGTCTTTTGAGGAGTTGGAGATGGCGTTTATAAGTGATCCATGTTTCACAAGTGTACAGTAAGGTTGGGAGTACAATAGCTTTTTAAACAAGCATTTTGGTTTCCCTGCAAATGTCCCAGTCCTCTGAGGCTTCAGCCCACCCATTCCCAGGTAACTCACTAGCCTAAGTCCAAGCCTCAGACCCTCTCCACTACAGATATACATATAGTTGCTTTTATAGCAAGGAACCTGAAAGCAAGGGAACATTGCACATTTACAGTCTTCATCTATGTTTATTATGAGGGGCGAAGAGAGCCTAGAGTGCAGCAACTGCCAGTTTGCGAGCTTGAGAAAGTGCGCATGGCTGCCATACGTCTGTAATTTCCCAGACATAGCCGGGATTCATCCGTCAAAAATGACATCCCGGCAGTTTTTTTAAAAATCGGTTAAAATTTGGGCACACTGCAGCCCATATCAGAAGCATTGAATTTTTTGGCCATTTCCCTAAAGAATAATTTTTAAAATTTCTTCTTTTTTGGAGATTTTTTTGCAAAAGAAAAGAGAAAAGCTTGACAGTTGGTTCATGCCTTCAGAATACACATGTTATATTTTCAAGTTCAAAGTCAAACTCAAGTTGCACCCATTTTCAAGATGGCTGGAAGCAAGGCCTTTCCAACAGCGTATATATTATTTAGACAGGCTCCCAGAATTCTTCGATGGAAGCTGTAACCATTTAAAGCAGCATCATGCTACTTTAAGTTAGGGGTGTGATACACCCAGAATTTCCCAGACATACCCGGAATACTGCAGCTGGAAGCAGTGCCAGGCGAAAATGGGGGAAATGTCCGGAAAGTTCCAGACGAATGGCAATCATGTTGGCAGTGCCGTTTTTGCTTATTTTCCTTTAAAATAGCTTTAAAACCTTTTCTCTTTTTTCTTTGCAATTTTGGCAAAAAAGCTTAACAACTTTTGTGTCCAGATTTCCACTTTCTGATAATATGGCAACCCCATTTAAGTGTGTTGTGTGAACATTGAATGACCTTCAACAAGATATGTCGTGGTAAATATGTCTTGAAGCTCAATATTGATCATATTTACTTGGAAGCAATGGGACATATGGCAAAGCTTTAGATTGTTACAAGTGTCTCTCCATCTTCTTTTGAGCTTATATCTCCCCATCTCTCCAAAAATATGGTTCCCATATATAAAGAGACAAAACTGTTGTCCAGGCAAAATGACACCCCCTGTGTGTTGCAAAGTTCTCCATTATCATACGGACACAAATAAATAAAAGGTATTTTTGTCATTTGCATGCCAAGAGTACTCTGACCCCCATGACACAGCCTCAGAGACCAACCTCTGTCAAGAGTGCATAGATATTCAAGGGCAGCTTGGCACGCCAATGTTTATTCATTGCCGAGAAGAGATGCGGAGTCCCCTTGCAGTGTTTGGGATATTGTCATGGGCCACGAGTCGGCTTCACCTGCCTAGCAGCAGCCTGAAGGAGCAGAAGGTGAAGGAACTCCACCTGCTGTGGATCAGCCTTCTTGCTCCTGATGAGAACCAGTCAGCTCCAGCTTTCTTAAGCAGGGTTTGCAGTCTCAGTCAGTTTCTGGAAACAACATTCGTCATTCCTGACTAGACCTTGCTGTTTGTTGCTTCTCGTGACCTTGGACCCTTGGCTTTCTTGACCCCCCGGATAATCTGACTACGTGAACTGAAATACTCCTGACCTTAGGACTGGGCTGAATCTTGCATACGGACTCTCCCTCCAAGCATGTATCCCCTGAGACTTGGCTGGTTGGCTGGCTTCTCCCTCCATTGAGCTCTGCCATGGCTGGCAGCACAAGGCTACACCGATATCCTGCAATAATTCAGTATTGAAAGCTTGATATAACCCCAGAATAGTGTGTGTGCTGGTGTTGTGGTGAAACAGCTGTGAAAATCTGAAAAGTCCCCACGCTTAATGGAAGTGGCTTTTTCAAACAAATGCAGATAAATCAGGAAACAGTGGTGGAATCGAAGCACATATAAAAAAACGCTGCCAAAATGCTTTTTAAAAAACGTTTTGAAAAATACACTGGATTTACCATAGCTCACCGTCGCCATCTAGTGTCATATTTGTGTATTGCACTTTGCAACACACTTAAAACATTTTATTTGCAGCTGTGTGGCTGAGCAAGAAATAAGGTTAAATGTGCACGCTAACATTGTTTTGGTTTCTTTGGGGATCACCTTCAATTGCATGCTTTCAGTCCAGATGTATATTTTCTACCTCTTGGGACACATGTGCTTTTCACCTCCTCGAAAAACTTTTGCTCAGTGTGACTACTGTTTAAATGGAAAGCATTTTGAACGGGACGCATTCAGCATGGAATTCCAGTGTCTTGGTGCTGGAAGAGGATTTTCACACCAAACTCATCTAACCAAGCCACTCTGAAAAGAATAGGAATTGACTGCGACAATTCTCCAGTAATCATAATGAAGTGAGTCAAAAATGAAAATAAAATTACAGCCTAACCATATGCATAAACATTGCCATGTCATGTGCCTTTGCTATACTCTGGTCTCCGTCCCTGCCAAACAACCCACTAGGTCCTAGGATCAGGACCTCTTTGGGCTTGAGTCCTGACAGATCCTCTTTTTGCTGTTGCAACAATCTTCCCATTTTTGACTGGCTGCCGATCCTATAAACAGCTCCTGGGTCGGCTTAGGTCAACACTACCCCTGGACTTTGTGTCTCCTCCACCCTGACGTGAGTTGTTTTTCTGCTGAAGCCTTCAGAGCTCTCCAAGCTGTCTGCTCTCGTGTTCCCCTGCATGGTTTTTGTCTCAATGGCCTTCACAATTGCAGATAAAAGGGCAGCTCTTGCCTATAAGATTACAGAAGTTGTGTCTGAGTTTTAGGGCTGAGACAGCCTCTACTCGCTTGCTGGCGATTGGTTCCTTCTGCCCCGTCAACCAAGTCCTTGACAGGAAAACCTCTAGCCAATGATCAGTAATAGCCAGTTTTTTCTTGGATGAGGTTTGAATAAGATACAGCAGATTCCTGCCCCCCCCCCCCGAAGAAGTTACAGGTAAGACGTACCTTGAAATCTGGCTGTGGAGGCAAGGGGGATTGCAAACATATTCGGGACATTTGGGTCTGGGCTCCCAGTAGGGAAATGTGAAAACAAAAGTCGGGTAGCTTAAAGCAGCAAAAGTAAGAAAATGTGTAGATGACTCTTCTCAAGTTCCATGAGCATTATGACAACTGGGTACGGTGCTTTTGGCAGCGACTCTCTCTCGCCCACTTCGGTTTAAATTTCCTCCACTTTTTACAGATCCTGCCCAGCACAGTGAAAACCAAAAGCAGGGAATTAAATCCAAACCTGGATAGCAAAGTAAAACGTTAGCCTTCTCTAAGGTAAAGGTAAAGGGACCCCTGACCATTAGATCCAGTCGTGGCCGACTCTGGGGTTGCGGTGCTCATCTCGCTTTATTGGCCGAGGGAGCCAGTGTACAGCTTCCGGGTCATGTGGCCAGCATGACTAAGCCACTTCTGGCGAACCACAGCAGCGCATGGAAACGCTGTTTACCTTCCCGCCAGAGCAGAACCTATTTATCTACTTGCACTTTGACGTGCTTTCGAACTGCTAGGTTGGCAGGAGCAGGGACCGAGCAATGGGAGCTCACTCTGTCGCGGGGATCTGAACCACTGACCTTCTGATCAGCAAGTCCTAGGCTCTGTGGTTTAACCCACAGCACCACCCACATCCCTTTAGCCTTCTCTCTTAAGGGAACATTCCTAGCACAGTTGGTAGAGCAGGAACCTCTGGATCTCAGGGTTGTGGGTTCGAGTCCCACATTGGGCAAAAATATTCCTGCATTGCAGGGGGTTGGACTAGATTACCCTTGTGGTCCCTTCCAACTCTGCCATTTGATGATTCAAGCTCCTGCAACAGCAAAATATTTTAAATGTGAAGTATCTGTTTGCATTCACTCCTCTAGCATATTTTAATGGTCGCACTCAAAGAAAGTATCAGAATCTAATTCAGAAATCTAGGTTCTCTCTCAACAGTTGCTGTCTTGCAGTTTGATCTTCACATATCTGGCGGCTGCAGAAAAGTTCATTTCACAATATCTCCTTCCTTGAAGCTGTCCAACCGGTTCCGACATGCGCTGCTGTGTTGCACCATATTGCCACTGGGAGGGCACATTTAGAGCAGCGGTTCCTTATTGGAAGATCGCAACCTGGAAGTAAAGGAACTTGGGGGTGGGTGAGGGGAGAACACCTTTGAGTTTCCAGGAGAGTTTATAGCTTGCCAAGCCCAGCTTGCCTGGGAGGCACAAAGGGCACAGTAACAGTGTTGTTTCTAGTTTGGGCAGTATTATGGCAACAAATGCCACTTACTGCTTTCCCCAAGGTGAACACTTTTAAGATTGTCTATTTAAACTGATACAATGGGCTTGCTGTATTTTTTGTGGTGCACACGGGCTTTTAAAAACGGGAGGAAGGGGGAAACACATGCACAAGTAGGGACTTTCAGAAGGTCCATGGTTCGAATCCCCATGACAGGGTGAGCTTCTGTTGCTCTGTCCCAGCTTCTGCCAACCTAGCAGTTCGAAAGCATACCAGTGCAAGTAGATAAATAGGTACCGCTGTGGCGGGTAGGTAAACAGCATTTCTGTGCGCTCTGGTTTCTGTCACGGTGTCCTGTTGCCCCAGAAGCAGTTTAGCCATGCTGGCCACATGACCTGGAAAGCTGTCTGCAGACAAACGCTGGCCCCCTCAACCTAAAAAGCGAGATGAGTGCAGCAACCCATAGTTACCTTTGACTGGACTTAACCACCTAGGGGTCCTTTTTACCAGAAGCGGTTTAGTCGTACTGGTCACATGACCTCGAAAGCTGTCTGTGAAAGTTGTCCCTCTGCCTGAAAGCAAGATGAGCACCACAACCCCATAGTCGCCTTTGATTGGACTTAACCGTCCAGGATTCGTTTACCTTTTTACCTTTAAAATATATTGGAGAAAGCCAGAGGTGCACTTGGGAATACCACTGCAGCACAGACAAAAGCTTACTAAGTTTTTATTTATAGTGAGTGCTCCAGATCATGCCCCAGAATCTTCTGCCACACATTTTGGGTGCTTCCAGGAGACATGTTTATTGAGCATTCCTCTTGACTTGTTTGCAAGAAGACTAGAAACCATTGCCTCGAAGCAAGTGCTATCTATCTACAATTCCCAGTGTATTCCCCAATCTCTCTCCTTATCACAAAAAAGTTCGATCTTCTGGATGAAACGAGTTTGTTGCGCAAGAGCTTGTTGTCCCAACCAACTGTAATTGCGCAGTCTGAATTTCCTGGTATAGGTATGTGATTGATTGAATCCCACCCCAAAATAGTGACAGTCTGGAAGCCATGCTTGGGTGTCAGTGACAAGCTTTCAGGGATTCCTAAATAGATTAGGAAAGGGTGTTTGGATAGGCTTAACTTTAAGAACAATCAGAATGGAACATGAATTGCCAAGAGGATTTTCGCTGGAAGCAGAAAGGAAGAATTGGAAATTTAAAAATGGATTTTCTAAAATTTGCCAAATCCAGATGATATAGGTTGCTCAGACAGAATGAAGAAAATTGCTTCCCCCACAATTGTAATATTCATCCCAATAATTTTATCTACAACCTTGCCTTTTGGGAATACATGGTTATTTCCACACTCTCTTTTTATTAACTTGGAACTGAATGATACCTAATGTGTGCATTGCTTGTTAATGCTCCAGCGTAGCTATTAAAAGTTGCCGTAGGTTATGAAAAAGTGCACCCCTTTTATAACTAAGGCTCCTGGCTGTCCTGTAAAAGTTTCAAAGTGGGCAAAATTAGGGTCATTAGAAGAATGCAATTAACAGCCAATGAAAAAGGAATAGAAAGAGTTTTAATAGATTTGGATGTCGTTTTGCAAAGTTGTGGCTGTCTATCGTTCAATTTTATAGAGCACTCTTGTGTATGGCGCTCATAGCTACCTGTTTGCTAGAGTTTGAAAAGATATACATAGTGTATTAGGATGAATTGTCAGTCTAGCATTCTTGGCAAAATCACTTTAACAACTTCAAAAGCACTACACAAAAGAAAACTTGAAAATCCTTCATAGAGATATTAAACCCCCTAATGTTCCTCTGGACAGAAACAGAAATATTAAACTCTATGATTTCAGAATCGTGGACTTACTTGTAGTTTCCATTGCCAAGACCAGAGATACCATTATATGGCAGAAGGGAGGATAGATTGCAAGACATTTAGATAGTGGCGTGGATCTGAGCTTAGGGAATATGTTGTATGAGCTGGCCACAGGATGGCTCTCCCATCCCACATGTATTTTGTGGTTTTATATCTTGATTTTATTCTGTGAACTGCCCTGAGACCCCCAGGTGTAGGGTGGTATAATAATAATAATAATAATAATAATAATAATAATAATAATAATAATAATAATAATAATGGTGCTCTGCAGCAACCAAGATGCTCTGGGAGCAACCAAGATGAGCAGACATGGTTGAGATTGTGCCACCAGTCTGAATACAACCTCATTTAATTTTGATACCCCGATGTGCAGAAAGTGCGACTAGACCCCACCGATTTAGAAAGTGTAAACTGGAAACAGCAAATTCCTTAGATGCCTAAAGGTTACATGCTAGCTGCTCTTTGTCAAACATTTGTAATTCTCTCGTACCATAATGTTGCCTGCCTCAGCAAGTTGTCATAACTTAACCATAGGAGAAAAGAAATATTTCTGCTTTGAAGATTAACACTTTAGGGGGTAGAGTATTTGCGCCTGTGTGTTTTGCAAGGATGCATGAAAGCTTCTGCTGAGCCATACTTGTCTCCAGAGGAAAGGGATGCAGAGGTTGTTCCCAGCTCTGCCTGCTAGGTGAAAATTCTTAAAAGAAGTTTTGGTCCCCTGGAGATTAGCAAGTCCAAGGATTGCAGAGGTGTGGTGAACCTCTCTCCTTCTAAAAGGGCCTCTTCTATCCATTATGTTAAAAGCGTGGTCACACTGAATATGTCTTAAACATATATGTGTGCAAATAGCAGCTGCTGGGGGGCACGACTGGGATGGGTGTGGCAGAATCGGAAGAATCTTTATTTGCACCAGTCCCTAGCCCTAGGAATAAAATAAAATACAATGTGCTGAAGATAGAGGTAAAAACTTTACTATGCAAAATGCACTCTGAAGGTTTACATCAATAATCGGATAATAGATCTTGTTCTGATTGCCCCTACTAAAATTTTTGCAGTTTTTGCTGTTGCCTGGTTATCTTGATCTGCCAGAAGGAAGGACACAGTAGCAATGGCTGAGCGACCCGGCATGGACAGTAGTAAAGGGTAGTAAAGGGTAAAGGGACCCCTGACCATTAGGTCCAGTCGTGACCGACTCTGGGGTTGCGGTGCTCATCTCGCTTTATTGGCCGAGGGAGCCAGCGTACAGCTTCCGGGTCATGTGGCCAGCATGACTAAGCCGCTTCTGGCGAACCAGAGCAGCACATGGAAACGCCGTTTACCTTCCCGCCAGAGCAGTACCTATTTATCTACTTGCACTTTGACGTGCTTTCGAACTGCTAGGTTGGCAGGAGCAGGGACTGAGCAACGGGAGCTCACCTCGTCGCGGGGATTTGAACTGCTGACCTTCTGATCGGCAAGTCCTAGGCTCTGTGGTTTAACCCACAGCACCACCCACGTCCCTATGGACAGTAGTAGAGAAGTAATAATACAGTGGCACCTCGGGTTACATACGCTTCAGGTTACATACGCTTCAGGTTACAGATTCCTCTAACCCAGAAATAGTACCTCTGGTTAAGAACTTTGCTTCAGGATGAGAACAGAAATCGTGCTCTTGCGGCACGACAGCAGCGGGAGGCCCCATTAGCTTAAGAGGTGCTTCAGGTTAAGAACCGTTTCAGGTTAAGAACGGACCTCTGGAACGAATTAAGTACTTAACCCGAGGTACCACTGTAACCTCACTCCTCAAATCTTTATAAAGAGTGCAAGCTAGAAGCAAATGGGCTACCGATTTAATGCTGCCATCTCCACATGGACAGAAGTGTTTTCCCAGCGAGATTTTTGGAAATCGACCCTCAAGTACAGCCGAAGGTCGCATATTCAATCTCGCGTAAGTGAAAGCGCGTCTGTATTTGGGAATGGTTAAATTTTGCAAATAGGGTGCCAATGTATCAAAATGACCGGGTGGAATTGGTGTGGCATATGCTAGAGTTGCCACGGTGGAACTGAGACAGCCTGAGACAGGTTCCCGGGCCTGAGGTCTGGCAACCGCAAGACAGACTTGCAGAAGAGACCAAAACATTGTTTGCTTATTTGCTGAATAAAAGGGAGCCTTCCTCCTCCCCCCGCCCAGGAGAACAATGTGGACTCTTTTTGCTGTTTATTAAGAGAGGCTCTGCCCAGAGCAGCCTTATTAAAAACTTTCCATGCAAAAGGGAAAGCTGAAGACTTATAAAAGCACCCAGTAAGAGGGTGTATCACATGTGCCTATCAAATATGCCACAAAACCGGTTCTTAATTCTATAGCAAGAAACCCAAGGTATCAGTTACACTTATGAGTCGTGGCTTAGAGTCATTTAATTTGATGTTCTTAAAAAAAAATGAAATGAAATGAAATGAAATTGATAGAGTCTAGGGTTGACAACTTTGGGTTTTGAAACCTTTGACACCTGAGGTGAAGTGCGTCTGAGAATGGGCAGAAGCTGCCTTAATACAGAGACAGACTTTTCTGGACTCTGTATTTTCTACACTAATTGACAGCGGTTCTTCAAGGATTTTCACAACAGACTTTAGGGGGCTGAAGCTGGGTCCTGAGCTATCTACTGAGCTTTCTACCCTCTGGCAACTCCAAGCTCCCACGCTGTTGTTGTTGTTGCTGTTATTAATAATAATAATAATAATAATAATAATAATAATAATAATAATAATAATAATAATATACCGCATAGGGCATAGGATGTAAATCGGATCAACAAAGGCCTGGTTAAAACAGAGTGTTTTTGCCTGGCGCCTAAAGGTGCATAATGAAGGCACCAGGCGAACTTCCCTGGGGAGAGCGTTCCACAAACAGGGAGCCACTGCAGAAAAGGCCCCGTTCTCGTGTTGCCACCCTCTGGACCTCTTGAGGAGGAGGCATATGAAGAAGGGCCTCAAAAGATGATCTTAGGGTCCGGGTAGATTCATATGGAAAGAGGCGGTCCTTGAAGTATTGCAGTCCTGAGCCGTTTAAGGCTTTATAGGTCAAAACCAGCACTTTGAATTGGGCCTGGAAACTAATTGGTAGCCAGTGCAGTCAGACCAAAATGGGTGTAATATGCTCAAACTGTCTTGCTCCGGTGAGCAACCTGGCCGCTGAATTCTGCACTAGCTGAAGTTTCCAATCCATCTTCAGAGGCAGCCCTACATATAATGCATTACTCAGAGTGATTGTGATTGACAGCTAAGAGCAGTCAGGTTGGCAGTAAAGGATGTGACTGTCGGTGGTTGGGGTGGTTGATAGATTTTATGTCTTGTGAATTCCACTATAAAGTAACTTGACTGGAATAGAAGCCCCATTTCATGCATCCACAAGTCTCTCCAGTAGGAAAACGTGAGATGTGCCTTTGCCAGTTCTCACCTTGTCAAAGTAAGCAGCTCTGAGCTGTCAATCATAAGGTCTCTGAGTAAACAGCACCAGAGCTTAGTACTTGGAGTTCATTGAAACACATGTTCTAAATCACATCACTCCTGCAATCTAAAGCTTCCCAATTATCACAGATAATTGCAATGCAAAAACAACGACACACCCTTTTCTATACCCAAGGTGTTTTAGAAGCCTGTCTGTTATCCGGAGTCGAGCCACAAACCCTTCTAACAACTAGATCTTCCACTTAGTAACAAAGAAAAGGGATCAATATTGGGCGCAGAGACACACACTGAGAAATCCTCATGTCCAAATCTACTGTCTGGAAGTGGCTAGGAATGAAATTCCTCTCTGCTGATGGATTAGAGTTTTGTTAGGCCATGGAAACCCTCTGGCTCCCATAGAAGCCCTGCTATACTTTAGAAAAAAGGTAAAGAACCCTAGGACGGTTAAGTCCAGTCAAAGGTGACTATGAGGTTCGGCGCTCATCTCACTTTTCAAGCCGAAAGAGCTGGCATTTTGTCCACAGACAGTTTTCCGGGTCATGTGATTAGCATGACTAAACCGCTTCTGGCGCAACGGAACACCATGACAGAAACCAGAGTGCATGGAAACACCGTTTATCTCCCCGCCACAGTGGTACCTATTTATCTACTTGCATTGGTGTGCTTTTGAACTGCTAGGTTGGCAGGAGCTGGGACAGAGCTATGGGAGCTCAACACCGTCGCAGGAATTCGAACCACCAACCTTCTGATCGGCAAGCCCAAGAGGCTCAGTGGTTTAGACCACAGCAGTACCCACGTTCCATTGGGCCTGATGAGCGCTGCAACCCCATAGTCACCTTTGACTGGACCTAACCATCCAGGGATCCTCTACCTTTTACCTATACTTTAGAAACCTGTGACAGTCCCACCTGTAGCAGCAAGTGTTTGGCCCTGAACCAGCGTGTTCTGAGGGCACGGCAGGCATGAACTAAGATGGCCTCTGATCGACTGGATCCAATTTCCCTTTGTTCCCAGAGGGGTGTTGCAAATGGTGGATTGTCCACCACTTTAAGACAATAAGAAAAGCCCTTCTGGATTGGACCAATGGCCCATATAGGCTGGCATCCTGTTCTCATAGGCTTCAATAGGGGTCTACCAGAAGCCTATGGGAATCCCCTATAGGTGCCCCCTCTATTCTCCCCACTGGTGACTCCACTCAACTGATAAACAGAGGCCACTGACAAGGGAAGGCAGGACATGTGGGAAATTGCTCCTAGTTAGAGTGTGAAAGAGTTAAGACCACAAAGTTCTGTTCCTAAACTCGGCAAGGCCACGGCCCCTTGCTTCCACGAGAGAGGAAGTGAAGATGCTTCTTTTCCTTTCTTTCTCTTCGCACCAGGACGGACGTGTCTGAACTTGCTTAAAATTCAGATCACTTATTTTATTTATTTATTTATTTATTGAATTTATATACCACCCTTTACCTGGGGGTCTCAGGGCTGTTCACAGAATAAAATCAAGATATGAAACCAGAAAACCATATATTTGAAACTATATGATGTATTCTGCACCCAGGAGCAATTGGCCTGTGCTCTCCTTGCTGCTGCATAGAATAACACATGAAACAGACCTTTGGATTTAGTAAGTAAAGCATTTTAAACTTAACAGTGCGTGGTAAGTTCATTACTAGAGGGTGGGGGGAAGTGTTTTGAGACAGACTAAATGGGATATGCAAAATGGAACTTATATTCCATGCTTTGTTGCTGGCTAACTCAGAGCTTTGTTGCTGGCTAACTGCTGTTGCTGCCTGCGTCAGTGTTGGGAGGGCCGCATTCTTGGGCAAGGTGATTGAGCGGGTGGTTGCCAAACAACTCCAAGCACGCCTGGAGGATGCGGACCATTTGGATCCCTTCCAATCGGGATTCAGGCCTCACCATGGGACTGAAACTGCCTTGGTCGCGCTGGTTGATGATCTCCGGCGGGCTAGGGACAAAGGTGAGAGCTGTTTCCTAGTTCTGCTGGATCTCTCAGCGGCCTTTGACACCATCGACCATAACATCCTTCTGGACCGTCTAGAGGGGCTGGGAGCTGGAGGCACTGTTATACGGTGGTTCCGCTCCTTTCTCCTGGGCCGTGTCCAGAAAGTGGTGGTGGGGGATGAGTGTTCAGACCCCTGGGCTCTCACTTGTGGGGTGCCTCAGGGTTTCGTCCTCTCCCCCATGCTTTTTAATATCTATATGAAGCCGCTGGGAGAGATCATCAGGGGGTTTGGGCTGGGTGTTCATCAGTATGCAGATGACACCCAGCTCTACCTCTCCTTTAAATCAGAACCAGTGAAGGCAATGAAGGTCCTGTGTGAGTGCCTGGAGGCTGTTGGAGGATGGATGGCGGCTAACAGATTGAGGTTGAATCCTGACAAGACAGAAGTACTGTTTTTGGGGGACAGGGGGCGGGTGGGTGTGGGGGATTCCCTGGTCCTGAATGGGGTAACTGTGCCCCTGAAGGACCAGGTGCGTAGCCTGGGAGTCATTTTGGACTCACAGCTGTCCATGGAGGCACAGGTTAATTCTGTGTCCAGGGCAGCTGTCTACCAGCTCCACCTGGTACGCAGGCTAAGACCCTACCTGCCTTGCCAGAGTGGTGCATGCTCTAGTTATCTCCCGCTTGGATTACTGCAATGCGCTCTATGTGGGGCTACCTTTGAAGGTGACCTGGAAACTGCAATTAATCCAGAATTCTTACTTTACTAACTCACAGGTAGACTTGCTTTTGTTATGTTATATGTGGGGATTGAGTTGACAATCAATCTATCTTCAGGGTTTTGCTTTTTGATCTCCAGTTAATTTTGGTATCCATTCCAGTGCCACATCCTTGCTGTCACAATTTGCTTCATCTTCCTAGCGATGAGTGTTAAATTGGATTTGCAGTACTCCCTAATTTAATGGATTATCTCCCAGGAACGTTCCTCTCATTGTTATACCTATGCTTCAGGCAGTGGCAAATTTCAACGCCCAACCTTGGTTCAAACGTGAGTTGTCAGACGTAGGAAAACAAAGTCAGAAGAAAGCAAACCAGCTTTCTGGAAGAGACCTGGAGAGTTGTACTGAGAACATGCGGGTTGTCAATGCTGTGTTCCATAAAGTGGCTTTTTGTGAGTACAAGCAGAACTACTGGGCTTTGAAAGGACCGCCACAACTTTTTAAGAGAAAAAGAGGAAAAAAGTGCATGGCACAGTATTGGGTTCAACATTCAGCTCCTTGGAGATAATTCACATTTGAACAACCACATCTGAGGGGTTTAATAGATTGCAAGCTTTCCAGATCTCTAGAACTCTTAATCAGGCTAGATGGCAAACAAAGTAACAGAAGGGAGGAGCAAAACACTCGCATGATTGGGAAGACGAGATAAGTCTCTGCATCTTGTAAGGGTCTGAAGATGGGATTTTGAGAGAGGTAGCCAGGTTTGTTTGTTCCTGGTGGAGACTAACAAAATAGTCTTGAGGTACCTTCAAGGCTAGAAAACCCATTATGGTATAAATAATGGGCTACAGCCCGGCTTCATCAGATGCATGAAGTGTTATTCTGAGTGAGATGATAGATAGATAGATAGATAGATAGATAGATAGATAGATAGATAGATACAGATAGATAGATGTAAAAAAAAGATAAAAGTACCCCTGGACGGTTAAGTCCAGTCAAAGGTAGCTATGGGGTTGCAGCGCTCATCTCGCTTTCAGGCCAAGGCAGCCGGTGTTTGTCCACAGACAGCTTTCCGGGTCATGTGGCCAGCATGACTAAACCGCTTCTGGCACAATGGAACACTGTGACGAGTGCCAGAGTGCATGGAAACGCCATTGACCTTCCCGCCACAGCGGTACCTATTTCTCTACTTGCACTAGTGTGCTTTCAAACTGCTAGGTTGGCAGGAGCTGGGACAGAACAACAGGAACTAACCCCATCACGGGGATTCAAACCACCAACCTTTTGGCAAGCCCGAGAGACTCAATGGTTTAGACCACAGCACTACCTCCATCCCGATAGATAGATTAGATAGATAGATAGATAGATAGATAGATAGATAGATAGATGAAAGATACCTAAATGGGTGGTGTAAACAGTGAAGAGAAGGAAATGAAATACAGAAAAGTCCCTGGTAACACAATGCATTTTGTCTTAGGTAAGTCAATTAACACATTTAGTGTGATTAAAACCCATGGTGCCTATTCAGACCAGCACTGAACCTCTTGATGCTATGAGCTGAAATCTGAAGGTGAATGTTAATGGCTTACCCATGCCAGGATGTCTGTGTTATAAATAACTTCTTTGCATGAATGGTCACAGTTTAATAAAGGTGATCATCACCAGGCAGAGGCAACGAATTCCACCCAACATTGGGAAGGCTCATTGTACAAAAGTGACATCATATATGTGACACAACACACATGTGATGTCATGTGTGTTGGGAAGGAGCTGCAAGGCCCGCCAAGGTCCAGCCCCCTCACAATTGAGGGGACTCAGCCCCGTCCCTGCACACTTTGGGGGGCTGAGCTCTGTCCTCAGCCCCATAGAGTTGGAAACTATGTCTAGGGTTGAACATTTTTAGGGGAAACGCCAAAAAAAAAACCCCCACTGAGATTTTTTTTCGATTGACTTGCCCATGATCCATGACAAAGCGCCACATTTGGGATATGTCAATTCTGTCTTTGAAATCCCTACCTATGTCCCTCACCAGCTGAACTTTCCTGCCTTTCATTTCCTTCTTACCTCACTGTTTCCGGTCCCCTCCCCCTTGTATTACTAACTGATTGATTAAATTTGTATATAGGTAAAGGTAAAGGGACCCCTGACCATTAGGTCCAGTCGTGGCCGACTCTGGGGTTGCAGCACGCATCTCGCTTTGTTGGCCGAGGGAGCCGGCATACAGCTTCCGGGTCATGTGGCGAACCAGAGCAGGGCACGGAAAGACCAGAGCAGCGCACGGAAACGCCGTTTACCTTCCCGCCGGAGCAGTACCTATTTATCTACTTGCACTTTGACGTGCTTTCGAACTGCTAGGTTGGCAGGAGCAGGGACCGAGGAACGGGAGCTCACCCCGTCGCGGGGATTTGAACCGTTGACCTTCTGATCGGCAAGCCCTAGGCTCTGTGGTTTAATCCACAGCGCCACCCGTATTCCAAAATTTGTATATATGTACCTGTAACTCTGCCTAAAATATACCATGAAACAGATGAAGTAGACTGTAGTCCATGAAACCTTATTTTAGGGATGTTTTTTAGCTAAGATATTCAGAATGGACCCATTGAAATTAATAGACGCACTTAGACATTAACAAAGGGACGCGGGCGGTGCTGTGGTCTAAACCACTGAGCCTCTTGGGCTTGCCGATCAGAAGGTTGGCGGTTCAAATTCCCGCGACGGGGTGAGCTCCCTTTGCTTGGTCCCAGCTCCTGCCAACCTAGCAGTTCGAAAGCACACCAAACAGTGCAAGTAGATAAATAGGTACCACTCCAACGGGAAGGTAAATGGCATTTCCGTGCGCTGCTCTGGCTTTGGTGTTCTGTTGCGCCAGAAGCGGCTTAGTCATGCTGGCCACATGACCTGGAAAAATTGTCTGCAGACAAATGCCGGCTCCCTCGGCCTGTAAAGCAAGATGAGTGCCGCAACCCCAGAGTCGTCTGCGACTGAACTTAACTGTCAGGAGTCCTTTACCTTTACCTTTTTAGACATTAACATGAATTTCCACAGATCTGTTTTGAGGAGGACAGTCCTTGGATGCAACCCATAGCTGCTGAGATGTCACAAAACTCTTGGTTGTTTAAGATGTAACGTTAGAGTATGTAGCAGTCATTAAAATGAAGAAGAAGAGGAAGAGTTTGGATTTGATATCCTGCCTTTCACTCCCTTTAAGGAGTCTCAAAGCGGTTAACATTCTCCTTCCCTTCCTCCCCCACAACAAACACTCTGTGAGGTGAGTGGGGCTAAGAGACTTCAAAGAAGTGTGACTGGCCCAAGGTCACCCAGCAGCTGCATCTGGAGGAGCGGAGACACGAACCCGGTTCCCCAGATTACGAGACTACCTCTCTTAACCACTACACCACACTAGCTCTCAATGAAACTCTGCAGGTGCTTTTGAGGTTTCGAGTTACACTTTGGGGAAGAAAATTGCTCATCCTTGGAAATATACAGACAGACTAGTTTGCCTCCACCCTCAGGCAAAACAGGCAGATTCCTTGGTAGGTGAAAAACCAGGGAAAACCTCATTTGAATGTCTGCAGCTTCTGCCCACATACCATCTTAAGACTCTTGCAAGATGCAGACATATATCTTTACCGCAAACTAGCTCTCCCCGGTCTCCACTCCACTCTGTTTACCCTTTAGCTTTATGCATATTTCTGTGGAACATTAAACCTTGTGCATTATTTTGTGACTTTTTGTTGGGCTTATATAGGTATAGATTCTGACACTTTTCTTATGGGTCAACACATCTACAATGATTTTTAAGTTTAAAAGGCTTTATGATGGATTTTAATATTTTCCATTTACTGGGGGCATAATACACTTCCTTGTTTTGCCTTTTGGTGAGGTGATGGGGGTGCCCTTCTAAAAGTTAAATTAGCTGCTATTAGGGTTGATGTAATTGGAAAAGGAAACTACTGAAACTGTGAAGCTTTTTCTTTCTTTTCTTTTTTTTACAAACTCCCAAGTTGTTGAGTTTTGTTTTTTTACTCTGACAAAACACCCATAACTGATGTGTACAGGCAGCTGGCACAAAATCGCCAATTTATGCATGCACATTTGTCCAATACAGTGGTATCTTGGTTTACAACCATAATCCATTCCAGAGGTCCGGTTGTAAACCAAAACAGGTTGTAACCCAAGGCACGCTTTCGCCAAGGGGGCCTCCCAAAAAAAATTGGTTGTAATTTTTTTAAAAAGGGACACGCACTTCTGGGTTTGACGTGGTTGTAATCCAAAACGGTTGCAATCCAAAGCGGTTGCAAACCAAGGTACCACTGTACTAGCAAACAGGATTCAACCTAGCCTGCAGTTGTCTCTATTCCTGCTTACTGAGAGGTGCCTGAGGGGAATGGAATTTAAAAAGAAATGCCTAAAGGTTTGTTCACATTGAACACCCCCCCACACACTGCAACAAATTGTTGCCCACTTTTCAGGAAAAACTGGGTTAGCAGTTTATAGCTCTCCATGATTCCAGTTCTACAGCCTTTGACGTGGGGATCCTAAGAGAAAGTGCCATAAAATGGATATGAGTGAGGAAGATGTCTTACAGGTTTTTCTGTAGGTTTTTAAAGTGAATATTTTACATGCATGTCTACTAAACTTGCAGTTTCTTTAAAAGAAACATCACACACATACAAGCACCTTGCTTGCTTTGGGAAACTGTAGCCAGGATTATAGATTTCTATGTTTAATTAAACTAGTTATGGCTGGCATTGGAACTTTTCAATTCCAGAACAGAAAGGTGAGAAAATACTTTTGCTGGAAATTAATTAAGTTGTCAAACAAGAATTCCCACAATGGAATCCTAGGCCACCCTTCTTTCAAAGCTAATATCTAAATCAAGTAGTATATTTTTCAAAACAAAGCTCTTTACTTAATACTTCTGGTATCACACATTTACATGCAGAACATAAAATGTTCACTTTGGGAAGCATTCCAGAGTTGTCCAAACAACTTTGGATTAGTCACTTACTCTAATGGCAATTTAAATTTGAGAGGACTGCAGGCTGCCTGCCAATTTATTTCACCACCCCCATCCTGCAAACCAGAAACAGGAATTTCTCTACCCTGGTAGGAATGTTGTGAACATGCTAAAATATCTGAAAATTCACAAGCACTCCTGTTACGATGATGGGAGGTGCCTGTCTGTCTATATAATAAAAAAGTAAGAACGTCACCATGCAGCATTGGAAGATCTGTAGTGCCTTATCTTTTTTTTTTAAGTAAATTTTTATTGTTTTCCTTATGTATTTTTTTCCAACAAATTGTAATAACACCATACATTCCCTTTGACTCTGCCGAGTCGTGACCCCCCTCCCTCCCCACAACTGGTATATTTAACCCCTGTAGTGCCTTATCAACAAACCTGAATTTGCATGAAATCTGAGCAAGGTAGGGAAGCAAAAGCGATGGCTGGTTACACAATAGCAGGGACCAGAGAGTAGAAGTGAGAAAGGGGGAAAGTGAGGGGTTTAAAACAATGGCAGAAGTTTCAATGAAACGGGAAAACAGAGGTTTTGAACAATGGCAGAGGTTGGGGTAAAATATGATGGAATATTTGAGGGGTCCGCATCCTTTGTCTTCACAGAACGGGACAGAGGTGAAGACATGAAAACAGGGCTGATCTGCTTGTGAGGGGAGGGGAAAACAGAGTGAAGCTGAAAATGGGGGTGCAAAGGAGTTTTCAGAAAAGGAGGGATCAGGAAACACTGGATTGGAGATGAAAGCCAGGGTTTTTCAGAATAGGAGGGCATCATTGGTCAAAAGGTGAAAAGGATGCCTAGTATTTGCAAAGTACGGGAGGAAGAAGATGCAGGATGTTTCCATGGAGGGGGGTTGGGGTTGCAAGTTTGGGGTTGCACAACAGGAGGGGGATAAAGAGTGATGGACATGGGGCTGAAGGAGAAAACAGAAGAGAGGGGTGGCTTAAAAATGAGATTGGGAAGGTGAAAAGTGAGTTTAGTAGTTGAATGGGGAAGAAAGGGGACACCTTGGAAATTAATTGGGAGGTTAATGGGGGGAGTCTTCTTCTGTGGCAATCCCTCGTAGCCAAGTAAGATTGTCTTCTGTGAACATAGTCTTAACAGTGAGTCCGTAAGTGACTGTGGAGGCCAATTCTGGATCCACACATCCTTCCACAGTGGGGACATAGGCTTCCAGGCGGGAGTTGATCACGGTGAGGGTTTGCCAAGCATGCCTTCCTCTTTCTCCCTTTTGTCCTGAGTTCGAGGCACATTTCTCCCTTTTGTCCTGAGTTTGAGCGTCTTCAAAGTCCATGACACCTTTGGTAAAGGCTGTTTTCCAATTGTGGGCATGCAGTCCCCAAAATGTATATATTTACAGAAGGTATACGGCAAGGAACCCTGAAAGGAATGGCCTGCATTCCCTACTGGGACACTGATTATCCGGGAGAGTTTGTTCTCAATGCAACGTCATCCCCTGAGTACAGTGTTTTATTTTTCTAAGAATTCAATGTGCTCCCTGCCCTTGGTGTCCCTAAGAGTCAAGGATGCTTCTATCTGCATAGCCTTGCCCTGCGTTCTGTTATTTGATTACACTAAAGCATGAGGAACTATTGTATACACAGAGGGATGATTTTGAATAAGTGCTTTAAAAGAACCGCAGCTCAGGAGATACAGTGGTACCTCGGGTTAAGTACTTAATTCGTTCCAGAGGTCCGTTCTTAACCTGAAACTGTTTTAACCTGAAGCACCACTTTAGCTAATGGGGCTTCCTGCTGCCACCGTGCCACCGGAGCCTGATTTCTGTTCTTATCCTGAAGCAAAGTTCTTAACCTGAAGCACTATTTCTGAGTTAGCGGAGTCTGTAACCTGAAGCGTATGTAACCTGAAGCGTATGTAACCCAAGGTACCACCGTACTAAGAAAGTTGTGATACTATGCATATTTACCTGGTAATAATTGGTCCCATTGAATGTTGCCAAACTTGCTGCCGAGTAAACATACACAGGACTGTGCTGCAAATGAACATCTCCGCAACTGGCATATCATCTTTTAATTTATCTCATAATAATAATACTGTAACAACAACAACAACAATTTATTATATATACCCCAACCACCTGGCTGGGTTTCCCCAGTCACTCTGGGCGGTTCGCAACAGAATATTAAAAACACGTTAAAACACCAAATATTAAAAACTTCCCTAAACAAGGTTGCCTTCCCACTTTCAAACAAAGAGCAAGAACTGAGCCGACAATTTTAAAAGTATCTCTGCAGTTATAAAACCTGAAGTGGTGATTAATTATTATTTTTTACAGGCAATGACTAACAAAACCACGATGCCCCACATGTTTTATTCCAGCATTACTTTCTGCTCAGAGTTATTTCCACTTCCTTTTGTTTCCTTGCAAGATAAAGGACTGGGGGAGGGGGAGACCTCAGAAAATCCATGGAAGCTTTTGAAGGCAACAGGAGTGCGGCTGCTACCTAAATGGGATTATGTCCCCCATCATTCCTTCTCTTAAATGAACTAATCCTTTTCTGAATGAACCACACAGATGATGGTGGACCTCTTCTTCTAATTGTTTCTGGGAAATCATCATCATCAAACCATAGACTAGTCATTCTCAGAGTTTGGTTCTGGGCACAATGAGAGAATGGATAACGTTCCATGCAAAATATATTGATTTTAACAAGTCTGTTTTCTGTGTGCCACAGCACACAGGAACCCCAGGGGAGGCCGCCTGCTGTATCTCACTGGGATTTACTGTTCTGATCTTGCCTCCTTCCAGTCTGCGTCCGCTGGAATGGATAGTTCTGCCTTGCCTGCAGAAAGTGCAATTGGATCGGCCGCTCCTCAAAAGATAGATGCACTTCAATGACCTGCCCTCAAAAGATGTGGGCCCAGCGAAGTGACTCAGGGGTGGGGCCTTGAGGTCTGCCTCCCATTTAATCCAAAAGAAAAGTATTATTCAGCAACCAGAAATTTATATGATACCTCCTTAAGCTAAAGGAGGGAAGAGGAAAGCTCGCCACAATTGCCAATTGGCAGTCTTGCGAAGACAGACACCGAAACGCACAGAAAAATCAAACTGTTTCCTTTTTGAGCAAAATAATGCTATAGCCGAAAAGATTGAGAAATCTTAGTCATCCGCCACAACTGGAACTTTAAATAGAAGCTCTCTAGAGATGTGGAAATAAGTCTTCACACCCTCTTGTTTCACACTTTAATGGAAAAAACTTCTCTTACAGGGACAGAGTTTCCAGAACTCTGAATTAAGAGTGGGGAAATGGAGCTTGCAACAAAATTCATCTGTGTATCCTATCCTGTCCTGTCCAGGCTTCCTGCCATCCATTCCATCCTCTGAGATTCTGTTGTCCACTCACCCTTCCACACCTTTCCCTATTTCCCCCATAACTGGCACTCAATATTCTGTGGCTACTGTGCGTGGACTGGTTTTGGGGTGGAGTAAGCCCGACATGTTGCACTTTGGAAAGTCTTGAACATGCTCTTTGCCTCATTCTGGCTGCAATTCTGCCAACACTCAATACCTGCATTCGCTATTACAGTGGTACCTCAGGTTACATACGCTTCAGGTTACAAATGCTTCAGGTTACATATGCTTCAGGTTACAGACTCCACTAACCCAGAAATAGTACCTCAGGTTAAGAACTTTGCTTCAGGATGAGAACAGAAATTGTGCTCTGGCGGCGCGGCGGCAGCAGGAGGCCCCATTAGCTAAAGTGGTGCTTCAGGTTTAGAACAGTTTTAGGTTAAGAACGGACCTCCGGAACGAATAAAGTACTTAACCCAAGGTACCATTGTATTGGTGCTGTAGAGTGGACTGAATTATAGGACAAGGGGTGATCAATTTCTGTGGCCACTGCAGTGATAAAGGTAAAGGGACCCCTGACCACTAGGTCCACTCGTGACCGACTCTGGGGTTGTGGCGCTCATCTCACTTTATTGGCCGAGGGAGCCGGTGTACAGCTTCCGGGTTATGTGGCCAGCATGACTTAAGCCGCTTCTGGCGAACCAGAGCAGTTCACAGAAACACCGTTTACCTTCCCGCCGGAGCAGTACCTATTTATCTACTTGCACTTTGACATGCTTTCGAACTGCTAGGTTGGCAGGAGCAGGGACTGAGCAACGGGAGCTCACCCCATCGCAGGGATTCGAACCGCCGACCTTCGGATCGGATCGGCAAGTCCTAGGCTCTGTGGTTTAGACCACAGCACCATCCGCATCATGGTCCAGAGGGATCATGCTCCAGAACAAACAGGTTCCACCTTGCAGTAAGAGCTTCACAGGTTTTGCGCACATGCGCTCTGCCACAGGTGAAATCATAAGGCGTTTATACCACCAAACTCTGACTTATCATTTGGCAGGGCCACCCACATGAAATTGTTGTCAGCCACCCTTGTTCTAGAATAAAACACAGGCCGGATTTGAGAGCCATCCATTCGCAAAGTGCCATTGACACACCTGAGAATTTATTTGCAGAAAGCAGGAACAAACATATATTGAAAGCAAAATCTCTGTGCTACGTGTCACTGTGTCTCTGCAGGTATTGCATAAGGAAATTGAAAAGCCCTGCCCAATTAACTCCTTCTGCAAGTTTGCAGCCGTTCAGCTGTTGTTTGCACAGGTTTACTACCATGCCAAGGATTTGCAAGAAGCTGTCTCGCAGTTCTGTCTTTTAAAAATGGACAATACAGAATCAGCCATCAGTTGCTGATGTTTTTGAGAGGCTGGCCTCCCTCCCTGCCTAACCCTGTAAGCCTAAAATACTTCACTGGGTAACACTGAAATTAGACAGGAGTTTGTTCCATATTTTCTCTCTCCCCTTAGCCACAGAGAGAGCAATTCCATGTCCCCAACCTTTGCTTTCTGAAAAATTCTTTGGTGTATTACTGCATAGCAGAGTGGTGTGACAAGGATAAAGAGATTAGACATGTTTTCATTTAACTCCTTCAGCTCAGAATTGGCAAAGGACAATGGGTTTGCTTACGGTTATAAGAAAGCCTTCATTAAAAGGCCAGGCAGTTCAGACAAAAAAGGAAGCACAGCCGTAAAATGGTTCTGCTGAATTTTTCCTTCGTAAGCACAGACAGAAGCAGTCATACATAGGCAGAGTCTGGGATGTAAGATGCAGAGCATAAATTCTATCTGCTAAAGACATTCACAAAAATTGCTAAAATTGCTGAAGATGCTTGGAAACACGGTTTGCTAAACACGGTTGCAGCTCATTTGCCAGCTGCACGGTTCTTGGATCATGACAGTTCGTCTAGGGTGGTTCAACTACTAGTATCCTTGAGAATAGATGGCTGCAATGGACTCCATGTGGGGCTGCCCTTGAACAGAATTCTGCAAAACGGGTGTTGTCAGACATTAGCCACTGACAACACAAAGCACCTTTGTATGCTACTGGTCTGTCTTCATAGTCCTACTGTTAGCATAGAGAGTTAACATTTACTTAAAAGATCACCTTATTCCTTACACCCCTGCCCAGTCTTTGTGATCCGCCACTGTGGCATGTCTGACGGAGCCTGGCACTGTTAAGACTATCTTCAACAAGAAATTGTGCATTTAGTGTGGTGGCCCCGAATCTCTTGATTTAGTGAAACCAAATTGGCATGATCTGCAATGAGTGTCAGGCACCAACTTAAGATTTGGTTATTTCAGCAAGCCTTCTTATGGAAATAAGTTATTGCTTTATAGCCTCCTTTGATGAGCCATTTTTATTTTATTTTTTGTATTTCTCTTTCTTTGATTTATTCTGCTTGATTTTTTTAAATATTCTGTGCATCAACGAGATATATTTTGACCGAGTCTGCGGCATAGCCATTAACATAAGTCCATGTGCAGATACTTGCAGATTTATGGATATATGTTTAACATTTGTTTTGTGTTTTCTTTTGTGGTTTGTTTTCTAAGTGTCATGTGTGTATGTGCTATAATAATAAGTTAATAAAATGCATTTACCCCCAAAAAGAAAAAGAAATGGCCATTAACAATCTTCTCACACCCAGTTCAGCATGGCATGGAAACGCTGGACAGTCAGGTTGCAATTTTAATGATGCTGAAGTCTGGTTGTTTATTATCCGTGGAGCTTGCTTCAAAATAAGCAAGGTTGCACTGCCATTGTATTTCAGCACTCATTCTTACTGTGTTTATTTTTCTCGAGTTGCACTGTTCCTTGGTGGAGAACACGTTGTTGCAATTTTCCATCTCCTCAAATGCCCACTGTAATATTTTAGTACACTTCCCTCCATCTTTCGGGAGTGCAGGAAGCTGCCTTATACCAAATCACATCCCTGACTGACTTAAGTGAATATCCCACAATCCCTAACAGCGGCTCGTTGGGGTTTCAAAGGGATATAGATCAGAATATTGAACCTGGTGTGTTTTGCCCCTGAGCCTTGGCCCTTCTTTTGGTGCCAAACCAAAGCAGCATTTCTTCCCAATGCACAAACCAGCTTTTGCGGGTGGGATTTCCTCGCAATCAAAGCAGGGAAGAAAATAGCGAATTCCCCTCTTCATGCCAGCTGCTCTGAGCCCAATAATTACCAGCACCCCCAGCTTTCACAACTTGCATATTTTTATTTTTTAAAAACTTGCAGTTCCTACATTGCTTCCAGCATTTTTTGTTTCTTGTGTTTTTCCTTCCCCTCCACATTCCTGTAACTCTCGAATTCAGTTTATCCTTCTCGGCATGTCCAGGAGTATGGGCACGAAGCATTCTGATTTTCTAAGCCCCTAAACACACACACACACACACACACACACACACACACACACTTTAAGACATTTTGTTTGCTTGCTTCTCAAACACTTGGTTTGCATAGGTCAGGATTTCTGGAGTTGACTCCCTTTGCTTGCAAGCCAGCCTGCTGACCTACCAACCTACCTTGATCCATCTGTAAGCATTTTAAGAGATGAAGCTGGCATGTGAAGCTGCGGTAAATGCTCACATTCACCGCAACTTGACATCCCAGCTCTTTTTGAACGCAGGGACTGTTCTCAGATGCCATTTCACATCCCTCAAAATGCTTATGGATGGATCGAGGTTCCATGCACACTGCCTTTAAAGCGCTGGTCTTCAACTTGTTATAAGAATTTTAAGGTTGCAAATATGGAATAAATGCTCATAAATGCACACAGACCTAAATATATGAACCATGTGTCTGAAATAGCATGGGAGAGCAATCCTGAAGCCATTTTGACTCTCCCAATGACCTCAGATATTCCTCTGCAGCAAGTGGGGCAAATGGGGAAAGCCTTCCTATTGTCTTTTTGCTTGCAAATCCTGTCTTAAGGGCGTGTTTGTGTATGAATAGGGTGAGCTTGTGACCTGGACTCAGGAACTAAGTAATAAGAATGGCCAGGCTGCCCAGGTAATGCAATCAGTGACCATTATCAGGCATCCTGGCAAACAGGATTTCTGCTGTAGGCCACCTCCTTCTGTGATGTATGTATGATGTTTTCGGGGGTAGCCTTGGGCTACAGGGCGGGCAATTTCAAAAGTCTATATAAAGGGCTTGCACACCATTGTTCAGGGTTCTCTCCTCCCTGCTGTGTGTGGTGAGTGGGGACCCTGTTGCAACAGTTCCTTGGATAAAGATTAGGCTTACTAGCTGCTTTGCTTCTCAATATACTCTGGTTGGCCTCTATTACTTTCTCCTGCCGATACGGAACCTACTTAGGGACTCTGTACGGGCTCCGGAATACCCCATAAGGGAAAGGGAGCAGCTTTTCTTATAATAAACTGGTGGCTCAGGAGAAGCTACTAGTGTGTTGCGGCCTGATCCAGTCTGGGTGACAGCAGGAACTCTGCCACTGTGCAAATGTAGGGTTAAAGGTTAAGAAGCGGATCTCAATTGTATATTTCGGTTAAAAGTGGGTCCTGGGTCTTAGAAGGTTGAAGATGCCTGCTTTAAAACACATTTATATCACTTTTGCGGTCCATGGTTTACCCCAAAGAATCCTAGGATCCTGCTCAGCACAAATGACAGTTCCCTTGATTCTTTGAGGAGAAGGAATGCACAGGGGATGTGCTTTCAATGTATGTTGTGGATTTGACTCCTGTTTCGGAGGAGGCAAACTTTCCCTTTCTTTCTTTTTGAACACCAACATTTTCAGTATACAGGAAGGTTTCTCCTGCCTTCTCCCTCCACCCATTCTTGTGTCCAAATACAACGTGGCCCTTTTAAAATCTATATTATTCTGCACCTTGACATAAGCCACCATGAGCTCTAATACTAGTGTAAATAGCAGTGAGTGTACTCAGTGTTAAGACCCAGACAAATACCCATATGTTCCTCTACAGGGTAGGAGCAAAGTCGCACGGTTAATGAGGCAAAACAAAGTTTCCTAAGGCTCCAAAGTCTAAACTTGCAATTTTGCTGCTGCAGGAGGCAGTGAATATGATATGCTTCCCATTCGGTGAATATTTTTAAGATTCTTAGTATATGGATAATTATTTTTTTAGTCTGGTGGGGGGTTGTTATGCTGAATTTAATTCCAGTCCCCCTTCCCTGTTTTTTAGTCTTATTCGTACCAAGAAACCATGCAAATCTTACAGAGGTAAGGGCAGCTTTGAGTACTATCTCTTCTGACACAATCATTTCCCTGCCAAGGCAGTCACTAAATCAAGCGCTAGGCTTATTATTTTTAAAATTGCTTCTGTTCCACTTTGGAGCATAGGCCCACCGTCTCGCTCCCAGCACCCCAAAGAATAGCAAAAACAAGAGGTCCCCTTCAGGAAAAAGAAGCATGCTGTACTTCAGTTCAAAGTAGTTCTTGACTAGCTATGGGGGTTTCTGATTTGTACTGCAAAAGCATTATGGAGAATAAAGTCTTACCTTAGGTTTGTTGGCAATTATGTTGGAATATTTTTAGTTGCTTAAATTGTAAATGAGTCCAAAGGCAAAACTATGCCTCCACATTCCATCAGGGATAGCTCAGTCAGTAGAGCATGAGACTCTTAATCTCAGGGCTGTGAGTTCGATCCCTGCATTTGGGAAACGATTCCTCATTGCAGGGGGTTGGACTAGATGACCCCTGCGGTCCCTTCCAGCTCAACGACTCTATTCGATTCTGTTTATTTTTCCTCTCTTATATTGCCATCGGAGCAGTGAGGTCAAAGCAGAACAAAGTGGGCACTTCTGGCCTGTCTCAGTTTTCGGATGGGGTCACAAATTCAGGTTGCACAGATATAGTTGGTTAGACGTCTTGTGCAATAAATGTACACACACACACCCAAAAAAACCCCAAACAATGGACCTTTTGCAATAAGGAGAGTGATAGGGAAATGCCCTGGAAAGGGTGGGAGAACATTTGCTTTGATGCCACACTATTTAAATCTGAACTAAATAGCCAACCATCTCCTTGAAAGTCAATCAAGACGAATGCTCAATAAAGAGTATCTTCGGGCCAGTGGGCAACCCGGGTGAATTATTGGTACATTATTGGTACAGCTCAGCAGCTGCAGACCTGATGCTTCTCTTGGATGGGAACCAGTATATAAGTGGGAAATAAGTTTTGCTTCTATTTCTTAAAGCGAAAAGTGGGGACAAGGGCATTAACTGTTCAGCTCTTTGAGCTGGTTTGTCTTTGCTTCTGTCAAATTGTTCAGTCTTCAGAGAGAAGTTCAGAAACGGCTGCATTTCAAAACATTTATGGAAACAAGTTATCCACTCTCCCATGGAAGTTGGAGCTAGATACAAATTAAGTAATACTGTACAGGAAAACTTCAGATTCTCTGCAATGGCAGAAAGCAAAGCCCTTCCGAGCTTTAGCCATTTTTTTTAATTTATAGAAAAAAATATTTATATACTGCAGTATCATTAAAGAATGCTCCAACTACCGCACAATTGCACTCATTTCACATGCTAGCAAGGTTATGCTTAAAATTCTACAAGGAAGGCTTAAGCAGTATGCGGATCGAGAACTCCCAGAAGTGCAAGCTGGATTTCGAAGGGGTAGAGGAACCAGAGACCAAATTGCAAACATGTGCTGGATTATGGAGAAAGCTAGAGAGTTCCAGAAAAACATCTACTTCTGCTTCACTGACTACGCAAAAGCCTTTGACTGTGTCGACCACAGCAAACTATGGCAAGTTCTTAAAGAAATGGGAGTGCCTGATCACCTCATCTGTCTCCTGAGAAATCTCTATGTGCGACAATAAGCTACAGTTAGAACTGAATACGGAACAACTGATTGGTTCAAAATTGGGAAATGAGTACAACAAGGCTGTATATTGTCTCCCTGTTTATTTAACTTATATGCAGAATTCATAATGCGAAAGGCTGGGCTGGATGAATCCCAAGACAGAATTAAGATTGCCGGAAGAAATATCAACAACCTCAGATATGCAGATGACACAACCTTGATAGCAGAAAGTGAGGAGGAATTAAATAACCTTTTAATGAGGGTGAAAGAGGAGAGCACAAAATATGGTCTGAAGCTCAACATCATAAAAAGAAAGATCATGGCCACTGGTCCCATCACCTCCTGGCAAATAGAAGGGGAAGTAATGGAGGCAGTGAGAGATTTTACTTTCTTGGGTTCCATGATCACTGCAGATGGTGACAGCAGTCACAAAATTAAAAGACGCCTGTTTCTTTGGGGAAAAGCAATGACAAACCTAGACAGCATCTTAAAAAGCAGAGACATCACCTTGCCGACAAAGGTCCATATAGTTAAAGCTATGGTTTTCCCAGTAGTGGTGTATGGGAGTGAGAGCTGGACCATAAAGAAGGCTGATCGCCGAATAAATGATGCTTTTGAATTATGGTGCTGGAGGAGACTCTTGAGAGTCCCATGGACTGCAAGAAGATCAAACCTATCCATTCTGAAGGAAATCAGCCCTGAGTGCTCCAATACTTTGGCCACCTCAGGAGAAGAGAAGACTCCCTGGAAAAGACCCTGATGTTGGGAAAGATGGAGGGTACAAGGAGAAGGGGATGACAGAGGACGAGATGGCTATGAACACGAGTTTGACCAAACTGCGGGAGGCAGTGGAAGATAGGAGTGCCTGGCGTGCTCTGGTCCATAGGGTCACTAAGAGTCGGACACAACTAAACGCCTAAACAACAACATCATTAAAATATAGCGGTTTACAACAACAGAAGCACATAAAACCAAACAATAACATTATAAAAAGTCAAAAATAAGTTAAGAGCAAAAGGAAATTAAAAACAAAAAATAAAAACGTGGTTTTGTGGAGAGACTATTCAAATGTGTACAGGCATGACTCAAATGGCTCATCGACTGCATTGACTAAGCAGGAGGAAAACAGAACCTATTCTCCATTTTGAAAGCATTTAAACCCCCTATTATTTGCCAAAGAATAATGGTGGGAGTTTACATGGGGAAATACCTTAGAAATGTATGCAATATATTTCAGCTGTCTTTTAAGGCACACTGGAAATCAGGGAAGCAGACAAGCCTTGGCATCTGACTCCAACCATTACAACCATAATTATTTGGAAAAATAACTCTTAAAAATAAAATAACTCTTAAAAATAAAAAATAACGGTTAAAAATATATCATTACCCGTATTGAACCATTTAATTTCTCAGCCCTTTGCAATCACAGCAGAGTAGACCATGAAAGCAGATTGTGGCAGACAGGTAGATGGGTCAACAGGCAACCAACTGCAAGTTTTGTGAGTGAGAAGCTACAGTGGCAAGTGGTCCCCAAATTACAATAGTGAATGTACAAAAATATTGCAGCTAAGTAGAAGAAGCACCAAACCCTACAAGAGAAGGAGCAGAATCCACAAATCATTGTGCTTCAGAGATTTCAATATATCCCAAGAATCAGAAGCGGCTTTTTACATGCTACGCTAGCTTACAGGTGAGTCAGTGCAGCTGACCGGGAGCAGGGAGGTCGGCATGGTGAAAAAGTGCCAGCGGGAGCACCAGATTGGCTCTGCAATGTGTTTGCACCACGCCAACTTCCTCGTCATCTGCCCCCTCCTGGGAAGCTATGCCAACCTACTTGCTGGGGAGCTAGCACAGTGGCTCTGACCCTACCCGGCAAGAAGCCCCTTCCACAAGAAATGGGCATCTGCTATGAAGCAAACTACATCAGCTCTAAATGCAGATTCCGCAACCCATGTAAAAGAAACCTCAAGGTTAGATTACTGCAATGCGTTATATGTAGGGCTGCCTCTGAAGACGGTTCGGAAACTTCAGCTGGTGCAGAATTCAGCGGCCAGGTTGCTCACTGGAGCAAGATGGTTTGAGCATATTACACCGATCCCAGTCCAACTGCATGGGCTACCAATTAGTTTCCTGACCCAATTCAATGTGCTGGCTCTCCTTCATGTACCCCCTCCACAAGAGGTCTGGAGGGTAGCAACACGAGAACAGGCCTTCTCTGCAGTGCCCCCCCATCTGTGGAACGCTCTCCCCAGGGAAGTTTGCCTGGTGCCTTCATTAGACACCTTTAGGTGCAAAACACTGCATTTTAACCAGGCAAACCTGGTTGATCCTATCAACATCCTATGCCCTTTTAAAATGTGTTTTTATGGGGGTGACTATTGGGTTGTTGTTTTTATTTTTATTATGTATTTTGTGGTTTTACATCTTGATTTTATTCTGTGAACCGCCCTGAGACCCCTGGGTATTGGGCGGTATAGTATGTATGTATGTATGTAAGTATGTATGTATGTATGTATTGGGCTTGCAACCAGTTCAGAGTTCTTTGAGAAGGGGATATTTTATTGCACGACAGTAAGCATCCTTTTACAGGGCAATCCCAAACATGTCTGCTAAGAAGTAAACCCTATGGGACCAACTGGTCTTAATTCCAGGTAAGTGCTGATAGGGTTATTTCCGTGCTCCATACTCACTGGGAGCAAAGGGTTCTACCATGCAAGGCTCTAGAAGCTGTTCTAAGTGAGTGCTAACCTGAACTCAGACCTTACTTACTCTACCCAGAGAACAGACCGGTGACCTGTGGGAGGGGAGAAGGAGATTGTTTCAAAGTGGGAGGAATCACAGAATCGTAGAATCCTGCAGTCAGAAGGGGTCACGAGGGCCGTAAGAGTCCAACCCCTTGTGATGGAGGACAGTCTCAGATATGTCCACTTGAAAGGAAATGGGTGGGGTGGCAGTGGTGGCTGATGCCGCTTGGCACTGGTGGGACAGAAGCCAGGGAGCCCATCGGTATGTGGACCCAAGAGCTGATGATAGGTAGGAGCCAGCTAATTCTAGTTTTGTCCCCATCTTCTTCCCTGATGAGTACTACTTCCATCAACGGGCGTCTCTGAAAATTTTTACACATCACTTGGGAAGACAGGCGAACTAATGCCAGTGTACTGGAAGAAGCAAAGATCACCAGTGTCGAAGCAATGATTCTTCAACATCCACTTCGCTGACTGGTCATGCTGTTCGGATGCCTGTTGATCGTCTTCCAAAGCAACTACTCTATTCCGAACTTAAAAATGGAAAGCGTAATGTTGGTGGTCAACAAAAGAGGTTTAAAGACTCTCTCAAGGCAAATCTAAAAAAATGTAGTATGAACACCGACAACTGGGAAACACAGGCATGCGAGCTTTTCAGTTAGAGAACAGCCTTTACTAAACGTGTCATGGACTTTGAAGACGCTCAAACTCAAGACAAAAGGGAGAAATGAGCTAAGAGGAAGGCACCTTTGGCAAACCCTCACCGTGATCAACTCCCACCCGGAAACCTATGTCCCCACTGTGGAAGGACGTTTGAATCCAGAATTGGCCTCCACAGTCACTTACGGACTCACTGTTAAGACCGTGTTTATGGAAGACAATCTTACTCGGCTATGAGGGATCGCCAGAGAAGAAGAAGAAGTCTACAGGGCAACCCTAAGGAGGGAGTAGCTGGCAGGTTGTAGGTAAAAAGACAAGCTGGTAGGAGGATAGACTGAACTTGGAGGGCAGTGGCCTGCTTGCCCCAAAAAACTAGCCTCTACTGGGAGGAGTCTCCTACCCAGTTTGGAGCTCTAGAGGAGTCAGAAAGACCTGTTCTGAAAGAAGGCGTGCCATCTCCATGTGCTTCGGGACTCACTTTGCATTTCCCCACCCTCCAGCTTTGTTCTTTGCATTATGCACCCTGGGCAGTTCATTTAGAGGCCACGAAACTGAAAACCAAGTGCGTTCTTTCACCCTGCTTGCACAATCCTCCTTCTCTGATGGGAATGGAAGTTTCCCTCCTAGTTTTCACTTCCTCCATGGTGCTATCATCATTGTTTTAAATTAGATTGCAAATTATATTTTGTAGTCAGTGTGTCAGATTGCCGTACTTTTTACAAAGGTGCCAAAAGTGTCTCGCTCACGCAGATTACACAAAATCTGGTGAAAGGGAACAAGACCTGGTTTATACAGACTCTGCTCTCCCCAACTGCTTTGCAGGATCCTCTATTGGCTCAAAGTAATACAAGCAAGCAGGTGGCGCTGTGGTCTCAACCACTGAGCCTCTTGGGCTTGCTGATCAGAATGTTGGTGGTTAAAAATCCCGCGATGGGGTGAGCTCCCATTGCTCTGTCCCAGCTCCTGCCAACTTAGCAGTTCGAAAGCATGCCAGTGCAAGTAAATAAAGAGGTACCACTGCAGCGGGAAGGTAAATGGTGTTTCCGTGCACGCTGACTTCCGTCATGGTGTCCTGTTGCGCCAGAAGCGGTTTAGTCATGCTGACCACATGACCCGGAAAGCTGTCTGTGGACAAACACTGGCTCCCTCGGCCTGAAAGCGAGATGAGCGCTGCAATCCCATAGTCACCTTTGACTGGACTTAACTGTCCAAGTCCTTTAGCCAGTGTGGTGTAGTGGTTAAGAGCGGTGGACTCACAATCTGGTGAACCGGGTTCACGTCCCCGCTCCTCCACATGCAGCTGCTGGGTGACCTTGGGCTAGTCACACTTCTCTGAAGTCTCTCAGTCCCACTCGCCTCACAGAGTGTTTGTTGTGGGGGAGGAAGGGAAAAGGAGATTGTGGATCGAGGGCCCCGGCCCTGCTAAGTGAAATAAATACACATGGACATGTGGTATAAGGTTAATGGGCAAGAAAAGGCCACAACTTTATTGATTACAGCAGTGAAAAGGTATTGGCTTTTGACTCGCTGCGGGTCGACGAGGACTGAGGGGGAGGAGAAGCCGGCGCCGCAGCATTAAGCTGCTGAACACGCCCCTCGGAGGCACCTGGTTGGCTGCCCCCGGTGGGCGTGGGCGTGGGCGCTGGCCGGCCAGGTAAGGAGGGGCAGGGGCTAAGGCCCCTGCCAGGGCGGAGTCCGGGCTCCCGCCCACAACCACTCCCCTCTCTTGCAGGGAGGAGAGTCTTTGTTAGCCGCTTTGAGACTCCTTAGGGTAGTGATAAAGGGGGATATCAAATCCAAACTCTTCTTCTTTTTTTACCTTTTACAAGCAAGCTTAAAGCAGCATTGCTTGTGCATGTTGAAGAGCACTAACATTCCATTTTAGCTCCATGCACCTCTACGGTTTCTAAAGGAATGTTATTTCTTTACATTATAACTTAGGACTCAGAGCCGATTTGGCAAGGTGAGCTTCTACTGGAATGCTGTCGGGTTTGGTAAATAGGATCTAGACCCGCCTACCTCCGGCTTGCAATTACAACTGAAAGGGGAGAGATTTAAGGGGTTTGTTATCTGATGGTTGCATTGTAGCTGGAGAACAGGGCTGCCGGGAGGAATTTATCGGTTTTCTCCTGCCTCCAGCAGAGGCAGGACAAATCCAGCAGAACATGCCACCCAGCCAGCCAGATCAAAGGTAAAATGAAAGATGTACAACCTTTTCCGACCACAGGACTGAAGTAAGGGGAGATGGGTAGGAGAAGGAGACACACAGATTATTTGGCTCTTTGGAAGTCTGGATGAACAGGAGTTCTGTTTAATAGACCAGCCATGGATCGTTGCAAGTCCATTACTAATTACATGCAAATAAAGCTGTTTAAAATACAAAATGAGACTGATAAAATGCTTGCAGAATAATAGCTAATCACTACATGTGTGGTGATTTCAGTCTTGTAGGCTCTAGTTATTTTCTAGTATCCCATGATCTACCAATGTGATTTGATTTTACCAAAAACAAAACAAAACCCACAGGATCTCTAAATTGTTTTAAGGCGTAACTCACATATATTAAGCAATCCTGGGTCTCCCCTCGTACAGAAGAAAATAAGAAAGGTCTTGCTTAGCAAATTGTTAGTAAAAATGCCAGCAATCTTTGATCATTGACTGAGAATTGGCCAATGATCTGTCTTTCAACCAACCCTGACCAACCCAATCTATCAGTAAGCTTCCACCTTACTGATAGTTTTATTACTTCTCAGTTTTATTTTTATGAAGGATGTGTGATATGATTATTTATTATATGGTATGATGATGATGATGATTGCAGTATATCTCCCTGGAATCCATCAGCATGAAAAACGGCTTAGAATTGTTACACAAATAAACATGATAGGGCACTATCAATTAAGATAATCAAGAAAACTGAATGAGAGAGCTTACTGTACTCTTATAAAAACTACCTCCAGATCTTAGCATGTCTGTTGTCCTTGCAATTAATAAGAAGCTATTGTGCTTGTTTGAAGATGTTGTGTCACCCAAACCCCTTTAGGTTCCAGCTACACAAAACTGACTTTATCTTGACAAAGATACTGAGAAGATGTGTTTGATCTTGGCAAGAGCTAGGTGTACCATGAACCATGTTATTATGGAAGGGGAGAAAGTCTAAGGGGGAAAAATTCTTAAGAGAGTCCTTTTGACTGGAAACAAATAAAAGGACAGTCCCTCTTCCCATGTTCTATATGGAAAAATATGAAGCGAGCATCCAAATAGAAAGATACAGATTCTTATGATATAAAACACAAGCATAAATTATGTCAGAAAGGCCATTCATGAGCTCCTGAATGACTTGTCAGACTTACAGCCTGAATGAAGGGTGCTTAAGCCTCACTGAGCATAGGGGATTTATTCCCTAATATGTGTCTTTAGGATTCCAGGCTTATTGCTACATAAAAATCACATATTGATAATGCTGTAAATGGAGGAAAGCTTTCAGCACAGAGGGGGAGGCGCAACCCACTAATATGCTCACGAGATGTTCCACTATATTGGAAAGGAGCCCATGCTCACGAGATGTTCCACTATATTCATTGGGGCCTTATCCCAGAAACATGTGAGGCTAACCTTGTCTTACTTGAAATGCCTACTGATTTCAGCCTTAGTATGATAAAAACCACATCTTTTATAATGACAGGCTGAAAATGATTAATGGGTTTGCAGCACTATGATATGACCATGTGATACTGGAAAACCCAAAGCCAATAAAACAATCTCGTACTACAACGTGGCTTCCTACGATTGCTCAGGTCATGGCAGAACAAACTCTTAGGTGAATCTGCTGTTGAAATCATTGCCTGGAAAGAGGGGGTCACAGGTATTGTCTCTACAACTTGGCAGAGTATGGAAAAACATATGCAAGAAGTCCAGATGCATAAAATGAGTGTATCTTCCATCAGATTTTTAATCTATTAGGTATTGGGGGGGGGGGAGAGGTCACGCCATTAAAAAAATGGGTTTTTAAGCAAAAATACTTTTCGGAGGAGAAGCAGTAGCTGTTTTTGCAGCAGTGCTTTGTGAAACACAATTTAGAAAACCCCAAAGGACACTCTGTCCTTTTTGCACGGGACACAGGAATCAAGGCATCTCATTCTGCATGCCATTTTTCAAACACATGACGTTGCTCTTGGGGTGAGCGGGCTCCTTTCCAAGGACCCGGCCTCACACCAGAAGGTCACAGAGACGCACGCAGAACTTCTTGTTAAGAAATTCGCCAGGCATACGCTCCACAAAATGGGCTCAATCCAAAGCCTCTTTGGTTCACAAGACAGACAGTCCCAAAGTCATATTGAGGAGGTGAAACAATTGCACGCAGAAGCTTTCACAAGCACACACTTAACCAGAATCCAATTGGCCTTAGTCAACAGCACCCTGTCCAAATTGAGACGAATGCATGACTTTTGTAATGTTTTCATCACAAGTGAAAAGTGCAATGGGTTGAAATCACACAATGATGGCAGATTGGGCTGCTGCTACCACCTCTGTGTTAACTTGTATGGAAAATACGAGTGTGTGGGGGGAATTACAAACGCACAGGAACATTTCCTTCTCCATTTATAATTAGACAGCATTTTCATTTTGCCCATAAAGCTCTCCCAGGAAAGGGGGGGGGGAGTAGAAGAAACAGCATGTTTCTGCTCTTATCTTGTTTTCCTCTCCCACAGTGTAAGCTGAATTCGGTTTTTAAGTTTCTGCTTAAACCGCGCATGATCTTCCCACCCTTGCATTCTGGCACCTGTACCCCACACTTGCATACCAAGGGAAAAGAAGGTTGCAAAAACTCGGGAAATCACAGGACTCATAACAGCAGAACGACTTGCTACATATTTGTTGCAACAGACCAAATAGTTTTCTTTTCCCCTTGAAATCAAGTAAGCTCAATGCCGGTCTCCTTCTCTTTAAAACAAAAAAAGGGCACTTGCTGTGCAACTGTCCAAGATAACCTTAAAGAAAGGGGGGAAAGCAGGAAAGCTCACTCTGCTATGAGATCCAAAACATTCCTAGAGCCGACATTTCTGTACAGAAACACCACTTAGATGACCTCAATTAACAGATGGGGTAGAATTAAGGGCATGTTTCGAGATGAAATAATGCTCATTATCGAGATTTTATCATTGCCTTGCCTTCCTCCTGTTAGGATTTTAATTCAGGAAACTGGAAATAAATGATACAATTCATCTACATAAGGATAGCCCAGTTCCTACCCTGGTCTCACACTGGAGTCCTTGGGATTTTATAGGACCATCCTATAACTATTTACTTGGTAATAAGCTTGCATAATATGGAAATATTACAGTCTAATACTGTGCAGGATTGCAGCCAAAGTCACTTCTAACCAAATGGATCAGTCAGAGCAAGCCCGCTGGTAATAAAAAATAAAAAATCCACCCCCCCCCTTTAAAATCACAGTGCAGTACTAATAACCACATTTACTCACATGCAGTCCTGTTGAATTCAATGGGGCATAGTCGCAGCCAAGCTGGGTTTAGGATCTCAGATAAGCTTCAAGGCTATTTTGTTCTATGAAACACGCTGCTAAGTCTTTTGTTAACCCTGAGAAAGGATATTCATTATCTTGTTAACATGCCAAGCATTACTTTATTTTCAGTGTTGATTTAATATCGGGGTTTAGTACTGATCTAAAGGGATTTGTTTGTTTGTTTGTTTGTTTGGGCTGCCATACGTCCGGATTTTCCCGGACATTACCGCGATTTCAAAGGTGCAATTGACGTCTGGGGGGAATTTGTGGTGCTTTGTCCTGGATCTCAGGCAAGCCAATCAGAAAATTGTGAGTTTTCCTTAAAAAAAACAAACAACTCAACAATTTGGGGGGTGTTTTTCTTCTTATAATACAATGCTATATCTACATTGTTATTCAGATCTAATTTAGGGTTGCTACTCATCCAGACTTTGGGCATTTTTGTTAAAAAAAATAAATCTCAGCAACTTTGGTGTTTGTCTAAAAGAAGCTCGACAATTTTGGTGGTTTCCCAAAAAATAAAAACCTCAACCATTTTGGGGGTGTCCTGGTTTTTACTTTTTGAGCTACAGCAACCCTTTATTCCTGAGGAGGGCACAAAGGTGGGTTTATTCACTTAGGAATTCTTAAAGTTTGAGACGAGCAGGTCAGCCAATTCTGCTCTTAAAACAAAAGAAAGAACACAACTTTCTCTCTCTCTCTCTCTCTCTCTCTCTCTCTCTCTCTCTCTCTCTCACACACACACACACACAAAGAAAGAAAAAAGAAAAAGCAGTTTACCATCCCAATAACATAGCTTAAGAAGCAGACTAACGGAACATGCAGAGCTTGCAAGTATGGCATCAAAAATAAGAAATCAAGCTGACAAGCTGACGAGGAGGGAATACCTTGCAGAAATTTGATCTCGGATACAAATTCCAGGTAGACGATACCTTGTGACCAGCAGCTGATAATATTAAACTTGCGGGAACATGGGAAATAAGGGGAAGGAATTAAGGTATATGCAGCTAAGCAAGATGTCCAAAGAGCTGTCAGGGAAGTCTCAAAGAACAGCTGCAGAAGAATGCAAAAGAATGCAAAACTGGAAACTTAAAAATAAAAGAATGGAAAGCGTAGTTTGAGGAGAAGACAGGAGCCTCAAAGCCCACACAACGGCACCAAGAAGTCTGCCTACCTGCATGGAAAGTCAGCTTAGCAGCTTTTGCAGGAATCCGGAAAATCTGGACCGCGAGTTAATGCATCTTTTTGCATTTGCAGGTGTGTTGGCCTGTTCAGACGAGAAGTGTTGAGATACCACTCGCCTCGTCCTTTGGCAATTTTCTGGAGACTGGAAAGGCGAAAAAGTTGTAATGAGCCAACCCAAAAAGGAAAAAAAATACCCTCCCTTCTCATGGGCCTGAAAGACGCATTCCAGAAAGGCGAAAAGGAGCGCTAATCGGTTAGACCAAATTCCTGACTGGGCATAAAGCCTTAAAGTTAAGCTATTCCGCTTCCAGAACTTAAGTCTTCTGCCTCTTTTGCTGAAGCTGTGGGAAATGTCGGTCTCAGGCCTTCTCTGCCCCGACAGTTCCCTTTCTTCACAGTAGCGAGGTTGTCTCTTGTCTACTCCCAGCCTTCAAACTCACCAAACCAGATTCCACCCCCCCAACAACAACTTCCCATAAATCTGAACTGAAATTTTATCCTGTTCGGCTAGCTGCCCGAAGGCCAGTTTATCGTCCTTGCTGTTTCAGCAAGGTAGATAACTGTGCACTAGGGCTGCTGGGCATCCCTATTTTCCAGAACACATCCCCAAAAACGGCGTCCTGGACAATTCCCCCAAAATCAGGCAAGTGTCCTGGGAAAGCGGCAATTGTGCCAAAAAGGCCAGAAGAAGAAAAGCTCTGTAACTCGAAAGCCTTTGTACTAAAGAAAGCTCCATGACTTTGGGGGTTGTCTAAAAAAACTCTGGGGGTTTCCCTTAATAATAGATAGATAGATAGATAGATAGATAGATAGATAGATAGATAGATAGATGATATATAGATTAAATAAAACTTGGACCATAGAAGAACACACCAGAATACTAAGGGCATATTCTGAGGATCTTTTCCACATGACCTTGCTTCCATGAGAGGTTTCCCCAACCTGGTGCACTCCAGATATTTTAGACCACAGTTCGCATCATCCCTGACCACTGCATGGGGAATTCGGTGTGTAGCAATTGGTGAAAAATCTTGTTCTATGTATGCCTTAGCTGCTTAAAACACAGTGAGGTCATTGCTCCCCTCGCTGTTTCTCATTGCCTTTTTTTTATTTCCTGTACGCACCAGAGAGGGGGCAAGGATGTCTTTACTAGGACTGCCACAGGTCCGGACTTCCTCGGACATTATCGGGATTTCAAAGGTGGAATTGACATCCGGGGGTGGGGATGGATTTCCAAAAGGCGTTGCTCCTTAAAAAAGCTCGACAACTTTGGGGGTCTCCTAAAAGAAGCTTGACAACTTTCAGGGCGTCCTGATTTTCGAAATATGGCAACCCTGATTGTGACAATTTCATACCACTTTTCGCATTCTGGGAAATCACAAATGCAGGTTCGACCTCAGACCGTAGCAAAGGCGTATAGGTTATTCAACGTAAGGGTAAAATTAAACAAGACAGTAAAGAGTTGCTAGCACATAACACCCACCAATTCTTGTTTGTTTGTTTGTTTGTTTGTTTTGCAAAGAAATGATTATCCCAGTATTACTACCACCCAGTACTTTTTTTCTTTAAAAAATGTTCAGGGGTACTCTCATTTTGTCTCAAGAAAATCGCCATTTTATAATTCAAATCGGGGGAAATAAATACAGTAAATTGACAAAAGTACAAAGATTCACCAAATGTTTAGGGCTATGTGTAACCCTGCATACCCCCAGAAAAAAGCACTGCTGCTACCACCCCTTTGTTCTAGATGGAGATTCTACTCCTCTAGCAGGCAGTGAAAGGGTTAGCAAATGATGTGTAGAATCTCAATCAGGAAGATCTTTTGTTACTGGAGAGTCATCTGAAAACTCACCCAAAGAAGAATATTGGGAACTGCATTTGATCCCTGGCCAGAGCTATAATTCTCAGCACCCCTGAACTATGGTTCCCAGTGGGTGTGTATGTGTGTATATATATATATGTATATATATATATATATATATATATATATATATATATATGGGGAGGGGTGCGATGAATGTTTTTTAAATGTCTGCACTCAGGATGTGTGAAGCAGGTAGAGTAGTTAAATAGTCTAGTCTGTGTGGGAAAATGTCCAGGAAAATCCGGACATAACGGCAATTTTTTTTAATTGCGATTTTATCAAAGCAAGCTCAACAACTTTTCCGTCTAGATTTTCACTGTTTGAAATATGGCCACAGATAGTTCAGTGGGAACTGCTGCCAGCCTAGGAGCCAACTCCTAAGGGCTGAGGTGTCCTCAGCTCCCCCTATAAAATAATTAAGGGGAGTTGAATATTTTATTTTATTCAAGTTGGCACCCCTGGTTTCCAGGATTGTTGACAAGCTCACTTTATGCACGAGTGGCACTGTGGTCTAAACCACTGAGCCTCTTGGGTTTGCTGATCAGAAGGTTGATGGTTCAAATCCCCATGACAGGGTGAGCTCCCATTGCTCTGTCCCAGCTCCTGCCAACCTAGCAGTTTGAAAGCACACCAGTGCAAGTAGATAAATAGGTACCGCTGCGCGGGAAGGTAAATGGCGTTTCCATGCGCCCTGGCTTCTGTCACAGTGTTCCGTTGCACCAGAAGTGGTTTAGTCATGCTGGCCACATGACCCGGAAAGCTGTCTGTGGACAAACACCGGCTCCCTCAGCCTGAAAACGAGATGAGCGCTGCAACCCCATGGTCACCTTTGGCTGGACTTAACCGTCCAGGGGTCCTTTACCTTCACATTTTTACCTATGCAATCTGGAGTACCCACCCTTAGAATGTCATGAATTCCAACCCGGGGGGTGGGGATGATTCTGTTGTACTCACCTGGTGTTATAGCACACCTGAAGTCATTGGTGCCATTGGAGGTTGGGGCAGAGATTGTGACAATTTGATTGTTTCTGTCCACTTTCAACTGTTTATCTGGCTAAATAAAAATAAATGCACCCCACCCCTCAGTCTAAAGCTACTTCCAGTTTTTTGGGAAAGAAACAAAAAGGGAAACTAGTTGAGAAACAATAAGTAAGTCCTTCTGATCTCCCTTGACAGTTGCTTGGAGAGCTCCAAACAAAACTGGATTATAGAAATCCAGGTATACTCCATTCATCTGACATTACACACCCACCCACCCCGCTGTTTCGAGGTGAATCTGACCTGATGAGTTTGTGGAAAGCACAAAATCTCATCCCGCCCCGTGCATCTTGTTCAACGGAATCCGTGACTCAAAACCAACGCTGCTGCAGAAGAGGAAGCAGCCACCATCAGAAATATTTCTGAAAGCAGTAATTCCTGCTTGCATTATTATGCAACGGAGGTCAGGGCCGGGGGGAGGGAGAAATGCTACGGCTTCATTCTTTTGAATGACAGGTTCTGGTTCTTTTTTCTAAAAGAATGTTTAGGGGTACAGTACTCTCATTTTGACTCAAGAAAATCACCATTTTATAGTTCAAATCGGGGGAAATAAATACAGTAAATGGACAAAAGTACAAAGATTCACAAACTGTTTAGGGGTATGCGTACCCCTGCGTACCTTCAGAAAAAAAGCATTGGTTGGTTCTATCAGTGGGGACCAATAGGGCGACTTTTCAGTGTCTTCTAGGGTTGCCATATTCCCCAAAGGGAAAATCCAGACAAAATTGTTGTGCTTTTTTTTTGGTCTAAAAGTTGTTGAGCTTTTTTGAGGGAACAGTTCCCCCCAAAAAATCATTTTGGGACTTTGGGAATTTTAAAATAAAAAAAAATCACCCTACTTGCCATACGTCCGAGGTTTTCCCAGACGTTTTGCCGAAAATCCACCCGGACGCCCTTTTGCTGGCTGATTCCAGAACATGTCCGGGAGACCCAGATGTATGGCATGCAAGTTTGGCCATGCCTATGGGGATCTCAGACTCTCTGCCTACCCGCTTGGAACAGCAAGCTGCTTTTGAAAGTCCCTTAAACTTCAGGAGAACTTTGCCATATGATCTGGTAAGGGAAAGAGGAAACAGGCTCAAAGCAGCCTTAGGAGGAGGCAGCTCGTTGAGTTGGAGCCTCAGTCTCCCCCCACTCTGCCTGCTTTCCCAATATGAAATTGTAAGAATATCATCATCATCATCAGTAATGATGTTGCAATTATTATTATTATTATTATTATTATTATTATTATTATTATTATTCTCCGCAGTTAGCTGTACAGATTCCTTATGAATACAGGGGAATCACAGAATTGTAGAGTTGGAAAGAATCGTAAGGATCATCTATTCCAACCCCCGTCAAGGCAGGAATCTTTTGCCCAACATGGGTCTCGAACTCACTACCCTGAGAATAACGGTCTTGTGCTCTGCTGAGTGAGCTATCCCAGGTGGCATAGGATTGTACTGTATGGTATTTTGGAGCGTTCAAGGACTTTCACATATATTACTATAGTAATCCCTACAACAAATTCATGAGCTTGTATTTACCTGGGAATAATCCGCAGTGAATTTTTGAGTGAGCAGAGATTACATAAAATTGCTTTATCATTCGTATGAGCGCAGGGGCCTGTGTGCTATGCTCAAAATTTCTATAGTTTTCTATAGCACCTGGTTGGGTGCATAGCCGTGGACGTGGGCGCCAGCCAGGTGAGTGGAAGGCAGGGGGCAAACGCCCCCTGCTTGAGGCGGAGTCCGGCTCCCGGCCACAACCACTCCCCTCTCTTACAGGGAGGAGAGTCTTTTGCATACACATATGCCTGGATAATTGTCATGGATCCCCCCCCCCGCAAGAATCCTGGGAACTGTAGTTTGTGTGAGGGGTTCAAGAGATCTTCAGACTCTTGTCCAGAGCTACGGCTCCTTGAGGAGAAGGCATAGCTGTTGAACCAGTTTAAGTCTGTAATGCAGATAAGCCCCTGGTAGTTTGCAGATTACAACATTTCTCTCTGTGAAAGACGAGAAATCAGAGAATTAAGTTTTCAGCAAGGGCACATTTGTGCAACAATGAAGAGGTCTGAAGCAACCCTTGCCTTCCTTACTCTTTTCTATTTTTTGATTTGGAATAGCGTTGAAACGCTTTGGATTTGATATATTTTCAGTGAAGACAAAGGTAGCCAAAGTGAAACCAAGATTCCTGTACAAAACTGAAGAAACCACTTATTGATTAATAACAAATTGTTGGAATACCAACTAGCAATAATAACTATTAACGATTGTTTGGGCTAGGACATCAAGGATTTCCCCTAACATCTAGTTTCTCTGAACTGATGGCAGATTTGAGTACAAATTAATATAAAGTCATATTTCCTCCATTGTATTTTGAACATGTTTTCATTTCAGTTTGAGATTTAGGAATAACCATTCTGCAATCAGCCTGGTTACACTTTAGCAATGTTCATACTTTTTTTCTAATGGAAACCCCTCCGTCTCTCCCGCAATCATTTTCAGACTGATGCAGAAGATCTTTGTGCACCAGAAATACCCATTGACTTCTATGGAGGAGGTGGCTTCTGAGTGCATTCTTTTTCAGGTGTGCAGCAGCCTGCTAATGAAATCCACAGAGAAGCACATTCAGAAGTCTTGCCAGTTCAGAGGGGGAAATGGGCATTTCGTGCTCCTCTGTGTTTGGCAGCTCCTGATGAGTAATATCTTCCATTAGGGAAGTGAAACTGAGACCCAGTACAATGGAAGCATTTGAGCAGGAAATTGTAGACTTAGGTGGCAGCCTAGGGGTCCTAGTTTGAGGAACACACGTGGGATTCTGAGAAAGCGTTTGGGTGGAGAAGGAAGACGGTGCCACAAAAACATGAATCCAAGGCATAGGTCCTCCTCAGGGCAAAATGAGGCTTTATTTCACCTGGGTCAAAGACCCAGTTTGGCACAAACCTGCGCAGGCTGGGAGCCTCAATGGCGCCCCTCTGGAGACTTCACCTGGGGCAAAAGAAACCCCAGCTAGCCCCACTCCCTAGCTACAGCTCTGGGTCCTCCCGATTTTTACACTGGGCTTCTTCCAGGCTCATAGATCACATCTGACCTCACCTTAGCCATTTGTTCATTCAAATGCTATGAGGTATGCCTTGATATTGGCTGCAGGTCTTCTTCTTTGGCGATCCCTCGTAGCCGAGTAAGATTGTCTTCCATTAACACGGTCTTAAGAGTGAGTCTGTACGTGACTGTGGGGGCCAATTCTGGATCCACACGTTCTTCCACAGTGGGGACATAGGTTTCCGGGCAGGAGTTGATTACGGTGAGGGTTTGCCAAGCGTGTCTTCCTCTTAGCACGTTTCTCCCTTTTGTCCTCAGTTCTAGCGTGTTCAAAGCCCATGACACCTTTGGTAAAGGCTGTTCTCCAAATGGAGCGCTCGCAGGCAAGTGTTTCCCAGTTGTCGATGCTTATGTTACATTTTTAAAGATTTGCCTTGAGAGAGTCCTTAAACCTCTTTTGTTGACCACCAGCATTATGATTTCCATTTTTAAGTTTTGAATAGAGTAGTTGCTTTGGAAGACGATACTCAGGCATCCAAACAACATGACCAGTCCAAGATTCCCAAGCCCTCTGCTGTTGCTTTTCTAAAAGTCACCCTGTTTGGATGAGACAGGGCACAGGCCTTGCCCTTGGGGCAAGCACAACTCTCTGTGGCTTCCCTATAAGGAGATGGGCATTTCCCAAATCAATTTTTTCTGTGTATCGCCAAAGGCCTTTACAATGGATGACAGGGAATAAAAGGAGACTTCAATCCAAAATCGTAACCTGCAGCAGTTTGCAACATAAAAAAAATGCACAACATGAAGGCTTAAGTTCGGAGTGCAATCACATAGCTGGAACAGCGCTTCCAGGCTGCCAGCGCAAATGCATGGCTGCCATTTCATGCCCTGCTTTGGCTGCTCACAACAGCCCAGTTGCTTGGACAGAATGTTCCGGGAAACTGTTTGCTAAAAGAAGGAAGTAAAAAAAATAGATAAAAGAGAGGGGGTTGCTCAGCCACCTCATATTTACAGGTAAAGCAGCCTCGCCTCGCCTTGAAAACTGTAAGAATGTGACCGTCCTCAAAGTTTTAATACTATCTTTGGCATCATTTTCTACCCCACCCATATGAAACTGTAACCTCTAGGTACAGTTAGAGGGCATGTCTCTGTAATCATGTCAGCTCCAGGTGAGCAGTTTAGAAATGTCAGAGATAAACCGGTTCTTATATTAGGCAGAGCTATTCAAGAGTACCTTGGTAACACCAATAACAAGCCTCTAATTATGATGTTGCTCTAATGCAATGCAATAAAACAAAAACATTACAAGACCTATAAAACTTGCCCAATTATTCTCCTTGCGAGCTGCAAATTGTAAAAATAAGAAGCTGTAAGGAAACAGACTCTTTAGCCTTAGCTTGGTGGCTAGAGCATCTTTTTTCTATGCAGAAGGTCTCAGGTTCAACCTGCAGCATCTCCAGGCAGGCTGGACGAGAACCTGGTCTGAAATCCTGGACAGATGCTGCCAGGCAGTCAGTGCAGACAGCACTGAGCTGAAATCCAGCATCGCCTGAGCTCTGTGAGTGCAGTTTTCTCTCGATTGAAGCGCAGAGTGTTTGAGGACCCGGACATTCGCAGGGAAACCAAAATGCTTGTTCACAAAGCTATCGCACTACCAACCTTGCTGTACGCTTCTGAAACATGGACCACTTATAAACACCATCTCCAACTCCACGAAAGATTACATCAGCAGTGTCTCCGAAAAATTTTATACATCACTTGGGAAGACACTTGGCGAACTAATGCCAGTGTACTGGAAGAAGCAAATATCACCAGTGTCAAAGCAATAATTCTTCAACATCAAATTTGTTGGACTGGTCATGCTGTTCAGACGCCTGATGATCGTCTTCCAAAGCAACCACCCTATTCCCAACTTAAAAATAGAAAGCATAATGCTGGTGATCAACAAAAGAGGTTTAAAGACTCTCTCAAGGAAAAACTAAAAAAAAAGTAGTATAAACACCAACAACTGGAAAACACCGGCCTGCGAGTGCTCTAATTGGAGAACACCTTTTACCAAAGGTGTCATGGGCTTTGAAGACACTCGAACTCAGGACAAAAGGGAGAAACAAGCTAAGAGGAAAGCATGTTTGGCAAACCCTCACCAGGATCAGCTCCCGCCTGGAAGCCTATGTCCCCACTGTGGAAGGACATGTGCATCCACAATTGGTCTCCACAGTCACTTACGGACTCACTTTTAAAACTGTGCTTATGGAAGACAATCTTATTTGGCTACGAGTGATCACCAAAGAAGAAGGAGTAGGACAATGGCCCACCCTAGCAGAAGGCAGTTTTTTCTGTTGCTGTCTTAACATTCTAAACATGACGCCAATTTTGATTTACGGCCAAGGATCCACTGAGCCAACAACTTGCCTTTACCTGTCATTAAATAAGGAGAGATTAACAGAGGAAGGAGCCTCCCGATTTTCCAGGGACAGTCCTGGATTTACAGAAGCTGTTCCCATTTCTGATTTGATCCAAGAATTTCCTGCTTCTCCTTAGGACATCTCCCTTTTCATCAAAGAACTTTTGGAGGGTATGGAATTGCCTGACCCTTGTACCAGCCCTATGTAGTGAAGTTTTAAAATGTTTTATTTCATTTTTATATATGTTGGAAGCTTCCCAGCATAGCTTGGGGCAACCCAATCAGATGGGTGGCTTATAAATATTATTATTATTACAGTGATATCTCGGTTTTCGAACATCTCTGTTGACGAACATTTCGGTTTTCGAACACCGTAATCCCGGAAGTAAATATTTCAGTTTTCGAACATGCCTCAGAAGTTGAACACGCTACATGGCTTCCGCTGAGTGCAATGTCCTGAGGCCTAGCCATCAGCTGTTGAGTTTTTGGTTTTTGAACATTTCAGAACACGAATGGTATTTCGGAATGGATTACATTCGAAAACCGAGGTACCACTGTATTTTTATTGATTGGAGCACCCCTTTTTTCATTGGAGAAATGTTGGAGGGTGTGCATAATCTGGAGGACTATCGTGTTCCCAGCCCTGTGCTCAAAAAGCATCTATCCTGCACATCTCTGAAGTCTTTGCACAGTAAGTACGCCAAGCGCCCTACAATTGGCACATTTTTTCAAACATTAGGAGGTGCGCTGATATAAATCGTACCTTGCATTAGTGCACCACATTTAGGCTGTGAGCAACGGTTGCTGCTATTTGACGATGCAACCACCAACATCAATTTCCTACTAAGGAGTACCGCCAGCAAGGCTCTAGCAAAACTAGAAATGCCACTTCTGGCTTTTGCTCGGAGGCAGAATAGGCATTTGCCATGCAGGGCTTTGTTTTTATTTTCACCACTCCTTTAGGCCAAGAAGGCCTACAGTCAGACTTTCCAGTTAAGACATCTTGGCAGCGGGCCACAAGGAGCTCCAATCTCTCAGCTGCACCAATTTGTCAGTTCTGTAGGCTGGAAAAACATGCCTTTTAAACTGGCATTCCAGGAAGCGCCACAAGGTGGAGGGAACCCCGATCAGTATGTGGTGGTCATGTAAATACGAGTATCAGGAAATGTTCTGCACAGAATTTGAAAGATTCTAAAACCCATGTTCAAAATAACCCTTTTAAAAAACCAGAAGCTTTTCTTTTGGGAATTATAGGGACAGAACTACCTAAACTGTATAGAAACTTTTATTTATGCATGCTACTACAGCAGCAAGAATGCTACTGGCCCCAAAATGGAAAGAAGCAGATGTACCAGCAAAGGAAGAATGGACACAAAAACTTATGGAAGTTTGATTCTCTGAGGAACATGGCCTGATCCAAACGGAGAAAGTACGGTTCCAATAAGCTCCCCGCCACCTATGCTTCCTGATATGACCCAACAAAGGGAGAACGGCATGATCTAAATTGTCCTTCATCGCAAAGTTCCTCCCCACAAAAAATCCCCACTGAATAGCTTCCCTAAAAGTCAACATTTCACAAAGGGCCATTGTCAAAAGTACAGAAAGGGAGAGGTGGATGATGTTTCTTCATGCCAGCGTTGCATATGTCTGGATGAGAACCAAATTTCGACTGGCTAGGAAGCTAAAGCATGGTTTCAAGGACACAAGTATATAATACAACCTTCTTCGAGCGAAGCCATTAGTCCTGTCCATTGCCTCTGCTCTTTCTACCATGCACAAATGCAAATATATACCTTTGTTGCTGTTCTGGGGTGAGCGCTGCTTCATTTTCTTGAGTGTTGTTTGCCGATCTACAGTTCCCAGCATCCCTGGCCATTGGCCATGCAGACTGGGAATGATGGGAGTCAGAGACCAAGAGTAGCCTCTGGCGGGCCATAGGTTCCCATGCCCGGTTAAAAGAAAAAGGTGTTTTCTTTAATCTTCTTTAAAGAAGATTGGGAAACGTTTATTGAATATATGGGAAATAACTGTCTGCAGCTGAAAACGCTGGCAGCATATGGTGCTGCAAGTGGATGACGAAGGCTTTTTGGCAAAACCGAGACTCAGCGGGTTAGGGGCGACTCAGCTAATATTGTGGGGCGACGTGAAATGTAGAGTTTAAACTGCTAAACCATCCAGGGCGCCTTATCCCAGTGTTTAGCATCGCTTTCGAGTTCATTGGACAATGTTGGGTTTTCTTGACCCCACAGATAAGGGCTGCGAGGCTAAAATTGTGAGAAACCGTAAAACGTAGTGTTTTCACCACCAAACATTGCAGGGAGCCTTTTCTGGGTGCTTGGCGCTGTTTTAAACTGAATGGGACGAAGTCAGATTTTTGGTGAAATCCTGACCCCCGGTGGTTACGGCGCTGAGGGTTCGTTTTCTGGGGTGCTGAGCAATGTAGTGTTTTCGCTGCCAAAAGTTGCAGGGAGACTTTTCTGGGTGTTTGGCAGTTTTGGAGTGAATCGGACGACATCGGATTATTGGCGAAATCCTGACCGAGGTGGTTAGGGCGCAGAGGGCTCATTTTCTCGGGTGCTGGGAAACGTAGTGTTTTCACCGCCAAACGTTGCAGGGAGACTTCTGGGTGTAAATAATAAAATTATCATTATGGAACTGAACGTCTCTATTTTCATGGGAGAAATGCTGGGAGTTATCCGACCCCCGAGCCCTCTGAAGGCAATCTTGTATACCAAATTTTATTTTTTTAAAAAAATGTTTTATTATGTTTTTATACATGTGGGAGGCCGCCCTGAGTGGCTGAGGCAACCCCAGAAGATGTGTGGGATATGATTATCCTTATGGAGTGGGACGTCCCTCTTTTCCTCAGAGAAATGTCGGAGGCTCTGCCTTTCTCCTGCCCTCCCTCGGCCGCCTCGTCCCTTTTAAGGAGCGGGCATGGCGGGTGCGGCTCCCGCGCCCCTTTCCTCCTCCGCCAAAGGCGCCCCGCCAAGCCTCGCTCTCCCCTCCGCGGAAGGAACGAGAAGAGCCCAAGATGGCGGTCGCCTCAGCGGCAGCGATCACCTCCGAGCAGGTCAGTCGCCGGCGCCTTGCCTGGCTCCGGCTTCGGGCGGGAAAAGGAGGGAAGCGCGCGCGCTCCTTCATTTCACCGTCCCCAGATATCAACGGGGCGGGGAAGAAAGAGGCGGCTTCGGCTCAAGGAGGCCGGCGCCGAACCGGCCCCTTCGCCTCAGGGCGCGTCGCGAAATTCGCCTCCGAAAATGAACGTCCTCCCGGGATATTTTTGATCGGGAACTGGGCCAATGAAACCGGCGACGGGGGTTAAACCGTGCCTTCTAAAAGCTCCGAAATTATCGGAGCATTTGCTAACCGGGGTATCCTGGTGGTATTATTATTATTAATATTCTTTTGAAATATGGCAACCCGAACGCGGCGCCCGGGCTTCTGCCGTAGCCGAGCCGCCTCAGGGAAGCAGCGGAGTCGGGCGCGCCAACCTACGCGGCCCCTTCCCTTTTCCCCTCAGGACATTCGTTGCTCTTTCTTATTTTATTATTTTTATTAATAGCTCATTATTCGTGGCATTTGTCGCCTGGACACGTATCATGTCTGCCTTTCGCCCGGCTTTCTGAAATTAGAACCAGCCCCCTAGGGCGCGTGAGGCGACTCGCGAGGCCCGTTTGACAGGCTCGGGAGGGCGGCGGCGGCGGCGGCTTCCCAAGTGAATGGGTGCCGTAGCAAAAATAGCCGCCTGAGGGCGGAGAAAGAGATAGGGAGCGTCTTGCGCCTGCGCGCAGAGGATCCGACTGAGTGTCGCTTCACCCTCGAGCAAACGCGAAGGAGGCTTGAGGGCGGAGCGACCAATGGCGTGCCGAGAAGCTGTTGGACTACATCTCCCATCCGCCCCAGCCTGCACGGCCATAGGTCAGGCATTATGGGAGTTGTAGTCCACGACAGGACTTTCCTTAGCCTTGGAGGACTAGGAGGGGGGCAAAGCATATATACGGATTTAAGGGAGACTTCCGGAGAATACGATCAGAGACTTTCAAAGTGGAGTATATAAATTCAATAGATAATAAAATAATAATAATAATCTTCTCTGAAAACGTTTTGATGGCACAGAACCAAGTACAGTGGTACCTTGGATTGCATACGTCTTAGTTTGCATACAAGCACGTCAAACCCGGAAGTGCGTGTCCCGGTTTGCAACCTTTTTTCGATTACAACCCTTTTTTTTTTTAATTACAAACAATTTTTGGAGGGAGGCACCATTGGCAAAAGCTCGCTTTGGGTTACAACCTGTTTTGGTTTGCAAACGGACCTCCGAAACAGATTATGGTTGTAAACCAAGATACCACTGTACAGCAAAGGGCACAACTTTTTGCTTTAAAGACTTTGCTCTCTGGTCCAGGAGCAATTTGGTGTTGTGCAAATCTTGCTTGTGCTTTTAGTATGTGTCTCTCTCTCCCTGCCCCCCCCCCAAAAAAAAGGTTTGACCAAGGGCTCCTTCAAATGACCTCTTTATCCAATTTTCTTGTACAAAGCTTGCATGGTATCCGCTCTTTATTGATCATTTGTCCTGATTTGTTCACAGGGAGGTTATTTGCCTTTCAATCAATCAATCAATCAATCGATTTGTCATCACATTTTTAGTGCATCACTTTCCTAACGGCAAAAAGGCCGTTTTTAAAAGAAAGTGGATTTGTTGCAACATAGCCCTTTGGTCCAGTTTTATTTCAGAAACCTAAATTTCTGGTGTGTGACTGAATCCCTCTGGCAAAATAGTGACAGCCTGGAGGCTCCTGGCACCATACAATTGGGCTCTCAGTGCCTTCCAGTTCTCAGCTACTATCTCAAACTCCCTCTTACACTTGCTTGAATGTTTGGAACTGAATTGCCTTTATGTACACAGCGGATGTTCGTAGTAGCTAGGAGTTATGCTTAGCTGTTTATGTAGTCATTTTATATGAACAACCTGGCTCTATTACAGAGAAATTACTGGGTGAAGAGCTACACTGCATATACAGGTACATGCAACAAAAAAAGTGTACTCATATCCCCCCCCCCAAATAGGAGTAGCATCCAACATAGGAATGTCACTATAGAATGTTGTATCATTTTAATGTTGTTAGCCGCTCTGAGCCCAGCTTCGGCTGGGGAGGGCAGGATATAAATAAACTTTTATTATTGTTGTTATTATTATTGTTATTATTATTGCTGAAGCAGTCCTCTGCTGCAGCTAAATGTAACTGCTTTTGCAGCAAATTCAAACACGGTACTGTATAGCTACATTCTCAAGACTTTGCAAATAATATTTTCTTTACAAGTTGGGCTCTTTTAAACAGTTCCTACTGTGAAAATCCTATTGTGGCAGAAATGAAAATTCATATCATTTTGTTATGAATAGGATACGTTGGACTTAGGTAATATATTGTTTGGGGAACTTATTTTTAAATTATTTTTAGCAAAGTTCTAATGGTCCCGTGAAGAAATCGATGCGTGAGAAAGCTGTGGAGCGGAGGAATATTAACAAAGAACACAACAGTAACTTCAAGGCTGGATATATTCCAATTGATGAAGATCGTCTGCACAAAACTGGCTTGCGAGGCAGAAAAGGCAACTTGGCCATTTGTGTGATAGTCCTCCTGTTTATTTTGGCTGTCATCAATTTGATTGTAAGTAGAACAATCTAATCAAAATACTGTGATTGTGCTTATATTGTTAAGTTAGACCACTAGACGAACACTGTGAATATATTTGCAGAAGTGGAGCTCTATTGACTTAAATAGGGCCTAACCAGCTAGATGCAAGGAACCAAAGCTGTTCTTCGATGCTTCTATTTATCTTTGGCATGGCTTGGTCACTGAATTTGAGAGCAAGCAAACTAGCAGGTCACTGGTTGTTTGGATGGGCAGCTTACATCCAGCTGCAGGTTAGGAAGAGGCTGCAGAGTGAGGTGTATGGGGGGGGGGGGGTTAAGAGACCTGGAAAGGAAGAAGATAAAGGAGCCCTAAGTTCTGAAAGAGAAATCATGTGATGGAATGCTGCTGATTTGACACTAGTATGGTATGTATACATGTAAGTTTACTTGCCACTTGCTGTTAAATCTATATTTGCAAGCTTTCTAATGAAACACACCATATTTTTCGCTCTATAAGACGCACCCGACCATAAGACGCGCCTAGTTTTAGAGGAGAACAAGGAAAAAAATGTTCTCTCCCTCTCTGCTCAGCGCCTCTCCAGCAAAGCGAGAGGAGAAATGGAAGGGGCTCTGTTTCTCCTACCGCTTCACTGAAGGGGCGCTGCGCAGCTTTCCCTCTCTGCGCAGCGCCCCTTCAGTGATGCCGCAGGAGAAGTGGAGCCCCTTCCATTTCTCCTCCTGCTTTGCTGAAGGGGTGCTGCGCAGAGAGGGAAGCTGCGGAGCGGCTCTTCAGCAAAGCGAAGCCAGGAGAGCAAGAGGAATCAATCCCTCTTGCTCTCCTGGCTTCAGCGAAAGCTGCGCAGCCTGCATTCGCTCCAGAAGACGCGCACACATTTCCCCTTACTTGTTAGGAGGGGAAACGTGCGTCTTATACAGCGAAAAATACAGTACTGTATTACTAAAGGCATAATCACCAGTGCTCCCTCATCTGGAAGGAAGCTAACTGAAACCTTCAAAACCTTCTACGACTAAGGGAAATAGGAGCACAAAACTTGTGTGTATTTGGTTTTTGGTGTATACATGGTTAATTATGTCTCAACAGAATTCTAAAGGTGTATTTTTTCCTCCTTTTTAGTGCCAAGCAAGCTCCAAATATTGCTGCTTTTCAGTGAAATTATCTTCATTACCTATATGCAGGGTTTCTAACCAAACTTGGAACTGTACATGGAGATTATAAACACTGGGTGCCATTTATGCCTATTAAAACCAAGAGGACGAATGGCAACATGGTAATATGTATCTGTTTGGACCCAGCTGTCCATAGTACGCTTGAAAAAAAGGATTCCTAAAAATAAATACATGGAAAGGTCTTAGTTAATTAGGTCAAAGAAATACTCCACAACTGGTAATAAATTCTATTTTGCTTCTTAGTAAACATTCTGTATTGCAGTCTAAGATGTACTGTGAATTCAAGATAAAAATGTACTTATCCACTCCACATATATCGCAGAATTTTCTTACGATCTGTAGAGATTAACCAATTTTCTGCTTTTCATCCTTTCAATGGATTGCTAATTATTCAGTGCCAGACTATGAATTTTCAACCCATTTTTATTGTATATAGCCAAAGGCCTTTACAATGGACACAGAATAAAAGGAAACTTTCATCTAAAATCATACATGCAACCTGTAGTAGTTTACAACATAAAAAGAAATTTACAACATTCAGACTTAAGATTGGAGTGCATTCACATAGCTGGAACAGAGCTTCTTGGCTGCCAGCACAAATTTGGCTACCTGGTATGTAATATAGAGATGCTTATCTGCTAGGAATTCAACTGTCACTTCCTATGCAGATTGACCTGGAAGCCAGTTAAGAATTGGTGATAGAAATTTTCCTCTGGGCGTTATATACAGGGGGCAAATCAGCAGATAGCATTTGACATCCTCTACCTGATTGCATCCATATATACATTTGTGATCCATATGGAACATTCCCCGATATATCCCCTCTAAATATGCTGAGGGCATCTGTTGGAATCTTAGTTCTACAAAGGCCCTGCATAGTTGTGGGAAGGTCAGAGTCTCAAAGTAACAGGGCCTTGAGTGATTGGTCTTTATTTCGGGGTACCAAGTGGAGTAGCAGGCAACTATGATGGATGCTCTGTCTTGGTTGGCATCCTGATCAAAAATCCAATTTCTAAGGTCACGTGGGCTAAGAGTTGAAGACTGGGCTGCTCTTTTTTTTCCTATACAACTAAAGAAGTACAAGTATTGTTTTTAAATATAAATTATTTACAGCCTTATCATATATACCGTACTTATAAAGAGCACTGAGTTCAATTAGGATTGGTGCCTTAATTTTGGTTGCCGAATTTCCTTTCACACACATGCATGAAGATGCCCTCCTTTTAAGTTAGAACCACGCAATTTGTGAGCCACCAAATTGAACACAATCCGCCAGTTAAACATTGTGGCCTGCCAGGAATCTGACAACCAGAATTTTGTTTTGTTTTGTTTTCAGTCCCAGGCAAACCAGAGATTGAGCATTTAGTGAATTGGCATACATGGCTGGTGGGCTGTTTTCAGCTTTGTGGGCCTGTTTTCAAGTAACATGTTCTTCTCAAAGGTATCTGATCCAAGCACTGGCATGACAATTTCAGAATTTATTTACATTTTAAAAAAATTAAATTTACTCTTTTAGATCACGCTTATCATCTGGACTGTAATTCGCATTGGACCCAGCGGCTGTGACAGCATGGAGTTTCATGATAGCGGCTTACTGCGATTTAAACAAGACTCTGACATGGGAATTATACATCCATTGTATAAGAGCACAGTCGGAGGTCGACGTAATGAGGATTTGGTGATTGTTGGAGAGAACCAGCCAGTAAGTATATCTTCTATTGTGTGCAGCGTTCAACATCTGAGCTTCTACTTCGGATATCCTTCTCCGATGAAGTATGACAGGTATACCAGAAACAGAACTTTCATAGTAGAAGTACATACATACTCTCCCTTCGCCAGGGAGGCTCACCTTGCTCCAACACTGTTATGTTTTCAGACCCTAGGTTAAAAGCCTGGCTTGTTTTATTTGTGATTGGTGGGAAATGTTCTCAGGGTGGTAATTTGTGTTGCTGGCTGCTGTTGCTTTCTCTGTTGTGGTAGTATTTTTTGTATTGCTGATCCTGTATATTGTTGCTTTGTTTTTATTTGTTGCAAGCTACTTATTCATTGATTAAAAAAAGATATTTAGTCTTAAATTGTTTGTTGACAGGAAGTCACAGTGCTACCAAGCACTGTAAAAGTAGCAGATTGCCTTTGTTACATTTAACACATCTCATTTGTTTCTGCAGATTGTGTTTCAGCAAGGGGAAACAAAACTTAGTGTTGCAAAGAATGGAACCTCAATTACAAGTGATATTGGTATGGAATTTGTTGACCCACGGACTCAGAATACTTTGTTTAGCACTGACTATAATACTCACGAGTTTCATTTGCCAACTGGAGTAAAAATTTTGAATGTTCAAAAAGCATCTACGGAGAGGGTATGATCTCTGTTTACTTTTCTCTGCAAGTTACATGATGCATGCTGTAATCTTAAGCTCATACCTTTATTTGCATTATAGCTAACATTCCATATAAAAAGATGAAGCATTTGACTAAGTTATTTATTTTAAGCATTTTAAAATGGCTTGTGTTTGTACATGTTCAGTAGAGACTATAGAAGCCTAAGGTCTACTAGTATATTATAAACCAGAGATAGGGAACTGGTTCTGGTCAGTGGCCTGATTCAGTAGTGACCAAGCCTCTATGGCCACTTTGAAAAGTGGGTGGGGCCGCCTATCCATCAATCACCTGCTGTCATATGATGTCAGGTCATTGAAAATTCAGTATTCTCCCTGTGCAACAACAGCTTAAAAGTCCAGTGTGTATGTGGTGTTGAGAAGGAATGTACATATGTGCTTTGCCCACAACCACTCCTCACACCCCGAGGGGACACAATCTTCAGAGAAGTGGTGGTAAGAAGATCCCCTACCCCTGCGATATATATAACTGCTGTCTAAATGAGGCCACAAATACAGATTGCAGTTAACTGTTATCAGTCGATAACATTGATATGCGTTCAGTCTCTGCAGAATCGCAGCCTCTGTCCAACAAATGTTTTAACGGTTGAGCGGTGGTGTTTAAAAAGCAAGGCCAATTTTGTAGGAAGGTGAGTTTTTGAGTATAAAACAAAACTATTTTTTAGAAAATGCTTTCCACGGCTATTCTCTTTTTTTCTCAGATTACCAGCAATGCTACCAGTGATCTGAATATAAAGGTTGATGGACGTGCCATTGTCCGTGGAAATGAAGGTGTTTTCATCATGGGCAAAACCATCGAGTTTCATATGGGGGGCAATATGGAACTGAAAGCAGTGAGTAATTCCAGGATATTCAGTTTGTATAAATGGATTCAGTGAGCTATATATATGACTGCAACCAAGTTAAAGAAATCAGATTTGATTCGGTTCATCTACTCATCTATAGATTTAAAATGGCATGGGTTTTTTTAAGCCTTATAAAATTATAGCTTACTGTTACGTGTCTCAAATTTGACCTATACATCTTCCAGGTCAAAACACATAACTGCTTTGTCAGCTTAATATAGTTACTTCTGGCAAGTTAAACTCGATTATTAGATACAGCTACATGCACATACTCCATACCTATGTTTTCAAACAAAAACTTGTATTGGGATATTTTATTCCAAAACTAAAACAAAACAGCTCCGTTTCTTTTAGACATATTTGCCAGGAAAGAAAAGGAGGAGGAAAATGTATTGTTTTTTAGGCTAACATTTTGTTCCCGGCTGCAGAACAAAATTTAATTTACACATATGAGAAACCTCATAAAACAGTCTCTCTAGGTGTTATACAGAAAAGCAAATGCATAACAACGAACAATGCTACAATAATTACAACTCTCTTCCTTTCCATAAAGGACCTTGTTTTACCAAAACAAGTTACGCAGAGTTGCCCGTTGCCAACAATAGCTGGCAAGACGCAGCACACCATTAATTGCTGCCCTTTTGCTAAGATACAGAGGATACAGTACATGGCAAGCTCAACCTTCCATGGCTCTTCAAAGCTACTCCCAGTCTCCACTAAGCAGATATTGCAGCAACCACCATTCAAGGAAGTGCGGACCGTCCTCGTTTAAAGAGAAGAAATGTTCTGTCTCATGTCTGGCAACAGCAGTATAGAGAAAGAGCCTTGTAAAGAGAGAGGCAGGTGCACAGCCTCAGAAAAGAGGTCGGTTGGGTGCAGAAACCTGATGAATAAGGACCGCAAGTTAGATAAAGGAGCAAAAATTTAAAGGCTTCATTGGATTGGTTATAGTTGCAGCTCTAGTTACTCAAAATATGTCTATCCCACCTGTCCAACATTACAGGTGGCTTAGAACGAATATTAAATGATTTAAAAAACAACAACTGACAAAATGAAAATAAAATACTGCAACAGGCAACAAATCCTTATTAAAACTCAGTGGCCCAAAGGCCTTTGGAACAGTCACTGAAAGGCTAAAAGATAACAACTCCGAACATCATCCAAGACTTCATTCCAGAGCCTTGGGGAAAATACAGTAAAGGTCCATGTTCCTTGCCACACTGAGTATAAATTTAGCCAGAGTATTCAAAGTGCAACACTGTCATATATTTGTGCAGTAGGTGAGTTTACTTTTGGCTTTCTCCTTCTGAGATCCCAGCCGCAGAGAATAAGTTTAGGCACACAGCTTACCAAAGCGAGAATCGCTGCTACTGTATGGAAGCACAGTGCAAATAATTGAGAGTGAAGGATATGTGTATATTCTATATTCTAGTTATCCCAAAGGATCTAGAACTGTCCCACCAGGACAAGGCTACAGGAGTGAGTTTATTAAAGACAGACCAATGGGGAAGAAATGAAGGCTGTGGAAGTTGAGTATAGATCAAAGGCCAATCATTCAAAACTGCTGCAATGGAGCATTAGCTTGACGGGATGGATAACTCTGGCTAGTTCTAGTCCTTGCCCCCTTTCACATGTATTCACTAATAAATCATATCATCCTATTCCACATTAATCTATTTTTTGAAATTCATATGAGAATTCATATTTAAGTACCGTATTTTTCGCCCCATAGGGCGCACCGGCCCACAGGGCGCACCTAGTTTTTTTTGGGGGGGGGATAAAGGGGGGGAATTATTTCCCCCGACCCCAGCCCCCAGAACAGGCAGCTCTCCTTCGCGCCGGGCTCCCTAGGGTTGCGGAGAGCTGCCTGCATCCCAAAGGCTGGGGCGCACTGTTCAGCGCTCCCCAGGCTTCGGGCTGCAGGCTGCTGTCCGCAAGCCTTGGGAGCCCGGCGGGAACTCCAGCGGGCTCCCAAGGCTTGCAGATAGCTTCCTGAAGCCTGGAGAGTGAGAGGGTTCGGTGCGCACCGACCCCTCTCGCTCTTCAGGCTTCAGCGAAAGCCTGCATTCGCCCCATAGGACGCACACGTTTCCCCTTCATTTTTGGAGGAGAAAAGGTGCATCCTATAGGGCGAAAAATACGGTATGTATTTTCTCTCAAAATATGCAGCTAATCCACTTGCTGCTTTTTTGAACTGAAAACTATACCGGAACAATTAGAAGAGGTGAGGGTTGGTGGATAACATAAGTTTTGTGATGCTCATTAAGCCAGAAGGTGCAACAATCCAGTGTTCGAAACTCCCATTGTTCTAGGCAGTCTGGGTGCAGCCTAAGATTTCAGATTAAAACTGCAGAGTGGAAGGAAAGGCCCTTTTTCTGCCTTCCCACTTCCAGCTACCCTCTGAAGACTGGAGAAGAGACCCTCTTAAGAATATTAGGGGGGTGGGCAGGGGAAGGACTGGACCACGCAAAAAAGGAACATAATATTTTAACTGCAGTTAGTTCATTTTCAGCTTGTATTCTTGTTATTAAAAACTGCCTAGATATTCCATTGTTGCACCCATAACCTAGGCTTAAGGTCCCGTTTTGCTCCTAGCTTTCATATCTCAGTTTCTAACACAGCAAAGATCCCTTAGCTATCCCACAGCTGAATGGTAGAGCCTGTGCTTTTCATGCAGAAGGGTCCTTGGTTTAATCCCTGCATCTCCCAATTAATGAATAGCAGGACAAGGAATGTCATTTGTCAGATACGAGGGCCACTGCCTGTCAAGAGTAGACCACATTAAGCTGAGTAGTCAAACTCCGAACAAGGAAGCTTCTTATAGTCAGTTTCTCTAACATTAAGGTATTAAAATAGATATGTTTATTCAATTGGAAATACTGTTGCTAACTTCTGCAAATGTTTCTTTGGTAGGATAAGAGCATTGTTCTAAATGGAAGTGTGATGCTCAACACAGCTCGACTGCCGAGTCCTTCACATGGGGAGAAATTAAACAATGGCGACTGGGAACGCTACAAGCTTTGCATGTGCTCCGACGGGACTCTATTCCGCATTCCAGTTAAGAGCCGCAACATGGGTTGCCAAACCTCAGTTAATCCCTGCGGTAATACATATTAAAAGCAAAACAGGGCACTATCAAACGAGGAGGAGTTTAGGTTTAAAACAGTTGCATGTTTGCAAGTTTTGTTTTTGTTGTTGTTTTCACCACGCTTGTAAAATAACTACATGAAGCACTTTTTTTTATCCAGGACACTGCATTGAACAGATTCTTTTAAACATGAGTCGTATCATCAGACCATTTGTGCTACATATTACTGTATTTCAGTAAGGTACTTAAGTACATTCATCACTCCAGAAGTACTTTAGGATATAGCCGAATTGAAGTCACTGAAATCTTTGTGAAAGGTCTAATGGTGCCAATCTCTGGCTTATCTCACCTTTGCAAGTCTACTTTCTGCAAGTGGTGAGAACCTTCAGATATGCACAGATCAGTGTATATGGATTTGAGAATAGGATGGCCTCACCCACTACTGGCATATGGGCTTCTGAAAATTGGCTGGGTGGTGAGCATGGCCTGGGGCCAAAAATGGATAGCCATGCCTTGGCTAGAGGTTGTGTGCCTACATGGCAGTCTTCATTCATGTGCCCCCTAGCGGTGCATGATCATCTCACATACCCCACCCTTTGTTTTCATATATGCCTCAACAGAATATGCTGAGCTGTATTTGGGGGGGAAAACAAGTCTGAACTGTGGTGCTTTGAATCTTTTAGGATTATGCAGAGACTCTTCACCAACAGCCCAAGTTTTCGTATAAATAGGTTGGCATTTCATCTGGGCAAATATCACAAACAAGAGATTAGTTTTTAAAAAGACTTCAGGTGCTTCAGGGAGTTGAGTACATTCTGTTTGATCTCCCTTTTTAGCCCCTCCTGTGGGTTGTCTCTGTGCAAAATATTTATAAGAAAGGAGAGGCTCCACAGGAACAAAATTCAGGAACAGTTATGAAATATTTTGAAGTACAGGGCGCCATCAATGTACTGGCTTCCCTCTGCCGTCTTCATAGATTCTGCATTTTATTTGAACATTATAAATTATTTTTAAAGCCTGCTTTTAGCAATAGTAACAAACAGCTTAATTTTCCACAGAGAAAAATAACATTCTTGAGATAAATAATTTTAGCTTAAACTGTTTTTTTAAACGAGAAAAAAATTGGAAGGCAGTTCGGAGACTAATTGGGAGATTTTAAAAAAATAAACCCTCATGTTGGCAGGGTATAAGTGCAAACCTGACTTGCACATTCTGTAGAGAAAGAAAATGGTGATACATTTATCTGCGTGAACAGCATTCAAAGCTGTACAGAGAAATATGATTGGGGCTATTCTATAACTATCTTCTACAACTAATTCCAATGCAAATTTGTTACCCTGTGACCAATCACTTCATAGTGCATACACAGAAAATACAGTTAATTCAGTGTAGCACTTCATTGGTACGGGTTGGATATATTTAAAAGTCATTATGAAATGGCGTATTAAAACTACTAAACCAAAATTATCACAGCTCCTGTTAACCCATTAGCTGCTTTGGCAGAAACAATTGTGTTTATATTAGTTACTTTGTTACTTTTGAGCTTTAAATTATTCCTTTTAATTCCTCTTTTAACTTGCTATTTATGTATTAGCCCTATACAGGGATAACAATACTGATTTACATTATCTCAGGACTCACAGCAGTGACATAAGGCACGTGAAATGCTTTGAACACATGGCATGTGTTACATAAGTGGTAAATATTAGTACAGCTTCGGCCTCTTCATGCCCTGGATGAATGGGGTTAAAAGCAAAAACCCTCAGGCCGCTGAATGGTGCCATCAAAATTCGCAGGATAATTTGTATACTAATCATATGCTAGAGTTTTGATGCATTTTATCAGAGCTGAATGAGCCAAGCAGCCAGGCAATTGTTCATTTTGATTCTGGCAGTAGATAGCCTCCTAACAGCATAGTTTAGGCCACTTTGACTACAAAATAGCAGGAACCCTAACATAAAATGCAAAGGTTAGCAAAGGACTTACTTTAAATATTAACAAAAGCAAACATAGTATCAACACATTGAAGTCAGTGAAATCTTCCTTTTAGTAGAATTTTAGGACTGACAATATTTGGAAGGCAAGAGTTGTTCTGGCTTGAATCCAAGGGATCCCATGCATGCATCTGAAGTACTTTTGAACACACAGGGCCTTCGCTAGTGTTTATTTCCCATGGCAGCCCTTCAGAGAGCATCAGGTGCTACTCTGGATGCTGACACAACTTTCAGCATCTGCCATTGGGGGATAAGGGTAGAGTAGAATGAAAGGTCCAGCATATATGTAAGAGACATTTTTTAAAATGCACTGTGGGAACAATGAAGAAAGCTCATTTATAACAGGCATTTGGCTCAGAGCATCCCTTCACAGGATACCAGTCTGCTTAAAACTGTTGATCTTATTGTTAAGCCAGTCAACCTGCAAGTGCTACAATGTGCCAAAACTAAATTTGGACAGCAAGGTCCTAAAGGAAAACCCAAATAGTAGCAATAAACTTTTAAAGGGTTTTTAATTGAACACTCCTAAACAATCTCTGCGAATGTATTTTTTCACTGTGGTGCTGTTGCTATTTATTTGCACATTTTTTTTACTAAAAAGTTACTTTATACAAAATGAAAGTGTTATTGGTTTTTAACTTGCTGTGCTGCTTTCTGTGTGTGGCTGTTTGTTTGTTTTTTAGGACAGGACTTTTCTAATCCTTTTATGCCTTTGATTCTGATGAGCTGTATACAGTACAAACTGTACCTCTGCATTGAGGAGCAGTTTGGACATCTAACAATTGCTAAGAGATGTTCTCCTGTACACCTTTGTAAACTTTTATTTCAAAATAAAACTATATGGGATAGTCCATTTGAAATGGTTTCAAAAATCTAGCCTCATACATCCTAAGTTGGTTATTATAGAAGCTGTGTATAAGCCACACACACTTTGGGTGGTCTTCGACAAGCCATTCTTACATATCCTTCCCACAAACTATACAAAATAATAATAGTGGTCTAGTTCAGGGATAGGCAACCTAAGGCCCAATCGCCTTCTAAATCTGGCCTGCGGATGGTCCGGGAATCAGCGTGTTTTTACATGAGTAGAATGTGTGCTTTTATTTAAAATGCATCTCTGGGTTATTTGTGGGGCATAGGGAAAAAAATTCAAAATATAATCTGGCCCACCACATGGTCTGAGGGACGGTGGACTGGCCCCTGCTGAAAACAGTTGCTGACCCCTGGCCTAGTTGATAGATTTTAAGGATTGCTGAATGTTTGTGTAAAAGACTGCAAACACTAAACAGACCTGTGCAATTTGTGACTTTACAAACGTTGAAACATAGCAACATATTGTAGTTTACTTAGATGATCAACTAATTTCCCCAAGGCAAGAACAGACAATAAGTTGTAGTGGGACTGTAGTCAGAGCTTTGTCGGTCACAAGATTTTTTTGTTCTTATATGTTGTATAAATACTAAATACTGTACACGTGTATAAAATTATACGCTTTTTGCACATACAGTCAAAAGTGCGGGTAGCCACAAAAATCAACTTTTGAAACAAAAAAACACAAATACTGTTTTATTTGTGGGATGTTGGTTTTACACAAAAATTGCAGAGTACCAAACTCAGGTTAGGTAGTATAACAGTACTTCAGTCAATTTGAGCCACAGGACTTTTAAATAAGCACACCTCAAGTTTGCAATATGGAAATGGCTAAGACATAAAAAGCTGTCAGTGTCATCAGGTAAACTACTGTCTCTGCCAAAACAGTGTGTCACAAAAAGAATTGTAACACCACCATCCCCCCCCCATTCCAGTCGGTGGACTCTATGCATTTACACAACTATATGAAATGACAAAGTCTAAGGCTTTCAAGAGGTATTAGCAGTTGTAATTAGCCCGGGCGTAAAGCAGATCCTTACAGTTCAACTTCAGAGTATTTAAGCACTGTTTGATTCATGATTCAGGGAAGAGAAATCCTAATAGGTTAATGACATTCTAGTACCTCTAAAGGGGGAGAGAGGAAACCCCCCACCAATGCTCAGTAACTAGAATACAGATACTTACAGATTACTTTTTAAAAAATCTGTATATAGATACTTTAAAAAGGTATAAATTAGTTATGCAACACAATGCACCTGCTACTTGAGAAACAGATGTGTACTGATTAAAATTACATACACAGTGTATGTTTTTATGATGCATTTATACTATTGTAGATTCTAATAGGCAACACTTTCCCAGTTTTGTTTCCTTTAAGTTACAAAAGAAGAAATGGATTTGCACTACACTAATCAAAATCACTTAAGATTACAAGGACCAAATTCCATATTCAGTATTCAATCTACTTGGCAAAAAAAGGAAAATTATACTGGTATGTGGTACAGTATTGCCCAATAATTTTATTTATTTATTTTAATTCTTAAAGTCAGTCATTTGTGCCAACAAGTTACATCTTTGGTATTACATAAGGATCCTATCTGACAGCATCTGGAGTCCAATTTCACCTTGGACCAGTTTCCCACTCATGTATTAGTTTACATACTAGGTCTTTAAAAAAAAAACTTACATCAATCATTTTTAACTTACATCAGAATAATGCACATACAACATCTTGCCAGAATGATTTTTGTAGAAAAGGCAGGGACATTTTCTGCAGACAATGGAACAGCCACTCTTAAAAAAAAAAGCATACCAAACATACTACTTAGGAATTTCAATGATTTAAGCTTATGAAAAATGAACAGCTTGTCGGAAAGCTGCTGTTGACTTGAAAAATGTTACACAAGCAACATGGAAAAGTTTTAAGCTCCAACAGAGCTCACTTTTCTGTTGGAGAAAGAAGTCAATACTGTCACATGATAGAAGGCTGTGTGCCATTTAAAACCATCCAAGAAGCAGACATATGAAAATCTGTTAAATGACTATGTCAGTACATTTAATCATAAACTGGGCTATGAGCAATGGATCTTGCTTTTCATTTTCTTTAAATCTGGTTACGTATATCAGTAAGAAAGTTTTTGTTCTAAATTGATGCTTAGCTGCATTTAGGGCTACAGGTTAACCTGTGCCACTCCAGAAGTTGCTGGGCTCCCATCAGCTCTAGCATGCAAAGCAAGCGACCAGGGGGTGATGGCAGCCGCATTGCAGCAATATCTGGGAGGGCAAATGGTTGACCCATTCAGAGCCTGCCTTTCACTGCAAAATTCAAGGGCCAGTTCTCACTTTTTCTTCTTGGGATATTTATAGCAGAGTATAAGATACAAAAGCAGCTCGCTGAACTGGGTCTGGCATATAAAATTATATGCACCCCTGCACATCGCAGGGCCTCCAAAGCAACATTATGCGAGACAGGAAGCGCTTGCGATGATAATGGGGATGGAAAGAAGAGACTGCAGCCAAGTACTACTTCACAGAGAGAGAGAAATGCTTTGCACATGTACCTTGAATCCTGGCTTGTGACTTGTAGCACAACTGATTGTTTGGAGGCAATAAAATTTAATCCACCCAATGCTTGTACATGTTGCACCAGTAACTTCAGAATCCAGAACCCATCTATTCCCATTTGCTGTTTCAACTGTAAAGAAAAGACAGATTTTACAGCGTGGTCTCTTCACAATTTGATGAGGTGCTTTTGTTTTGCCCTCTAGTAGTCATATCCAAGCATAAAAATTTAAAGTGAGACTCTGTCCCAAAAGCCCGTTATCTGATACTTTTATGGACCTTATTTATAATACTTTTTATCTTTAAACTAGATCGCACAAATGGCTGGATCACGGCATCTCAGCAAAATGGCTTGCAATAAAGCCTGCTTTCCCCCACACCTTCCTTTGAGAGCTTCACAAGCTTTTCTTTATGGCTATGCCGATTGTAATACATGTTAGCACATTTTTTAAAAAACAACATGATTTAATAAGCAACTTGACTACTGCACGTTGCCTTGTGGAAATATCGCAACCTGTAGATAACATTGCATGTTTTATACAAGCAAGCAACTATAGGATCCATTACTTTTTTGTATTTGTTTTCAACAGAACAAGTTAAACAAAAGGGTAAGATTTTACTAACACGGTGTTTTATTTATATCCATAATGGCTGATTTTGTGAATAGCTTTCAAACGTCTAAATTCTAATACAACCATCACAGCAGGGATACAGAGAGCTGTACACACTGAGACTTTTCAACCTCACTATTCTGGTGGTAGACCTCCAAACACCTTCTGCCCTCCCAAAAGTTAAGGGTCATAATATTCCATATTGTGATACCACTGGAAACAGATAAATTCAGCACCCTCTTCAGTGCAGAATTATACTGGACTGGGATCTAAAGAGGCTGAATTCAATGAAACACTGATTTACAAGTACCCTGTCCTAAAAGGTTGCTGCTTACCAATAATTTAAGCAATTTAATGATAAAATAAAGGAATTTGCATTGATTTTACATTTAGGCTGAGCTCTTGAGAGTTCAAAACAACACGTTTACTTGTGGTTTAACTTCCTCTAACAACAAAAAGAAAGCCTGCTAATGTTTTATTGCAAACTCCATTTTTAGCACTCTGTCCATTAATTTAACACTCACCATTGGATTTTTGGAAGTATTTCCGCAGTCTGCTACCCACTAAGTAACCTTTGTCGAAAATTCAGTATTAAACTTTATAATGAAGGCTGAGGCAGAGATAACATGAAAAGACATTTCTTAGCACATTAATTCGGCTTCCTCAAGCAAGCAATGGCTTGAACTTTCATGTACAGACAGATAAGAGTGGTCCCAAATGAGTGACAATGCTGGTGATTAGTGAGCCCATTGCCTGCAACAGGCATTCTGCTAGGAAATCCAATCCCTGGAATAAAAGATGCCATTGCCTTCTTTAGATTCCCATGTTTGCAAGGCTTTTCGGTTCAGATTTAACAAGAAATTCCAGACCTTGAAACTCACCCGCACATCTATGTTAAATTTTACAAGAGGCTTCATTTTGCTTTCATCATCAATACAGTCAAAACACTAGAACAGCAAAACTGAAATAAAGAAATATGCCATTTTACAAGTCTAAAACCCTTTTTTTAATCAGATTTAATCTGCACCTATTTGCGAACTACAGGAGTCTGGATATTAGGACGTCAGCAGTATCACCAAGTGGAAATCCTTGTGGCACGTACGACTCTAGTCAAGCTATTACACTTTTAACAGGTTTTCAATAAAAAGACAGCCAATACTTGCTTACTAAACAAAACTGAAGTTGGGCATCTGCATGTGAAGAAATCATACTGCAGGATATCCTCTCCAAAATTGGCATCTTGTCGCTAACGGGCAATAGTTCCACGTGGTAACAGTCTCAACAATCACTTTTTTCCTGAAATGTTACGTCCGAGACCAAATCAAAATTAAAAATTAAGTTACATGGTTTTTTAATGCAACTAGAAATATGCCACAAAATTATTTTTACAATACACTTCTGGAGTAACTCCTAGGTGAAGCTTTTTTTATACACATATACAAAATTTAGACAGCAATATACACATAAATCACAGTGAGGATGCTGGTTAAGTTCACCATCTGTAGTGTAGATACAAAAATGCAAAGCAGCCTTCGAAGAGAACAATGCTACACAGCAAGCAGAGCTGGCCTCTTAAACAGCAAAACACCAAAAGGTCCCCAAAAACGGGATGCAGTGCAGGAAAAGCAGCATGCGCTTTTATACAAATAGCAGTTTATGGCTAATGGTCGACATAACTGTAGTAACAGGGACTCTTGAGCGGCTGTGCATAGTTAAAATTCCTATGTCATTTGTTTCTCTTTATACCACTCCACAAATTCATCCAGCAACACTGGCCCTGCAAGAAATAAAAGCCACAAATATAAAAAAAAACCTTTTACACAGAAAAAGAAAAGTCTGGAATGAACAGCTTCTGGGTAGTAAGATATGGTACAATAGATTGTAGCTTTTCGTGCAAATACGTACATGCTCCATCTTCATCATAATTGCTGAGGTCAAGATTAATGGTTCGGCTGAACTCCAGAACATTGCACCATTGGTCCTTGTTGATGACCTTGTATTTAGATTGCTGATTAAAAAAAGAGGAGCAGTTACTGAAATCGGAAATGCCTGACTTTTCAACTACTGTATATTGTTTGGCTTTGTGGTCACTTCAGAGATTCAAAATGCCTTTTGGATGAAACGGCCGGCACTCAAGGATGTTACGAAAGCCCATTTTAAGAGTATAACAAGCAAGCTTAATACACTGGAACCTAAGTACCATAGCTGTAATGTGGTGTCAGGAATAACGCTCCTCAAAAATCAGATATTAGAAAACATTATTTGCAAAAAAAAAAAAAAAAAAGCTTTGTCACTTTCAAAGACTATGCACGACACACGTCTATTTATTTTGTAGAGCTAAAAATGAAATGTGTGCTCGTGAGCTTTTGCTTGATTTCGGGAAAAGACACCTTAATAATTTACATCATACTTCGGAAAAGTCACATACCATACTAGATGTCCAAAGCAGTTTGTGTACACCATCAGTCATCCTTACCCTGCAAGGTTAGTCACTCTTGCCCATATATTAAAGAAGGGCAACAGAGGCTGACTCAAACTCAAAGTTGATTACAACTTCAATTGTATCAAAAATTACACACACACACACACACAAAATTTGCCTGTAAGTTTACTAGCAAAACAATTCAAATATTCAACTCAGGTTGTAAAACTGTTCAACTATCTGCTAATTCCCAGTTTTAACTTGGTACAGCATCTTTTAAAAGCAGTATGAAACATAAAAAGATGTTTCTACTTGTACCTCTAGGAACTGATGAAATACTGGAAAGAGAGGCCATGTTTTTCCTAAGAGAAGTCCTAACATACACTTGGCAGTGTTTATATCTAGACTTCGCTGGTCCTTTTCCTGTCAAAGAGAGAGAAAAAATTAAGCTAGGTTTATGTACAATGTTCTTCATTTGAACTAGAAACCATGTCAGTTTATGCTTTACAAAATGTAACTATATTTCAATTATCTTCATTTGGTTCCCTCTTGCTTTTTGCTTGTTTAAAATACACAGTGAACCACCACAGGGGTTACAAGAGGAATTTATGTTGCAAAGTGTAGACGCTTAGGCAATGAAGTGTACGATTTGGACTAATGGTCCCTCTTTTCCTCTAATAATATAAATAAGAAAAGAGGACATGTGGGAAAATGATTGCTTGTACATGAGAGCATGAGCAAAGTTCTTATTGTTACAGGGTGATCTCATAGCTAGAAGCATCCTTGGAGCATGAATAGCGCGTGAACAGCTCGTGCTGTCCCATATGATTGGCTAACGTAGTATGGTCTGATCGCTCGCATGGTTTAGTACCAAGGTCTTTATCTGCTGGCTAGAACAAATTGCTTGACTTGTATTTTTTGTATCCTTACTTGGCTTGTATCTTTCTGATTTTCACACAATAAAAGCTGTGCTGCATTAGCCCTAGAAGCTGCCATTTTTCCCTAGGAGCAGCCATAATTCGGAACCTATCTTGGTGTGAGACTGATTTTTCTCTGGATGCCGAGCTGCAACTCGACACCATACCTCCTGGGGAGCTGTTGTCAGCATCTAATGCATACATCCATTCTGTCTGCAAATCAGAGCATCAACTTCCTAACCTGGGTAGCCAATTAAACAATGTATTCACCTTTGATGAGTTATTATTTTGGAGTAATGTCCACTGCATAATGGTACATTCCTTTTCCTCTCCTGCAAAGTTCAGCTGGTGATAGCAATTACTCAACCTGTGCTTGGCATTTCTCGGTGTCTGGGAGCTTAAGAAGGGTCAATATGTTGGGACTCCAACCCTGTCAGCCTCAAGACAGTTTAGTCAATGGTCCAGATGCCCTCTAGCAGTGGCAAAGGTCTGGAATGTGGAAATAGTTTGAGTCCACTGGTTCTCATTTTTGGACTGTGAAATGGATTGGGCCAATGTGGTAGTTAAGAAGGAAACAGACTGCAGGAACGACTCTTGACCAGCTGTATTATTCCTGTAGAAAACCAGGCAAGGGAGATTTGTGATGGGTTTGGGTGGTCTGCTACTCTGAAAAAATGAAGATTTCAGAACTAAGAGCTCTAGAAAGAAAGCAAATATGCTTAGGCATCAAACTGGGAACCCATAAAAATTAACACAAGAGCCAAGAGCAGTAACACTGATTTGGAAATGATTCAAATGAGTAACATGGCAGATTAATATAAAACTGTAAAAATACAAATGGAATTTTGCACTCTGAAGGAAACTTGACAGGCTTAGTGGAAATCATTAACACGGGAATATAAACATCTCTTCATGAAAGAAACCATACAAGAATTCATAAAAATGGGGTGATCAGAATGTGAACTCCAAGCTACTCACACGTGCAAAGTCAAATGCATATCTGTAAATAAGTTTAAAATTTGTAGGCTCATTTAATAAAGATCTCAAATAATCCAAAGAATTTCTTAGCTTCTCTGTTGTATCACATCTGTAAAAATAAAAATAAAATACCAATTTAAATTCCGCACTGCTAACCATCAAGCTATTTTCTGGCCCTGAACCCAATAGTACTTTATCTTTGAATTTATAAACTGCCTTTCAAAAAAAAAAAGCAATACAGTTACAGCAAAAATATAGTCTGTATTATAGCAGGTAAATCAGTCTGTAACCGAGAACAATGATGGTTCTTTCACATACAGTTCATAGGCATTCAGTAAAGCAGCTACAAACATTTGAAACCATTTAAGACATATATAAGTATAATTTAAGAGGCCCAAAAGGCATATGGAGAATTGCTGGATTATAAGACAGAACAATTTCTATTTCTGCGCAGGGTGAAGTTAAAGTTCACAAAATGACAATGCACCACTGCTAAATTTATTTCACATTTGCTGATGAAATACTTACTGCAGGGATGTCATTCCTTTTAACCATTCTTGCAACGTAAAGTAACCCATGTTTTGAGCATCCAGCTTCCAGGCTAAAACAAGCATAACTACCTGGTTGAAAAACAAAACACAAAACTTATATTACAATTTCCTGAATTGTAATTCACCCTTATCGCCAACCCCAGCGACTTGTACTAGGTCAAAGGTGCTACCAGCTTTATCTATACCAAAGGCCATGCTCTTATAAGCTCTACTCAGCTCCTACCCCCACCCAGCAATCCCACCCAAGAAAAACGAAAGTGATCCAATATCTAACTCCTTTTAAAATAGCAAATATGTGAACGTGCAAAGGAAGAATGACACCTGAAGCAAAAAAAAGCCCCTGCGGTACAACATTCGGCAGCAGCTAAATGTTGTACAATTGCTATATTTTCAGTGGAATAAAGGCCAGCAAGCAAACAGTTCCGGCACTTCCACTTGCAAAATTTAGACATGTGGGAAGGAGCAACTAAGCTGCAAAGAAGGGGAGAATGATCCAAGCATCTCAAAGGTTTCACTGCTAAACTCCCCGAAGGAAGGAGTGAAAGAACGCTCCTCCTGTGTTTCAGAATGAGGTGTAGAATAATAGCTGCTCTGTCCTAGGCCTCTGTTGCTATTTGGAAGAGGAAGAAGAAGGGGTTGAACACTTAACTTGTCCCACAGGCAGAAGGCTGAGCTGCAAAGTAAGGGCAGGTCTAGGGAATCGAGACTATACTGGGAGCCAGATAGAAAGTTCCTGGGTGCAGAATGTTGTCTAATCCTTATTGTCTAAATTTGTGTCATTTGTTAAGCCACGACTATTTTTGCCATTGGTCTCAACTTTTTGGAGATTTATTTTCAAACAAAACAAGGCAAAAACATTTTATATTCAAAACCAAATAAGAATATAATGAACGGTCAGCTGGACAAAGAAAGAAAAGCTTCTGGAAAGTTGCCTCTTCTAACAGGAACACAACCCTTCTCTTTACTGTAACATTTGAGATAGTTGCAATGCATAAGTTGCTCACGGTCTGGAAATAACCTGAGTGAGTAAACGAATGAATGAAAAACCCAAATCCTGCATTACAGAGACTATGCTTCCTCCCTTCTCATTATCTGAAAGCAAGCAAGCTCTCTGCCATCTGTAATAAATCTGAACGTACATTTTCTGGTTCAACCCCAATGTCCTCACAGAATTTCTCCATTCCTTCAGGACCCACAATATCATCTGTTCCTATAAGCAAATGAGATTGTGTTACTTCCATTTGTAATCACAGAACTGCAATTTTTTAATAGACCATATATATAGGGTTGGAGACATTGCAGTGCCACAAGTATGTGACGGTTCAAATACTGTTCTACGAATGCATGCATGTATATGTATGTATGATTATTTGAAAGGCTGTCTCCTAGCAAGTAGTGCATCAATCAAAATCAAGCCCTATCCTTTCAACTTTGCAGATTTACATTCATTAACAGAAAATCAGCTAGCCAAAGGTTAACCAGGCAACTTAAATTTGACTTCAAATTTGAAGCCTTGTATATCCTGTGATTAACCTCTTTAATGCAGCAAGCAAATGTATTTTTAAAAACTATATACAATTTAAAGCCAACATTCTAGTTGCATCGGCATTGAAAATATGTGTTCACTAACTTCTTTATTCTTTCAGGAGGCTGAGTGCATCTGAACTATTTTAATAGATGCTTTTAATAATCTACATTTTTTTGTTACAAAGCATCTTTATATTCAAATTGGAGTTGATATTGAATATTTTTCTTGAAGTTTCAACATTATCTGGGCAACCAGCAATAAGCAATATATATATTCGCTAACCTGCATATTCATAGAACCATTCTAAGCACCTCTTGCTCGAGAACATGTCATCTTCCGTCTTTATTCTAGTAGAATCATATTTTCTGTACATTCTAGTGCAGGGGAAGAGGTAAATAACGTAATATATAAATTCTATAATATATATAGATTTATATAAGAATGTATTACCAAGCTGGCCTCTTCCTCCTATCTAATCCACTAATTTTCAGAACTTTGAGGCAATTAAAAGAATCACAAAATAATCTACAACAGAACATTCCTACAGAACATATATGGATGCCTATATCAGAACTTAAAGCCCTAACACTTGACATGTTTGTTGAAGGAGGAAGGGCGTAAGTGGAACTGATTTAACCCCACTCTCACCTCCAAAGATATTCCAAACCCCTCATGAGTTTTCAACTTCCAAGTCTCTCGTTGGAGATATAAGGGAACACATGCAGGATTATCCTAGACTGATAGCTGATACGTACAAGTCACAGCTTTTCACATTTAGAAACTATCATGCTCAAAACCAAACTATGGTTTGTTGTTGCATCTAAATGGAGCCTATGTTTTTATTCTGGTCCATATAATTTCAGTGGACTGTAACTTTTCACGAAACAGGGACAGGGGTGAAGCGGAAAGAAAATAATCGGACTCGTATGCAAATTCAAAATCTAGCCGTCATATTTGCATTCCATAGGACACTATCGTTTTCCATAATAATCAAATGTGTGTCAAATCTACAAATTGAATCCTTAAAAATGCTTCCTCCTAAATAGTTTCCTTTGAGAGAAAGAACTGTCTCCCCATCAAGTTATTACAATATCATGCCTCAAGGAAAATAGGCATACTAAAATAAAATAAAACCTACTACCTCCGCTTAGTAAACCAGAGTTGAGTTAAATACAAGTCCACACCTCCTGACCTACTGTCCATACAAAAGTAATGACTCCTGAATCAAATAATCCAAGTAAGATTACGTACCCATCATGTCTACTTTTTTTAGCTGATAGGTCATCTCCAGCTGCAGGTCGCCTCTTTTTTCTTGGAGGCATCACTTTGCTAAAGCAGTCTGATGAACTGCACGACCTGAGACTTCCTGTGGAATAATTTAGGAAAGCAAGACAAGGGTTCAAACAGATGCAGAGCCTACTGAAAAAGCATATGAGGCAACAGACACATTGAAAACACAAACTTTAAAACAATAAATCATCACACGATAAGCAGAACAGCAACAAAGCTCAAAGCACGCTAAATTCTCAACTCTTTCAATACGGCAAGAGATAAACAGACTGGAAATTAAAAAGCACAGGTAAATAAAATTTTAAAACCTATGGGGCAGGCATACAGCAATGTTGCAAAAGTTGGGCATCACCACTGAGAAGGCCTGGTTTATAGTCACCATGCATTACAAATCCGCAGGAGGGGAACCAAAGGTATCAGAGAACAGGCAGGTTCAATGAGGCCTTGAGGTAACCTATAAAATCCTACATAGTTTGGGACAAGAGTGCCACCAGCACTTTGCACTGAAGTCTGTGAAACTCTTACAACCAGCAAGATATAGCTTTTGTAGGTCACAATCTAGCTATTCAGTTTTTAATTACCTTAAGTTTCCAAGGGATCTTCAAAGGTACTTCCACATATAACAAATTACAGTAGCCTGTGCTGGATGTTACTAGGATACACATGCCAAGACCACATCTGCCTACAAGGGTTGCCACTTGGGGATTCAGAATAGGGGCCAGCTCCAACAGCACTTCCAAGCTGGGCTCCTGATGTTAGCTGCCCATGTGGGGCAGGTTTAACCACACTTCTTCAGTCACACAGACCACTGATCTAAAGCACCCCTATCTTCTGTATTTCATTCTATTAGCCCTCATCTAGTCGGTTACCAATCCCAGGCACCTATTCTGTACTTCTACCAGAGTCTAATGGAAAAGAGAAATAGACCCAGGAGTATTCCTAGAGCTTACTCTTGTACAGCCACAAGAGGTGTTGTGTGGTAACAGCATGTGTGCTATTTAGAATTTAAAATACAAAACACACCTAGTTTTCATAAAACTGGTATATTTGTGCAGCTGCATCTTATCTTCAGGCGCAAAGTCCAAACCAAAAGTAGAATCAGCAAAGCTGATATATTCAGGCATCATCAGAACACCAGGCAGGTGGTGTTCTTATTCATACCTAATGATTTAATTTTGCCATTTTTAAAAAACCAAATCCTATGCAACCTACTGAAATACGCGACTTGCCTCCTTTCTCTTTCCAACTTGAATGTTGCTTCATGAAGGTAAGACACTTTCCCAGCTGCCCCCAGCCTTGCATCACCTCTACATCCTGCATCTACCAACTCCTGACTGATTATTAACACATATCATCCCCTCCAACATAAATAAAAGTATAGAGGGAAAGGAAGGGTCAGCACACAGTTATGTTGCCCTTGCCCCTGCAATGCCCTCAGCTTGTGTTTCCCTCCCTCTGTTCCAAAACAGTGGAAAATCATGGAAAGGCTTGGGCACACACAACTTAACCTGTAAGCACAAGGTGCAAGAGCACCACAGAACATCTTTATCGCTTACAAGTTAAAATGAGCGCCTTAAAGGTGCAATCATAATGCTTTTTGATGCATGAGTGAATTTGCAAAATCTTAACTGACCTCTTTGGCTGAAAGGCTTTTCGATCCTAACTTTAAAATTATAATAAGCCATCTAAGTGAAGGGGCATAGTTCAGTGACATGCTCTGCATAAAGAAGGTGCAAGATCTCTGCCAGGTGACTGGGAGAACCACTGCCAAACACCATCAAGGAAACCAATGGACCGGCTTAGTACAATACAGCTTAATATGCTCATAACACTCATTCACACAGTCCATTTGTCTACACTGATGCTATAAAATACAGGCATTAAGGCAATTTCCACAATCTTCCACTGTAGTGAAAGCACCTTCTACTGTAAAATGTGCTGTTCTGAGATGTCACGTTTTAAAATTCAACAACGGTTTTCAAAGCAACTTTCCCCCCAAAGATTGTTTTTTTTTGGAAAAGGGGTTGAACCAGAATCCTTACATAGCCTAGCGAATCTTACAAGCTAACTGACTGTCCCTCATTTTTAATGTTAACGCCCCTTCCTCGTTGGTGTTAATTTCTACAGTCAGGAAGGTTCCCCCTCTACCTAAGATTCCTAAAACACACCACAGTATAATTTGTATAAAACTCTCTAACCTGTTTGGTGATCGTCTTGACCAACGTCTTCTGTCAAATTCTGTAAAATATAAAATCAATGCAGTTAACTAGGAGTTTAGCTATTTTCAAATAGCACCAGCTAACTAATTTCATCTTACAATTTCCCATCTCTTTCTAAATTTACCCCAATGGCAAATTTTAGATTTTAAGATTCTCAGGGATGGGAATGGATTTGAGGAGGTGCAGGGCGGAAGGAGAATTCCTACTATGGAAATCCTCATACGTGACATTGGATGTCATCCCCGGGCTTCACTGCAGAATGGGTTTGAGTGTGAGCATTTGCCAATAGTAAGTCAGCACTTGGATCTGGACACTAGTAACCCTATCTAGAAGGAATGAGCTCTGGGAATGGCTGCAGTAACCATGTGTTAAAAAGCAATTAAAGCAAACATGAGGGACTGGTCACTAGAGCAGAGATGAGACTGTAAAGTGCCATAGCTTTCTGAGCCTGCAATACAGTCGTACCTTGGAAGTCGAATGGAATCCATTCCAGAAGTCTGTTCGACTTCCAAAAGGTTTCAAAACCAAATTGCAGCTTCTGGTTGGCTGCAGGAAGCTCCAAGGTACGACTGTAATAGGAAAAGGGGGAGTTGCTGGAAACAGACAACAGTGCAAAAAACAAGACACAAAGGGAATATACAACTCCACCTTGAGTTAAGAAAGGATAGCACTTTTGAATGGTCCATCACCTCTGCAAAGACTGTGGCTTAAGGGAAGGCTTTCAGTAAGTTTTAGAAGCTGCGGCAGCACTGTTTTAGGTTGACTTGGGTCAAAGGTTGGGGGCTAATCAATCTATTTCCACATGAGCAAACGGAGCAAGTGTGCAACTAAGATGAGCATGCTGCCTCGATCATCTTGGCACATGCTACCCCTCACCTGCACAATTACTCTGGGAAGATAAAACAAGACACACCTCATCTTACTCATGAGGAAAGGGGAGGATGTACATGCTACAGGATTCTGCAGCCATTAGGTGAAGGTCATCTGAAATAAAATCCATGCTGCATCTAGCAATGTGGTCAGGAGGAAATCTGAGTGGGGAGGAGGCTTCATCTTTCCTACTTGTGGAGATGTGCTTGGAATAAAGTATCCCTTCATTCCTTGTCCTTTGTACAAATTTCAGCAATTTGCCTTTCCATTGTGTTGAAAAAAATCCTAGGGTTTATAGCAAGAAGCTGTCATGGCTTCATCTCCAAATGCTGAGTATACATGAAGAAAATTAAGAGTCATGAATGTTTGAAAAATAATTTACAATAATTTTTTGCATTTCTACTTGGCATACGTCTATTTCCAAAGGTACAGCAAGCTCTGGATAATCATGTCAGGACACTTTATAGTCAGACAAAACTATATAAGTAGTAGATTTAAAAAATGCAAGTGATTACCAGCCTATTAAGAGTGTGGTAAATCTTATGAATATTTGCCAGTGTTGATAGATGAGAGTTCAGCTGAAAATCTAGAGAGAAATAAAAACATTTTTTCTTATTTTGGTTATGTCACCTTTTAGAATGCTTAATAAACACATTTCAAAAGTACTGCAGATAAAGCTAAGTCTTAATTTTGAACTGCCTTTCTCCTGTCATACAATACAGTGTGTGCATGTGTGTGTGTGTGTATATATATATATATATGCTTTCGTAGATTTTCACGGGCACAGGAATGCAGGTTTTGGTGTCCTCGGGTGTCTTCCCGTGTAAGAGTTGGGGTGTCTAGGCGACGTTTCGACGAGGTCTCACTCGTCATCTTCAGGCTGGTGCTTACGGCTTCTTGTTACTGGAACAGAGCAGGATCTCAGTGTTTGAGTTCCTATAAATACTGTTGAGGGGGTGTGGTGTATTCTGGGCAGAGAGGAAGTTCCCAGGATAGTGTGACTTTTCTTCTTTTGTTCCTTAATTACTTGAGGGATATCTTGAGTGATTTCTTGAGTGATATTCTGAGTACCACTTAGGAGGGTCATTAAGAGTGGATTAGTTGCTAAAGCTTTCGTGTCTTGACCTCTTGAGCTTGTGAAGAGTTTTTCTGAGAAGATGGCTGTACTGCACTTAGTTGTGCTCTGGCTTGGCTTCGTGTATAGGGGCGAGCTGTGGTTTTGTGCCCTGTGCCAGTCAGATCTGTGTAGGGATTGCAGGGGGGTGTAGCATCCGGAGGTGCCACTATGGTTTGGCTACTGGATGGTGTCTGTAATTTATCTGTGGAGAGGGTCTGGGTCATGTTCACAACATGAACAAGCGTGACGACACGTCCCGCCTGCCAGACATCTGGAAATTAGCCCTCCCCACAAAAACCGACACCAGAACCAGAGGCACACAGAACGCCATCACCAATCAACCACACCAGACCCAAACCCAGACCCTCTCCACAGATAAATTACAGACACCATCCAGTAGCCAAACCATAGTGGCACCTCCGGATGCTACACCCCCCTGCAATCCCTACACAGATCTGACTGGCACAGGGCACAAAACCACAGCTCGCCCCTATACACGAAGCCAAGCCAGAGCACAACTAAGTGCAGTACAGCCATCTTCTCAGAAAAACTCTTCACAAGCTCAAGAGGTCAAGACACGAAAGCTTTAGCAACTAATCCACTCTTAATGACCCTCCTAAGTGGTACTCAGAATATCACTCAAGAAATCACTCAAGATATCCCTCAAGTAATTAAGGAACAAAAGAAGAAAAGTCACACTATCCTGGGAACTTCCTCTCTGCCCAGAATACACCACACCCCCTCAACAGTATTTATAGGAACTCAAACACTGAGATCCTGCTCTGTTCCAGTAACAAGAAGCCGTAAGCACCAGCCTGAAGATGACGAGTGAGACCTCGTCGAAACGTCGCCTAGACACCCCAACTCTTACACGGGAAGACACCCGAGGACACCAAAACCTGCATATATATATATATATATATATATATATATATATATATATGGCTTTTTTGAATTCCATTAAATGACATATCTGAATGTTATTTGAGTCCCCTATCTCCTTCTGCAATAGTAATACTACATCTCAAACCAGTGTTCAAAATTCACCCGGCGCATTTTGCACCTGGCTAGCGGCACTTGCGACCAAGTGCAGATGCCTTGGTGCCAAGATGGTGTCTGTCACCTCCACGGTCTGGAGCTGCATGCCTTGGGATCATTGGATCTTGACTGATTTCACACACTAATACCCCATCCTGTAGAATTCTATCAATTACATTTTATCTGCACAATCAGAATGAATTTCAGGAACCAAAACGTCGTATTGATCCAATCAAGGCAAGCAAAACTACTATAAGCATTGCCTGCAATACCACTGCAACCGTTCACAACACAGATTTTTCTCAATGTAATTGACGTTGTGGTGACAAATGTCTCTAGGAATGTGTAGAGCATGGGTAGGCAAACTAAGGCCCGGGGACCGGATCTGGCCCAATTGCCTTCTAAATCCGGCCCGCAGACAGTCTGGGAATCAGCATGTTTCTACACAAGTAGAATGTGCCCTTTTATTTAAAATGCATCTCTGGGTTCTTTGTGGGGCCTGCCTGGTGTTTTTACATGAGCAGAATGTGTGCTTTTATTTAAAATGCATCTCTGGGTTATTTGTGGGGCATAGGAATTTGTTCATCTTTTCCCCAAAAATATAGTCCGGACCCCCCACAAGGTCTGAGGGACAGTGGATCGGCCCCCTGCTGAAAAAGTCTGCTGACCCCTGGTGTAGAGGCAAGTCATCAGAAGGTATCACCTTAAAAGTTTTATAGTAATGTGATGCATCTGGCAATGATAGTCCTTTCTGGCAGAGCAGCACTACGGAATGTCTTGCAGCAGGAAAAAATTCTGACTTAAGAGCAGCCACACTGCCTTCCAAATTAAATTATTTGCAGGTAGGTTGTTCATAGAATTGTATAACTACTTTATTTTAATATTAGCTTTTGGTAAGATCATTATTATTACTTTTTACATTAGAACATAATGTCACACACCCCACAGCCCCCGAAAAAGCTATTACATTACCCTATACAGTTGTACCTTGCTTCTTGAACACCTTGGTACTCATACGTTTTGGCTTCCAAATGCCGCAAACCCGGAAGTGAGTGTTCCAGTTTGCGAGTGTTTTTTTGGAAGCCGAACGTCTGACATGGGTTCCAATTGAGTGCAGGAAGCTCCTGCAGCCAATCGGAAGCCGCACCTTGGTTTTTGAAAGTTGAACGGACTTCCGGAACAGAATACATTCGAGAACCAAGGTATGAATCTTTCACTTGGCTTGCTTCAACTCTCAAAACATACAAAATGTAGAACGTGATGGGGAAAAGTTTTCCATCTTCAAGAGCATAAAGTTATTCTTAGCTCTGCAAAACATATGTGGAATAAAATGTTTGCTATGTATCCATATGAATTTGAACACCCATCTAGCCCATATATGCACTTAGGTTAGAACTGAATTAGAATGGTCAATCAAATTATTGCTGATGTCACAAAAGACATGCTATAAGGTTCTAACCTGATGTACAGAAAAAGTGTTGTCTTTCATCATGAACAACTTGAGCCTAGTATGGCTCTATGAGTAAAAAGGGACAGTTTATACAAGTCATATCCATAGATACCAGGAGTTGTGCATTGTTAGGCACTGGGTAATTCTTTGAACCAAAGAAACATCATAATCAGAGGGAAGGTGTCCTGTATGTAGCAGCTGCTTTGATATCCCAATCTTTCTCTCTTGTGAATTGCTTTGTTCCAGCTGGGAAGAGATTTCTACAACCCTCCCATTATTCTATTAAAGGTAGACCAACAAAACATAGCAACGCATTACTCCTAATTTTATACCATATTGTTTCTCAAATAAGCTGGTTCCTCGCAGCCCCTTGATGTGCTCATTCCTGATGACAATGGGCCGTTTCCAACCAAGTTTCTCTCAGAGTAGACACAACGAAATTAATGGACTCAAGTTAGTCATGAATTCTACGATTCTATGATTTCATGGTGACGTATTTTAGTTCAAAATCAACACTGCCTAATTTAAGAAGTGGAGTAAGCACAACAGATATTTTCAAGATGAGGGAATCTGAAACTTCACAAGGAAGTTGTAGAATGCAACTATAAAATAAGCCAAGTCATTCATGCGACAAAGCATCTATGCTACATTTCAATTGAGTCCCCACAAGGGGCTGCCTTTAAAGACTGTTCAGAAACATCAACTGATTAAAAATATAACTACCAAATGATTAACTGGGAGGATCAGGTTAGATTGTAGCATTTTTGTATTAAGCCATCTTCATTGTCTGAGGTGTGAAAGGGGAAAACAGGAATTTTCTATGTGCCACCAAAGCTTATGAATGCTCTCTGAAGGGGAGATCTGCCTATACCTATTCGTGTTCCAGTGGGTGGTGAGAACCCTTTCATTCCAAGAAACCTTTGGCTCTTTTTATTGATGTATTTTAAAGGCTGAGTTGTATGGTCAGTTTTAACTTGAAGCTTTCATTTTACAGAATTTTTAGATGTAAAAGAGACAATTTTATTACAGTTAAAAGCCATCAGTACATCTCTAGAGGTTTTTAGGTTTTTATTTATTGTGTTTATTGTAATTGGTTTAATATTTCTATTGTCTGTAAATGGCTTCGAGTTATTTTTATGAGTAAAGCAACTAATAAACACAAATAATAAAAGCAGCAGCAACATGATGTGACAGAGTTTACCATGTCAGTCCTACTATTTATATCACAAAACGGCAGAAGAAGAAAAAACATTAACTTAAAACACTTCTTCAGCTTTCCGCAAAGAGAATCTGTTTCCCATTCTCTTCCTGATGCTCATAATGTTCCTCCTGTGTTCCAGAGTTGGGGATTCAAAACATGAAGTGACTGACATTTTAAATATGAAACCTGAAGTAATTTTTTTAAGCCATTGCATTGCACTAATACAAATTATTTTCATCATGTTATTCCCAATTAGGCTTGCTAGATCTACTTAACAGCTCACTTATGCCAAGTCGTCCAGTTTGGCCTCATACCAAATCATAAACTCCAGCATATATTAGGTAACTGGATCAACTCTATGGTGGCCTCTATTCCTATAAGGGCAGGAACATAACCTTCCAGAATTGAAGAATGTAAGTCAGAGGCCAACAAATTTATCGGGGGCGGGGATTTACATGTGGAAGGGAAAGCATTTCCTTCTACTGTATAGTTATTTCAAAAATTATTAAATCAGATTAGATAAAATGCATTTTCATTTTAAGTTTGTTAAAATTAAAAACCTATAAGTTACATACTACGATATTTAAAACTCACATGAGTGTTTCCAGAAATTACATAAGTGGAAGACTACTCAGGGCATTGCCTCCCCTTTGCTCCCCACTACATACCCCTAAGCCCCCCTAAAGTCTCTCAGAATGTTAGGATACCTTTAGAAAAGGTCTGGAATAAGGCGTGAAGGGGGACTCTTGCACAAGCTGTCTCTTCCTGATTTTCAGAGAGCTGTCCTGCAGGCCTCCTAACTCCTACACGGTGGCGTACTGTAGGTTGCTAGTGCCCAGGGCCACGCCAAGGGGACATGGGAGGGAAACGGGCAGAGTAAGCTTGCACATTCAACTGCCTAACAGCACCTGTGCCAACCAGGAGATTGCAGTTGCAGATGTAAGAAGAGAAGAGCCGGTCCATTATCTGGAGAGGCCACTTCCTGGTTCGCATCAAGAAGCATGCAGCTGCATTGAAGCAGCACCAGGTGTTGCAATATTGTGCCCCTAACAATTTTGCACCTGGGGAAACTGCCCCTGTGCCCCGCTACTCTGCATGCTACACTAGTAATCCTGCAAGAAACCTTTTATGGGACTGGGGGCTTAAATGGGGAGAAAGGGGGCAAGAAACTTCACTAGTGCCCTCCTGAGCGTGTAATTTTTGGACACAACTTGCAATATTTCAAAATTCAAATTTAAAATAATACAATAGAAAACAAGGATACGCGTGAGGCTTTCTTTTTAAACAAAAGTTTACTTGAATGTGACAGAAACTGATTCAATAGCTGCTATTTTCTTAAAGTTCTCTTTACTAACTTTCCAAATATATGGGGTTCTAAATTTGTATTACAGTGGGACCTTAAGGATCAAACCCCTAAAACAAAATATGATTACTTAAAATCAATTTCCTCCAAGTTCAATGGGAATTACTTCCTCGCATGTACGCTTGAGAGAATATACATGTTTACTTGAAACTAAGCGCCTCTAACTTCAATAGAACTTACTCTCCAATAAGTGCTTATAAGATGACAAGCCCAAGAAGCCTTCGGCAGTATCTTCAAAGAACATGCTGGGAATTTAAGAGAGCCAATTCCAGCCAAACATGTTTCTACTACTTTGTTTTAGACTACATTACAACATTGCTCCCCTTCTTCCAGATAAAGCTTGTGATACAATCAAACCTCGGTTCCCGAACGCCTCCATTATCGTACGTTTCGGCTCCCAAATGCCAAAAACCCAGAAGTAAATGCTCCAGTTTTTGAACATCTGCGGAACCGGAACGTCTGACATGGCTTCCCCTTGAGTGCAAGAAGCTCTTGCCACCAATCAGAAGCCGCGTCTCTGTTGTTGAATGTTTCAGAAGTTGAACGGTCTTCCGGAACGGAATACATTCGACAACCAATGTTTGACTGTACTTGTTTCAAAACTGACTTGGTCAGAGCCATGGTGCTTCATGTATAAAATTTCCCTCACAACCATTTCCACATATCCAAATATTCCCCTTATTGTTGAGCAGGGATTTTGAGGACAATGATTAACACTATCACACGAGCTTCAGAATCAGCTCTCTGTACTAGAAATTGGAATATTTCAAAGTCCTTCATCCTCTCCTACCTTAGACACAATCAGGCATGTATTTCAACAGTTTGAAAAAAAGGGCTGAAAGAGAATTTTATTTCTGATAAATTCAGCAATTTAGACTTCATGGGTCAAAGAATATCTAATATGAAAAGTGTGAATAAGATACTTCATAACCTGAACGCTGCATGTGCAACACTAGAACAGAAAATTTTAGTATCTCCATCTGAAAAAATCACTGAGTGATAAGTCGGAAAGTATAGTTTAAGAGTTACTTTACAAAAAACATTTTTGTTCATCTTTCAAGTAAAACTAAATTAAAGGCTTTTAAAATATTAGAAGAGGGAGATGTTTTAGAGAAAACACTGACACCAAATCCTCTTGCTAGGCCAGCAATTACAGTTCTTTGATTTATAATATTCCTAAGCATGTTTACTCAGAAGCATCTTCTAGTGAATTCAACTAGGCTTGCATATACGTCCATGTACATAGGACTGTGCCCCAATTTATATGTGGGGTGATCCTCACCGAACTCAATGAGATTTGCCTCTTAGTTAGATATGTACACGACTGTAGTGTAAAACTGTTAAGCTTTTAAAATGACTGAGTTAGCAAAAAGGGCACTGAAGAATTATGGTTTTCTTGCCCATGGACACTGTCCAGTCTAAAAATATTTTGCTTGTTCTGCTAAATATGTAGCTTCAGTAGCTGTTAAAACAAAAACCTGAGGTGGCTTCTTCCACTTCTGCCAGAAGGCATAGGAGATTGACTATGACTATGCTTCTATGTTATTTATAATTTTGGCTTAACTGCTGTACAGTTCTGAAAAGCATGTAGGAATACTGAAAATGTATAACCCTTTAAAATGTATAAAAATAATGGAGGGCATCACAAAAGCTTTTTACAAAGCTATTCCTCAGCAACCGGAACAGATCTTGGAAATGCATTTTGAAAAGCTTGCTTTATTTTTGCTTTTAAGTACCCTAATCTAAGCTTTCATCATACAGCAGATTTTAAAGGAAATTTAGTTTCAATTTCATATAAGCAGCGAGATGCATTATGGACTGGAGTATTTATTATCTGCCTTACTACCAAAGAGTAGGAAAAAAAACTGCAGGAAGACAACAAGCCTCTCCAGCAAGACTGTTATGTTCCACATTACCTTTGGAAATAAAGAGTTTAGGTTCCAAAAATCATTCATATAATTTAAACTTTACACAAAATTCAACTGTGCCTGAATATTATGCCAGCTAAATCTGCTTTGACTGGCTGCCTTTGTTTGCCTTACTGATTTTGTGGGTGGGTGTTCTCCTGAAGACCTGTGAGCAATATTTTAAGACTGGGGTATTAGTGTATTGGATCATGTAGGGGATACAGCGATGGGAGACTTGAAAGAAAAACTCAAAAAAATAAGGAAAAACAGAAAGAAGGAAAGAAAAACTGGTCTATAACAGTCTATAGAAGCAATCAATTGTTAAAGAGACAGATAAATTATTTCTCTCCGGGAAACAATGCTTTGCAGCAATGTAAATTGTGCAGATCAACTGCAAGAACAAATTTACTTGAAGGGAGTTAGTGGCTTTAACAGAACCGCCTTCCAAAGCAACATGTCTAGGAAGAAGGCCAAGGGCTGCTTCACGGCCACCCCCACGACTTCTCCAGAATGCAGACAATGACAATCTGTCAAGAGGGAACTTTGCCCAGCGCAGGCAAAACACTGGAGAAATAGAGACGTTTGGACAACTTAAAGAGCAAAATGTCATCGGGATGCAAGGGACTGGCCCTTCTGCTCCTCCAACGCCGCTTATTTCTTCCCCAAGGGAGCAGGTAGACACACACACACATCCCTCCAAGCCCCAGCCCCCGATTCCCGAAGCATGCACGACCCACCAAGACAGAATCCACGCCCCCCTGGCCAACCTACCTACTCTTTCCCCCAGGGCAGAGAGTTCTGGGTCGCTCTCAGGCTGCAACCCACTGACCCAAAAAGAGGGGTGAGCGGAGGAGGAATGAAGGGGGTGGACAAGGAGAGGAGAAAGAGCGTTGGCAGCGCGCTTGGCTCTGGGAGTTGTAGTGCGCAGCTCGCGCCGTGCAGCGCAGAGGCCGGGAGGCGAGGACTCCAACTCCCACAATGCAACGCGGGATAAAGAGAAGGGGAGAGGAGGGGTGGGGGAGGGGGCGCTTGCTCCTTCTGCCCCCTTTCACGACGGGGCCCCCCAAGAAGCAGGCCCCTCCGCTCCTCCTCCTCCTCTCTTTTGGTCGGAGCGGCTGAGGGGAGACCACCGGGCGCGGAGAACAATCGCCGTCCGGAAGAACGAACTGCGTCACAGCCATTTCCTCCCCCCTCCCCGTATTTCCCCCCACCCGCTGCCGCCCGTTAATATTCCCTTCCCTTTTCCCCTCAGCCTTTAAACGCGCCCGCCCCACCCCCCGTGAGAACATTCCCCTCACGCAACCGTCGCTCAGCGGTCGCCTAGCAACCCCGCCCCCCCTCGACCCCCACACCGAGCGAAACCTCCCCGCTACTTACTGACAGCGGCGGCATCCGAGTGCATTTTTGTGCAGCGCCGGCACACGCGCTGCCCCGAGCGGGCGGTCCGACCGGCCTCCTCCTCACTCGCTACTCCGTGCGGCTCTCCCCGAAGGCAAGAGGCCCCGCCCTCTCGCCCCGCCCACGCCCACACCCCATTGGCTCGCGGTCTCCTTGCTCGCGGCCGCCGACGCTGCGCCGATGGGCCGACCCGCTTGTCACTCCGGCCCGGCCCGGCGTTGCGCCCCCCGACGGCTCCGCCCAACCCCGGCCGCCGCGCCTCCCCATTGGCCGGCGTGTCTGCTATAGAGCCGCGCCCGCCCCCTCTGCTGCTATTGGGCCGCCGCCGCCGCCCCTGGTGAAGTGCGGAGGGCGAGCCTCCGGTTCTGATTGGGCGGGACGGGCCCACAGGCCGCGCCTACCTCGTGAATTGATTGGCTGAGCGGAGTGGAACGCGAGCCATGGATGGCATGGGGAGTTTGTGGAGCAGCTTCTAGCTGTCATGATTGAGGATGGTTTGGGCGCTTCGGAATAATAAGAGGCGCTGCATCAGAATATGGATAAGGGGCTTGAAGCCTTATAAAGCCTTATAAAAATATTTTCCGCCGGTTAACTTGTTGAGGGCTGATTTCTTGTCCTGTGATAAAAAGGCTTCTGTTTTGACTGTCAAAACTTTCAGGGGAGCATTTGCACCCGGTTGGCACCATTTTTGAATTAATTGCCAAAAGTCAGATTTTTGCTGAAATTCTGACCCCGGGGCTTACGGATTTTTTCAAAAAAATATTTTCAGCCGCTTAAGTTGTTGAGGGCTGATTTCTTGTCCTGTGATAAAAAGGCTTCTGTTTCGACTGTCAAAACTTTCAGGGGAGCATTTGCAACCGGTTGGCACCATTTTTGAGTGAATTGCCAAAAGTCAGATTTTTGCTGAAATTCTGACCCCGGGGCTTACGGATTTTTTCAAAAAAATATTTTCCGCCGGTTAAGTTGTTGAGGGCTGATTTCTTGTCCTGTGATAAAAAGGCTTCTGTTTTGACTGACAAAACTTTCAGGGGAGCATTTGCAACCGGTTGGCACCATTTTTGAATTAATTGCCAAAAGTCAGATTTTTGCTGAAATTCTGACCCCGGGGCTTACGGTTTTTTTCAAAAAAATATTTTCCGCCTGATAAGTTGTTGAGGGCTGATTTCTTGTCCTGTGACAAAAAGGCTTCTGTTTTCACTGACAAAACTTTCAGGGGAGCATTTGCACCCGGTTGGCACCATTTTTGAGTGAATTGCCAAAAGTCAGATTTTTGCTGAAATTCTGACCCCGGGGCTTACGGATTTTTTCAAAAAAATATTTTCCGCCTGATATGTTGTTTAGGGCTGATTTCTTGTCCTGTGACAAAAAGGCTTCTGTTTTGACTGACAAAACTTTCAGGGGAGCATTTGCAACCGGTTGGCACCATTTTTGAGTGAATTGCCAAAAGTCAGATTTTTGCTGAAATTCTGACGCCGGGGCTTACGGATTTTTTCAAAAAAATGTTTTCCGCCGGTTAATTTGGTGAGGGCTGATTTCTTGTCCTGTGATAAAAAGGCTTCTGTTTCGACTGTCAAAACTTTCAGGGGAGCATTTGCAACCGGTTGGCACCATTTTTGAGTGAATTGCCAAAAGTCAGATTTTTGCTGAAATTCTGACCCCGGGGCTTAAGTGTTTTTTCAAAAAAATATTTTCCGCATGATAAGTTGTTGAGGGCTGATTTCTTGTCCTGTGACAAAAAGGCTTCTGTTTCGACTGTCAAAACTTTCAGGGGAGCATTTGCAACCGGTTGGCACCATTTTTGAGTGAATTGCCAAAAGTCAGATTTTTTGCTGAAATTCTGACCCCGGGGCTTACGGATTTTTTTCATGAGGGCTGGTTTCTTGTCCTGTGATAAAAAGGCTTCCGTTTTGACTGACAAAACTTTCAGGGAAGCATTTGCAACCGGTTGGCACCATTTTTGAGTGAATTGCCAAAAGTCAGATTTTTGCTGAAATTCTGACCCCGGGGCTTACGGATTTTTTCAAAAAAATATTTTCCGCCGGTTAAGTTGTTGAGGGCTGATTTCTTGTCCTGTGATAAAAAGGCTTCTGTTTTGACTGACAAAACTTTCAGGGGAGCATTTGCAACCGGTTGGCACCATTTTTGAGTGAATTGCCAAAAGTCAGATTTTTGCTGAAATTCTGACCCCGGGGCTTACGGATTTTTTCAAAAAAATATTTTCCGCCTGATATGTTGTTTAGGGCTGATTTCTTGTCCTGTGACAAAAAGGCTTCTGTTTTGACTGACAAAACTTTCAGGGGAGCATTTGCAACCGGTTGGCACCATTTTTGAGTGAATTGCCAAAAGTCAGATTTTTGCTGAAATTCTGACGCCGGGGCTTACGGATTTTTTCAAAAAAATGTTTTCCGCCGGTTAATTTGGTGAGGGCTGATTTCTTGTCCTGTGATAAAAAGGCTTCTGTTTCGACTGTCAAAACTTTCAGGGGAGCATTTGCAACCGGTTGGCACCATTTTTGAGTGAATTGCCAAAAGTCAGATTTTTGCTGAAATTCTGACCCCGGGGCTTAAGTGTTTTTTCAAAAAAATATTTTCCGCCGCTTAAGTTGTTGAGGGCTGATTTCTTCTCATGTGATAAAAAGGCTTCTGTTTCGACTGTCAAAACTTTCAGGGGAGCATTTGCAACCGTTTGGCACCATTTTTGAGTGAATTGCCAAAAGTCAGATTTTTGCTGAAATTCTGACCCCCGGGGCGTAAGGATTTTTTCAAAAAAATATTTTCCGCCGGTTAAGTTGTTGAGGGCTGATTTCTTGTCCTGTGATAAAAAGGCTTCTGTTTCGACTGTCAAAACGTTCAGGGGAGCATTTGCAACCGGTTGGCACCATTTTTGAGTGAATTGCCAAAAGTCAGATATTGCTGAAATTCTGACCCCGGGGCTTACGGATTTTTTCAAAAAAATATTGTCCGCCGCTTAAGTTGTTGAGGGCTGATTTCTTGTCCTGTGATAAAAAGGCTTCTGTTTCGACTGTCAAAACTTTCAGGGGAGCATTTGCAACCGGTTGGCACCATTTTTGAGTGAATTGCCAAAAGTCAAACTTTTGCTGAAATTCTGACCCCGGGGCTTACGGATTTTTTCAAAAAAATATTTTCCGCCGGTTAAGTTGTTGAGGGCTGATTTCTTGTCCTGTGATAAAAAGGCTTCTGTTTTGACTGACAAAACTTTCAGGGGAGCATTTGCAACCGGTTGGCACCATTTTTGAATTAATTGCCAAAAGTCAGATTTTTGCTGAAATTCTGACCCCGGGGCTTACGGTTTTTTTCAAAAAAATATTTTCCGCCTGATAAGTTGTTGAGGGCTGATTTCTTGTCCTGTGACAAAAAGGCTTCTGTTTTCACTGACAAAACTTTCAGGGGAGCATTTGCACCCGGTTGGCACCATTTTTGAGTGAATTGCCAAAAGTCAGATTTTTGCTGAAATTCTGACCCCGGGGCTTACGGATTTTTTCAAAAAAATATTTTCCGCCTGATATGTTGTTTAGGGCTGATTTCTTGTCCTGTGACAAAAAGGCTTCTGTTTTGACTGACAAAACTTTCAGGGGAGCATTTGCAACCGGTTGGCACCATTTTTGAGTGAATTGCCAAAAGTCAGATTTTTGCTGAAATTCTGACGCCGGGGCTTACGGATTTTTTCAAAAAAATGTTTTCCGCCGGTTAAGTTGGTGAGGGCTGATTTCTTGTCCTGTGATAAAAAGGCTTCTGTTTCGACTGTCAAAACTTTCAGGGGAGCATTTGCAACCGGTTGGCACCATTTTTGAGTGAATTGCCAAAAGTCAGATTTTTGCTGAAATTCTGACCCCGGGGCTTAAGTGTTTTTTCAAAAAAATATTTTCCGCCGCTTAAGTTGTTGAGGGCTGATTTCTTCTCATGTGATAAAAAGGCTTCTGTTTCGACTGTCAAAACTTTCAGGGGAGCATTTGCAACCGGTTGGCACCATTTTTGAGTGAATTGCCAAAAGTCAGATTTTTGCTGAAATTCTGACCCCGGGGCTTACGGATTTTTTCAAAAAGATATTTTCCGCCGCTTAAGTTGTTGAGGGCTGATTTCTTGTCCTGTGATAAAAAGGCTTCTGTTTCGACTGTCAAAACTTTCAGGGGAGCATTTGCAACCGGTTGGCACCATTTTTGAGTGAATTGCCAAAAGTCAGATTTTTGCTGAAATTCTGACCCCGGATCTTACGGATTTTTTCAAAAAAATATTTTCCGCCGGTTAAGTATTTGAGGGCTGATTTCTTGTCCTGTGATAAAAAGGCTTCTGTTTCGACTGTCAAAACTTTCAGGGGAGCATTTGCAACCGTTTGGCACCATTTTTGAGTGAATTGCCAAAAGTCAGATTTTTGCTGAAATTCTGACCCCCGGGGCGTAAGGATTTTTTCAAAAAAATATTTTCCGCCGGTTAAGTTGTTGAGGGCTGATTTCTTGTCCTGTGATAAAAAGGCTTCTGTTTCGACTGTCAAAACTTTCAGCGGAGCATTTGCAACCGGTTGGCACCATTTTTGAGTGAATTGCCAAAAGTCAGATATTGCTGAAATTCTGACCCCGGGGCTTACGGATTTTTTCAAAAAAATATTTTCCACCGGTTAAGTTGTTGAGGGCTGATTTCTTGTCCTGTGATAAAAAGGCTTCTGTTTCGACTGTCAAAACTTTCAGGGGAGCATTTGCAACCGGTTGGCACCATTTTTGAGTGAATTGCCAAAAGTCAGATTTTTGCTGAAATTCTGACCCCGGGGCTTACGGATTTTTTCAAAAAAATATTTTCCGCCTGATAAGTTGTTGAGGGCTGATTTCTTGTCCTGTGACAAAAAGGCTTCTGTTTTGACTGACAAAAGTTTCAGGGGAGCATTTGCAACCGGTTGGCACCATTTTTGAGTGAATTGCCAAAAGTCAGATTTTTGCTGAAATTCTGACCCCGGTGCTTACGGATTTTTTCAAAAAAATATTTTCCGCCTCATAAGTTGTTGAGGGCTGATTTCTTGTCCTGTGACAAAAAGGCTTCTGTTTTGACTGACACAACTTTCAGGGGAGCATTTGCAACCGGTTGGCACCATTTTTAAGTGAATTGCCAAAAGTCAGATTTTTGCTGAAATTCTGACCACGGGGCTTACGGATTTTTTCAAAAAAATATTTTCCGCCGCTTAAGTTGTTGAGGGCTGATTTCTTGTCCTGTGATAAAAAGGCTTCTGTTTCGACTGTCAAAACTTTCAGGGGAGCATTTGCAACCGGTTGGCACCATTTTTGAGTGAATTGCCAAAAGTCAGATTTTTGCTGAAATTCTGACCCCGGGGCTTACGGATTTTTTCAAAAAAATATTTTCCGCCGGTTAAGTTGTTGAGGGCTGATTTCTTGTCCTGTGATAAAAAGGCTTCTGTTTTGACTGACAAAACTTTCAGGGGAGCATTTGCAACCGGTTGGCACCATTTTTGAATTAATTGCCAAAAGTCAGATTTTTGCTGAAATTCTGACCCCGGGGCTTACGGTTTTTTTCAAAAAAATATCTTCCGCCTGATAAGTTGTTGAGGGCTGATTTCTTGTCCTGTGACAAAAAGGCTTCTGTTTTCACTGACAAAACTTTCAGGGGAGCATTTGCACCCGGTTGGCACCATTTTTGAGTGAATTGCCAAAAGTCAGATTTTTGCTGAAATTCTGACCCCGGGGCTTACGGATTTTTTCAAAAAAATATTTTCCGCCTGATATGTTGTTTAGGGCTGATTTCTTGTCCTGTGACAAAAAGGCTTCTGTTTTGACTGACAAAACTTTCAGGGGAGCATTTGCAACCGGTTGGCACCATTTTTGAGTGAATTGCCAAAAGTCAGATTTTTGCTGAAATTCTGACGCCGGGGCTTACGGATTTTTTTAAAAAAATGTTTTCCGCCGGTTAAGTTGGTGAGGGCTGATTTCTTGTCCTGTGATAAAAAGGCTTCTGTTTCGACTGTCAAAACTTTCAGGGGAGCATTTGGAACCGGTTGGCACCATTTTTGAGTGAATTGCCAAAAGTCAGATTTTTGCTGAAATTCTGACCCCGGGGCTTACGGATTTTTCCAAAAAAATATTTTCCGCCTGATAAGTTGTTGAGGGCTGATTTCTTGTCCTGTGACAAAAAGGCTTCTGTTTTGACTGACAAAACTTTCAGGGGAGCATTTGCAACCGGTTGGCACCATTTTTGAGTGAATTGCCAAAAGTCAGATTTTTGCTGAAATTCTGACCCCGGGGCTTACGGATTTTTTCAAAAAAATATTGTCCGCCGCTTAAGTTGTTGAGGGCTGATTTCTTGTCCTGTGATAAAAAGGCTTCTGTTTCGACTGTCAAAACTTTCAGGGGAGCATTTGCAACCGGTTGGCACCATTTTTGAGTGAATTGCCAAAAGTCAAACTTTTGCTGAAATTCTGACCCTTACGGATTTTTTCAAAAAGATATTTTCCGCCGCTTAAGTTGTTGAGGGCTGATTTCTTCTCATGTGATAAAAAGGCTTCTGTTTCGACTGTCAAAACTTTCAGGGGAGCATTTGCAACCAGTTGGCACCATTTTTGAGTGAATTGCCAAAAGTCAGATTTTTGCTGAAATTCTGACCCCGGGGCTTACGGATTTTTTCAAAAAAATATTTTCCGCCGCTTAAGTTGTTGAGGGCTGATTTCTTCTCATGTGATAAAAAGGCTTCTGTTTCGACTGTCAAAACTTTCAGGGGAGCATTTGCAACCGGTTGGCACCATTTTTGAGTGAATTGCCAAAAGTCAGATTTTTGCTGAAATTCTGACCCCGGGGCTTACGGATTTTTTCAAAAATATATTTTCCGCCGCTTAAGTTGTTGAGGGTTGATTTCTTGTCCTGTGATAAAAAGGCTTCTGTTTCGACTGTCAAAACTTTCAGGGGAGCATTTGCAACCGGTTGGCATGATTTTTGAGTGAATTGCCAAAAGTCAGATTTTTGCTGAAATTCTGACCCCGGATCTTACGGATTTTTTCAAAAAAATATTTTCCGCCGGTTAAGTATTTGAGGGCTGATTTCTTGTCCTGTGATAAAAAGGCTTCTGTTTCGACTGTCAAAACGTTCAGGGGAGCATTTGCAACCGTTTGGCACCATTTTTGAGTGAATTGCCAAAAGTCAGATTTTTGCTGAAATTCTGACCCCCGGGGCGTAAGGATTTTTTCAAAAAAATATTTTCCGCCGGTTAAGTTGTTGAGGGCGGATTTCTTGTCCTGTGATAAAAAGGCTTCTGTTTCGACTGTCAAAACTTTCAGGGGAGCATTTGCAACCGGTTGGCACCATTTTTGAGTGAATTGCCAAAAGTCAGATATTGCTGAAATTCTGACCCCGGGGCTTACGGATTTTTTCAAAAAAATATTTTCCACCGGTTAAGTTGTTGAGGGCTGATTTCTTGTCCTGTGATAAAAAGGCTTCTGTTTCGACTGTCAAAACTTTCAGGGGAGCATTTGCAACCGGTTGGCACCATTTTTGAGTGAATTGCCAAAAGTCAGATTTTTGCTGAAATTCTGCCCCCGGGCTTACGGATTTCTTCAAAAAAATATTTTGCGCCTGATAAGTTGTTGAGGGCTGATTTCTTGTCCTGTGATAAAAAGGCTTCTGTTTTGACTGACAAAACTTTCAGGGGAGCATTTGCAACCGGTTGGCACCATTTTTGAGTGAATTGCCAAAAGTCAGATTTTTGCTGAAATTCTGACCCCCGGGCTTACGGATTTTTTCAAAAAAATATTTTCCGCCGGTTAAGTTGTTGAGGGCTGATTTCTTGTCCTGTGACAAAAAGGCTTCTGTTTTGACTGACAAAACTTTCAGGGGAGCATTTGCAACCGGTTGGCACCATTTTTGAGTGAATTGCCAAAAGTCAGATTTTTGCTGAAATTCTGCCCCCGGGCTTACGGATTTCTTCAAAAAAATATTTTGCGCCTGATAAGTTGTTGAGGGCTGATTTCTTGTCCTGTGATAAAAAGGCTTCTGTTTTGACTGACAAAACTTTCAGGGGAGCATTTGCAACCGGTTGGCACCATTTTTGAGTGAATTGCCAAAAGTCAGATTTTTGCTGAAATTCTGACCCCGGGGCTTACGGATTTTTCCAAAAAAATATTTTCCGCCGGTTAAATTGTTGAGGGCTGATTTCTTTTCCTGTCATAAAAAGGCTTCTGTTTCGACTGTCAAAACTTTCAGGGGAGCATTTGCAACCGGTTGGCACCATTTTTGAGTGAATTGCCAAAAGTCAGATTTTTGCTGAAATTCTGACCCCGGGGCTTACGGATTTTTTCAAAAAAATATTTTCCGCCTCCTAAGTTGTTGAGGGCTGATTTCTTGTCCTGTGACAAAAAGGCTTTTGTTTTGACTGACACAACTTTCAGGGGAGCATTTGCAACCGGTTGGCACCATTTTTAAGTGAATTGCCAAAAGTCAGATTTTTGCTGAAATTCTGACCCCGGGGCTTACGGATTTTTTCAAAAAAATATTTTCCGCCGCTTAAGTTGTTGAGGGCTGATTTCTTGTCCTGTGATAAAAAGGCTTCTGTTTCGACTGTCAAAACTTTCAGGGGAGCATTTGCAACCGGTTGGCACCATTTTTGAGTGAATTGCCAAAAGTCAGATTTTTGCTGAAATTCTGACCCCGGGGCTTACGGATTTTTTCAAAAAAATATTTTCCGCCTGATAAGTTGTTGAGGGCTGATTTCTTGTCCTGTGACAAAAAGGCTTCTGTTTTGACTGACAAAACTTTCAGGGGAGCATTTGCAACCGGTTGGCACCATTTTTGAGTGAATTGCCAAAAGTCAGATTTTTGCTGAAATTGTGCCCCCGGGCTTACGGATTTCTTCAAAAAAACATTTTGCGCCTGATAAGTTGTTGAGGGCTGATTTCTTGTCCTGTGATAAAAAGGCTTCTGTTTTGACTGACAAAACTTTCAGGGGAGCATTTGCAACCGGTTGGCACCATTTTTGAGTGAATTGCCAAAAGTCAGATTTTTGCTGAAATTCTGACCCCGGTGCTTACGGATTTTTTCAAAAAAATATTTTCCGCCGTTTAAATTGTTGAGGGCTGATTTCTTTTCCTGTGATAAAAAGGCTTCTGTTTCGACTGTCAAAACTTTCAGGGGAGCATTTGCAACCGGTTGGCACCATTTTTGAGTGAATTGCCAAAAGTCAGATTTTTGCTGAAATTCTGACCCCGGGGCTTACGGATTTTTTCAAAAAAATATTTTCCGCCTCATAAGTTGTTGAGGGCTGATTTCTTGTCCTGTGACAAAAAGGCTTCTGTTTTGACTGACACAACTTTCAGGGGAGCATTTGCAACCGGTTGGCACCATTTTTAAGTGAATTGCCAAAAGTCAGATTTTTGCTGAAATTCTGACCCTGGGGCTTACGGATTTTTTCAAAAAAATATTTTCCGCCGCTTAAGTTGTTGAGGGCTGATTTCTTGTCCTGTGATAAAAAGGCTTCTGTTTCGACTGTCAAAACTTTCAGGGGAGCATTTGCAACCGGTTGGCACCATTTTTGAGTGAATTGCCAAAAGTCAGATTTTTGCTGAAATTCTGACCCCGGGGCTTACGGATTTTTTCAAAAAAATATTTTCCGCCGGTTAAGTTGTTGAGGGCTGATTTCTTGTCCTGTGATAAAAAGGCTTCTGTTTTGACTGACAAAACTTTCAGGGGAGCATTTGCAACCGGTTGGCACCATTTTTGAATTAATTGCCAAAAGTCAGATTTTTGCTGAAATTCTGACCCCGGGGCTTACGGTTTTTTTCAAAAAAATATTTTCCGCCTGATAAGTTGTTGAGGGCTGATTTCTTGTCCTGTGACAAAAAGGCTTCTGTTTTCACTGACAAAACTTTCAGGGGAGCATTTGCACCCGGTTGGCACCATTTTTGAGTGAATTGCCAAAAGTCAGATTTTTGCTGAAATTCTGACCCCGGGGCTTACGGATTTTTTCAAAAAAATATTTTCCGCCTGATATGTTGTTTAGGGCTGATTTCTTGTCCTGTGACAAAAAGGCTTCTGTTTTGACTGACAAAACTTTCAGGGGAGCATTTGCAACCGGTTGGCACCATTTTTGAGTGAATTGCCAAAAGTCAGATTTTTGCTGAAATTCTGACGCCGGGGCTTACGGATTTTTTCAAAAAAATATTTTCCGCCGTTTAAATTGTTGAGGGCTGATTTCTTTTCCTGTGATAAAAAGGCTTCTGTTTCGACTGTCAAAACTTTCAGGGGAGCATTTGCAACCGGTTGGCACCATTTTTGAGTGAATTGCCAAAAGTCAGATTTTTGCTGAAATTCTGACCCCGGGGCTTACGGATTTTTTCAAAAAAATATTTTCCGCCTTATAAGTTGTTGAGGGCTGATTTCTTGTCCTGTGACAAAAAGGCTTCTGTTTTGACTGACAAAACTTTCAGGGGAGCATTTGCAACCGGTTGGCACCATTTTTGAGTGAATTGCCAAAAGTCAGATTTTTGCTGAAATTGTGCCCCCGGGCTTACGGATTTCTTCAAAAAAACATTTTGCGCCTGATAAGTTGTTGAGGGCTGATTTCTTGTCCTGTGATAAAAAGGCTTCTGTTTTGACTGACAAAACTTTCAGGGGAGCATTTGCAACCGGTTGGCACCATTTTTGAGTGAATTGCCAAAAGTCAGATTTTTGCTGAAATTCTGACCCCGGTGCTTACGGATTTTTTCAAAAAAATATTTTCCGCCGTTTAAATTGTTGAGGGCTGATTTCTTTTCCTGTGATAAAAAGGCTTCTGTTTCGACTGTCAAAACTTTCAGGGGAGCATTTGCAACCGGTTGGCACCATTTTTGAGTGAATTGCCAAAAGTCAGATTTTTGCTGAAATTCTGACCCCGGGGCTTACGGATTTTTTCAAAAAAATATTTTCCGCCTCATAAGTTGTTGAGGGCTGATTTCTTGTCCTGTGACAAAAAGGCTTCTGTTTTGACTGACACAACTTTCAGGGGAGCATTTGCAACCGGTTGGCACCATTTTTAAGTGAATTGCCAAAAGTCAGATTTTTGCTGAAATTCTGACCCCGGGGCTTACGGATTTTTTCAAAAAAATATTTTCCGCCGCTTAAGTTGTTGAGGGCTGATTTCTTGTCCTGTGATAAAAAGGCTTCTGTTTCGACTGTCAAAACTTTCAGGGGAGCATTTGCAACCGGTTGGCACCATTTTTGAGTGAATTGCCAAAAGTCAGATTTTTGCTGAAATTCTGACCCCGGGGCTTACGGATTTTTTCAAAAAAATATTTTCCGCCGGTTAAGTTGTTGAGGGCTGATTTCTTGTCCTGTGATAAAAAGGCTTCTGTTTTGACTGACAAAACTTTCAGGGGAGCATTTGCAACCGGTTGGCACCATTTTTGAATTAATTGCCAAAAGTCAGATTTTTGCTGAAATTCTGACCCCGGGGCTTACGGTTTTTTTCAAAAAAATATTTTCCGCCTGATAAGTTGTTGAGGGCTGATTTCTTGTCCTGTGACAAAAAGGCTTCTGTTTTCACTGACAAAACTTTCAGGGGAGCATTTGCACCCGGTTGGCACCATTTTTGAGTGAATTGCCAAAAGTCAGATTTTTGCTGAAATTCTGACCCCGGGGCTTACGGATTTTTTCAAAAAAATATTTTCCGCCTGATATGTTGTTTAGGGCTGATTTCTTGTCCTGTGACAAAAAGGCTTCTGTTTTGACTGACAAAACTTTCAGGGGAGCATTTGCAACCGGTTGGCACCATTTTTGAGTGAATTGCCAAAAGTCAGATTTTTGCTGAAATTCTGACGCCGGGGCTTACGGATTTTTTCAAAAAAATATTTTCCGCCGTTTAAATTGTTGAGGGCTGATTTCTTTTCCTGTGATAAAAAGGCTTCTGTTTCGACTGTCAAAACTTTCAGGGGAGCATTTGCAACCGGTTGGCACCATTTTTGAGTGAATTGCCAAAAGTCAGATTTTTGCTGAAATTCTGACCCCGGGGCTTACGGATTTTTTCAAAAAAATATTTTCCGCCTCATAAGTTGTTGAGGGCTGATTTCTTGTCCTGTGACAAAAAGGCTTCTGTTTTGACTGACACAACTTTCAGGGGAGCATTTGCAACCGGTTGGCACCATTTTTAAGTGAATTGCCAAAAGTCAGATTTTTGCTGAAATTCTGACCCCGGGGCTTACGGATTTTTTCAAAAAAATATTTTCCGCCGCTTAAGTTGTTGAGGGCTGATTTCTTGTCCTGTGATAAAAAGGCTTCTGTTTCGACTGTCAAAACTTTCAGGGGAGCATTTGCAACCGGTTGGCACCATTTTTGAGTGAATTGCCAAAAGTCAGATTTTTGCTGAAATTCTGACCCCGGGGCTTACGGATTTTTTCAAAAAAATATTTTCCGCCGGTTAAGTTGTTGAGGGCTGATTTCTTGTCCTGTGATAAAAAGGCTTCTGTTTTGACTGACAAAACTTTCAGGGGAGCATTTGCAACCGGTTGGCACCATTTTTGAATTAATTGCCAAAAGTCAGATTTTTGCTGAAATTCTGACCCCGGGGCTTACGGTTTTTTTCAAAAAAATATTTTCCGCCTGATAAGTTGTTGAGGGCTGATTTCTTGTCCTGTGACAAAAAGGCTTCTGTTTTCACTGACAAAACTTTCAGGGGAGCATTTGCACCCGGTTGGCACCATTTTTGAGTGAATTGCCAAAAGTCAGATTTTTGCTGAAATTCTGACCCCGGGGCTTACGGATTTTTTCAAAAAAATATTTTCCGCCTGATATGTTGTTTAGGGCTGATTTCTTGTCCTGTGACAAAAAGGCTTCTGTTTTGACTGACAAAACTTTCAGGGGAGCATTTGCAACCGGTTGGCACCATTTTTGAGTGAATTGCCAAAAGTCAGATTTTTGCTGAAATTCTGACGCCGGGGCTTACGGATTTTTTCAAAAAAATGTTTTCCGCCGGTTAAGTTGGTGAGGGCTGATTTCTTGTCCTGTGATAAAAAGACTTCTGTTTCGACTGTCAAAACTTTCAGGGGAGCATTTGGAACCGGTTGGCACCATTTTTGAGTGAATTGCCAAAAGTCAGATTTTTGCTGAAATTCTGACCCCGGGGCTTACGGATTTTTCCAAAAAAATATTTTCCGCCTGATAAGTTGTTGAGGGCTGATTTCTTGTCCTGTGACAAAAAGGCTTCTGTTTTGACTGACAAAACTTTCAGGGGAGCATTTGCAACCGGTTGGCACCATTTTTGAGTGAATTGCCAAAAGTCAGATTTTTGCTGAAATTCTGACCCCGGGGCTTACGGATTTTTTCAAAAAAATATTTTCCGCCGCTTAAGTTGTTGAGGGCTGATTTCTTGTCCTGTGATAAAAAGGCTTCTGTTTCGACTGTCAAAACTTTCAGGGGAGCATTTGCAACCGGTTGGCACCATTTTTGAGTGAATTGCCAAAAGTCAAACTTTTGCTGAAATTCTGACCCTTACGGATTTTTTCAAAAAGATATTTTCCGCCGCTTAAGTTGTTGAGGGCTGATTTCTTGTCCTGTGATAAAATGGCTTCTGTTTCGACTGTCAAAACTTTCAGGGGAGCATTTGCAACTGGTTGGCACCATTTTTGAGTGAATTGCCAAAAGTCAGACTTTTGCTGAAATTCTGACCCTTACGGATTTTTTCAAAAAGATATTATTTTCCGCCGCTTAAGTTGTTGAGGGCTGATTTCTTCTCATGTGATAAAAAGGCTTCTGTTTCGACTGTCAAAACTTTCAGGGGAGCATTTGCAACCAGTTGGCACCATTTTTGAGTGAATTGCCAAAAGTCAGATTTTTGCTGAAATTCTGACCCCGGGGCTTACGGATTTTTTCAAAAAAATATATTCCGCCGGTTGAGTTGTTGAGGGCTGATTTCTTGTCCTGTGATAAAAAGGCTTCTGTTTCGACTGTCAAAACTTTCAGGGGAGCATTTGCAACCGTTTGGCAACATTTTTGAGTGAATTGCCAAAAGTCAGATTTTTGCTGAAATTCTGACCCCGGGGCTTACTGATTTTTTCAAAAAAATATTTTCCGCCGCTTAAGTTGTTGAGGGCTGATTTCTTCTCATGTGATAAAAAGGCTTCTGTTTCGACTGTCAAAACTTTCAGGGGAGCATTTGCAACCGGTTGGCACCATTTTTGAGTGAATTGCCAAAAGTCAGATTTTTGCTGAAATTCTGACCCCGGGGCTTACGGATTTTTTTCAAAAATATATTTTCCGCCGCTTAAGTTGTTGAGGGCTGATTTCTTGTCCTGTGATAAAAAGGCTTCTGTTTCGACTGTCAAAACTTTCAGGGGAGCATTTGCAACCGGTTGGCACCATTTTTGAGTGAATTGCCAAAAGTCAGATTTTTGCTGAAATTCTGACCCCGGATCTTACGGATTTTTTCAAAAAAATATTTTCCGCCGGTTAAGTATTTGAGGGCTGATTTCTTGTCCTGTGATAAAAAGGCTTCTGTTTCGACTGTCAAAACGTTCAGGGGAGCATTTGCAACCGGTTGGCACCATTTTTGAGTGAATTGCCAAAAGTCAGATTTTTGCTGAAATTCTGCCCCCGGGCTTACGGATTTCTTCAAAAAAATATTTTGCGCCTGATAAGTTGTTGAGGGCTGATTTCTTGTCCTGTGATAAAAAGGCTTCTGTTTTGACTGACAAAACTTTCAGGGGAGCATTTGCAACCGGTTGGCACCATTTTTGAGTGAATTGCCAAAAGTCAGATTTTTGCTGAAATTCTGACCCCGGTGCTTACGGATTTTTCCAAAAAAATATTTTCCGCCGGTTAAATTGTTGAGGGCTGATTTCTTTTCCTGTGATAAAAAGGCTTCTGTTTCGACTGTCAAAACTTTCAGGGGAGCATTTGCAACCGGTTGGCACCATTTTTGAGTGAATTGCCAAAAGTCAGATTTTTGCTGAAATTCTGACCCCGGGGCTTACGGATTTTTTCAAAAAAATATTTTCCGCCTCATAAGTTGTTGAGGGCTGATTTCTTGTCCTGTGACAAAAAGGCTTCTGTTTTGACTGACACAACTTTCAGGGGAGCATTTGCAACCGGTTGGCACCATTTTTGAGTGAATTGCCAAAAGTCAAACTTTTGCTGAAATTCTGACCCCGGGGCTTACGGATTTTTTCAAAAAAATATTTTCCGCCGCTTAAGTTGTTGAGGGCTGATTTCTTGTCCTGTGAAAAAAAGGCTTCTGTTTCGACTGTCAAAACTTTCAGGGGAGCATTTGCAACCGGTTGGCACCATTTTTGAGTGAATTGCCAAAAGTCAGATTTTTGCTGAAATTCTGACCCCCGGGGCGTAAGGATTTTTTCAAAAAAATATTTTCCGCCGGTTAAGTTGTTGAGGGCTGATTTCTTGTCCTGTGATAAAAAGGCTTCTGTTTTGACTGACAAAACTTTCAGGGGAGCATTTGCAACCGGTTGGCACCATTTTTGAGTGAATTGCCAAAAGTCAGATTTTTGCTGAAATTCTGACCCCGGTGCTTACGGATTTTTTCAAAAAAATATTTTCCGCCGGTTAAATTGTTGAGGGCTGATTTCTTTTCCTGTGATAAAAAGGCTTCTGTTTCGACTGTCAAAACTTTCAGGGGAGCATTTGCAACCGGTTGGCACCATTTTTGAGTGAATTGCCAAAAGTCAGATTTTTGCTGAAATTCTGACCCCGGGGCTTACGGATTTTTTCAAAAAAATATTTTCCGCCTCATAAGTTGTTGAGGGCTGATTTCTTGTCCTGTGACAAAAAGGCTTCTGTTTTGACTGACACAACTTTCAGGGGAGCATTTGCAACCGGTTGGCACCATTTTTAAGTGAATTGCCAAAAGTCAGATTTTTGCTGAAATTCTGACCCCGGGGCTTACGGATTTTTTCAAAAAAATATTTTCCGCCGCTTAAGTTGTTGAGGGCTGATTTCTTGTCCTGCGATAAAAAGGCTTCTGTTTCGACTGTCAAAACTTTCAGGGGAGCATTTGCAACCGGTTGGCACCATTTTTGAGTGAATTGCCAAAAGTCAGATTTTTGCTGAAATTCTGACCCCGGGGCTTACGGATTTTTTCAAAAAAATATTTTCCGCCGGTTAAGTTGTTGAGGGCTGATTTCTTGTCCTGTGATAAAAAGGCTTCTGTTTTGACTGACAAAACTTTCAGGGGAGCATTTGCAACCGGTTGGCACCATTTTTGAATTAATTGCCAAAAGTCAGATTTTTGCTGAAATTCTGACCCCGGGGCTTACGGTTTTTTTCAAAAAAATATTTTCCGCCTGATAAGTTGTTGAGGGCTGATTTCTTGTCCTGTGACAAAAAGGCTTCTGTTTTCACTGACAAAACTTTCAGGGGAGCATTTGCACCCGGTTGGCACCATTTTTGAGTGAATTGCCAAAAGTCAGATTTTTGCTGAAATTCTGACCCCGGGGCTTACGGATTTTTTCAAAAAAATATTTTCCGCCTGATATGTTGTTTAGGGCTGATTTCTTGTCCTGTGACAAAAAGGCTTCTGTTTTGACTGACAAAACTTTCAGGGGAGCATTTGCAACCGGTTGGCACCATTTTTGAGTGAATTGCCAAAAGTCAGATTTTTGCTGAAATTCTGACGCCGGGGCTTACGGATTTTTTCAAAAAAATGTTTTCCGCCGGTTAAGTTGGTGAGGGCTGATTTCTTGTCCTGTGATAAAAAGGCTTCTGTTTCGACTGTCAAAACTTTCAGGGGAGCATTTGCAACCGGTTGGCACCATTTTTGAGTGAATTGCCAAAAGTCAGATTTTTGCTGAAATTCTGACCCCGGGCTTACGGATTTTTTCAAAAAAATATTTTCCACCGGTTAAGTTGTTGAGGGCTGATTTCTTGTCCTGTGATAAAAAGGCTTCTGTTTCGACTGTCAAAACTTTCAGGGGAGCATTTGGAACCGGTTGGCACCATTTTTGAGTGAATTGCCAAAAGTCAGATTTTTGCTGAAATTCTGATCCCGGGGCTTACGGATTTTTCCAAAAAAATATATTCCGCCTGATAAGTTGTTGAGGGCTGATTTCTTGTCCTGTGACAAAAAGGCTTCTGTTTTGACTGACAAAACTTTCAGGGGAGCATTTGCAACCGGTTGGCACCATTTTTGAGTGAATTGCCAAAAGTCAGATTTTTGCTGAAATTCTGACCCCGGGGCTTACGGATTTTTTCAAAAAAATATTGTCCGCCGCTTAAGTTGTTGAGGGCTGATTTCTTGTCCTGTGATAAAAAGGCTTCTGTTTCGACTGTCAAAACTTTCAGGGGAGCATTTGCAACCGGTTGGCACCATTTTTGAGTGAATTGCCAAAAGTCAAACTTTTGCTGAAATTCTGACCCTTACGGATTTTTTCAAAAAGATATTTTCCGCCGCTTAAGTTGTTGAGGGCTGATTTCTTGTCCTGTGATAAAAAGGCTTCTGTTTCGACTGTCAAAACTTTCAGGGGAGCATTTGCAACCGGTTGGCACCATTTTTGAGTGAATTGCCAAAAGTCAGACTTTTGCTGAAATTCTGACCCTTACGGATTTTTTCAAAAAGATATTATTTTCCGCCGCTTAAGTTGTTGAGGGCTGATTTCTTCTCATGTGATAAAAAGGCTTCTGTTTCGACTGTCAAAACTTTCAGGGGAGCATTTGCAACCAGTTGGCACCATTTTTGAGTGAATTGCCAAAAGTCAGATTTTTGCTGAAATTCTGACCCCGGGGGTTACGGATTTTTTCAAAAAAATATATTCCGCCGGTTGAGTTGTTGAGGGCTGATTTCTTGTCCTGTGATAAAAAGGCTTCTGTTTCGACTGTCAAAACTTTCAGGGGAGCATTTGCAACCGTTTGGCAACATTTTTGAGTGAATTGCCAAAAGTCAGATTTTTGCTGAAATTCTGACCCCGGGGCTTACGGATTTTTTCAAAAAAATATTTTCCGCCGCTTAAGTTGTTGAGGGCTGATTTCTTGTCCTGTGATAAAAAGGCTTCTGTTTCGACTGTCAAAACTTTCAGGGGAGCATTTGCAACCGGTTGGCACCATTTTTGAGTGAATTGCCAAAAGTCAGATTTTTGCTGAAATTCTGACCCCGGGGCTTACGGATTTTTTCAAAAAAATATTTTCCGCCTGATAAGTTGTTGAGGGCTGATTTCTTGTCCTGTGACAAAAAGGCTTCTGTTTTGACTGACAAAACTTTCAGGGGAGCATTTGCAACCGGTTGGCACCATTTTTGAGTGAATTGCCAAAAGTCAGATTTTTGCTGAAATTGTGCCCCCGGGCTTACGGATTTTTTCAAAAAAACATTTTGCGCCTGATAAGTTGTTGAGGGCTGATTTCTTGTCCTGTGATAAAAAGGCTTCTGTTTTGACTGACAAAACTTTCAGGGGAGCATTTGCAACCGGTTGGCACCATTTTTGAGTGAATTGCCAAAAGTCAGATTTTTGCTGAAATTCTGACCCCGGTGCTTACGGATTTTTTCAAAAAAATATTTTCCGCCGTTTAAATTGTTGAGGGCTGATTTCTTTTCCTGTGATAAAAAGGCTTCTGTTTCGACTGTCAAAACTTTCAGGGGAGCATTTGCAACCGGTTGGCACCATTTTTGAGTGAATTGCCAAAAGTCAGATTTTTGCTGAAATTCTGACCCCGTGGCTTACGGATTTTTTCAAAAAAATATTTTCCGCCTCATAAGTTGTTGAGGGCTGATTTCTTGTCCTGTGACAAAAAGGCTTCTGTTTTGACTGACACAACTTTCAGGGGAGCATTTGCAACCGGTTGGCACCATTTTTAAGTGAATTGCCAAAAGTAAGATTTTTGCTGAAATTCTGACCCCGGGGCTTACGGATTTTTTCAAAAAAATATTTTCCGCCGCTTAAGTTGTTGAGGGCTGATTTCTTGTCCTGTGATAAAAAGGCTTCTGTTTCGACTGTCAAAACTTTCAGGGGAGCATTTGCAACCGGTTGGCACCATTTTTGAGTGAATTGCCAAAAGTCAGATTTTTGCTGAAATTCTGACCCCGGGGCTTACGGATTTTTTCAAAAAAATATTTTCCGCCTGATAAGTTGTTGAGGGCTGATTTCTTGTCCTGTGACAAAAAGGCTTCTGTTTTCACTGACAAAACTTTCAGGGGAGCATTTGCACCCGGTTGGCACCATTTTTGAGTGAATTGCCAAAAGTCAGATTTTTGCTGAAATTCTGACCCCGGGGCTTACGGATTTTTTCAAAAAAATATTTTCCGCCTGATATGTTGTTTAGGGCTGATTTCTTGTCCTGTGACAAAAAGGCTTCTGTTTCGACTGTCAAAACTTTCAGGGGAGCATTTGCAACCGGTTGGCACCATTTTTGAGTGAATTGCCAAAAGTCAGATTTTTGCTGAAATTCTGACCCCGGGCTTACGGATTTTTTCAAAAAAATATTTTCCACCGGTTAAGTTGTTGAGGGCTGATTTCTTGTCCTGTGATAAAAAGGCTTCTGTTTCGACTGTCAAAACTTTCAGGGGAGCATTTGGAACCGGTTGGCACCATTTTTGAGTGAATTGCCAAAAGTCAGATTTTTGCTGAAATTCTGATCCCGGGGCTTACGGATTTTTCCAAAAAAATATATTCCGCCTGATAAGTTGTTGAGGGCTGATTTCTTGTCCTGTGACAAAAAGGCTTCTGTTTTGACTGACAAAACTTTCAGGGGAGCATTTGCAACCGGTTGGCACCATTTTTGAGTGAATTGCCAAAAGTCAGATTTTTGCTGAAATTCTGACCCCGGGGCTTACGGATTTTTTCAAAAAAATATTGTCCGCCGCTTAAGTTGTTGAGGGCTGATTTCTTGTCCTGTGATAAAAAGGCTTCTGTTTCGACTGTCAAAACTTTCAGGGGAGCATTTGCAACCGGTTGGCACCATTTTTGAGTGAATTGCCAAAAGTCAAACTTTTGCTGAAATTCTGACCCTTACGGATTTTTTCAAAAAGATATTTTCCGCCGCTTAAGTTGTTGAGGGCTGATTTCTTGTCCTGTGATAAAAAGGCTTCTGTTTCGACTGTCAAAACTTTCAGGGGAGCATTTGCAACCGGTTGGCACCATTTTTGAGTGAATTGCCAAAAGTCAGACTTTTGCTGAAATTCTGACCCTTACGGATTTTTTCAAAAAGATATTATTTTCCGCCGCTTAAGTTGTTGAGGGCTGATTTCTTCTCATGTGATAAAAAGGCTTCTGTTTCGACTGTCAAAACTTTCAGGGGAGCATTTGCAACCAGTTGGCACCATTTTTGAGTGAATTGCCAAAAGTCAGATTTTTGCTGAAATTCTGACCCCGGGGGTTACGGATTTTTTCAAAAAAATATATTCCGCCGGTTGAGTTGTTGAGGGCTGATTTCTTGTCCTGTGATAAAAAGGCTTCTGTTTCGACTGTCAAAACTTTCAGGGGAGCATTTGCAACCGTTTGGCAACATTTTTGAGTGAATTGCCAAAAGTCAGATTTTTGCTGAAATTCTGACCCCGGGGCTTACGGATTTTTTCAAAAAAATATTTTCCGCCGCTTAAGTTGTTGAGGGCTGATTTCTTGTCCTGTGATAAAAAGGCTTCTGTTTCGACTGTCAAAACTTTCAGGGGAGCATTTGCAACCGGTTGGCACCATTTTTGAGTGAATTGCCAAAAGTCAGATTTTTGCTGAAATTCTGACCCCGGGGCTTACGGATTTTTTCAAAAAAATATTTTCCGCCTGATAAGTTGTTGAGGGCTGATTTCTTGTCCTGTGACAAAAAGGCTTCTGTTTTGACTGACAAAACTTTCAGGGGAGCATTTGCAACCGGTTGGCACCATTTTTGAGTGAATTGCCAAAAGTCAGATTTTTGCTGAAATTGTGCCCCCGGGCTTACGGATTTTTTCAAAAAAACATTTTGCGCCTGATAAGTTGTTGAGGGCTGATTTCTTGTCCTGTGATAAAAAGGCTTCTGTTTTGACTGACAAAACTTTCAGGGGAGCATTTGCAACCGGTTGGCACCATTTTTGAGTGAATTGCCAAAAGTCAGATTTTTGCTGAAATTCTGACCCCGGTGCTTACGGATTTTTTCAAAAAAATATTTTCCGCCGTTTAAATTGTTGAGGGCTGATTTCTTTTCCTGTGATAAAAAGGCTTCTGTTTCGACTGTCAAAACTTTCAGGGGAGCATTTGCAACCGGTTGGCACCATTTTTGAGTGAATTGCCAAAAGTCAGATTTTTGCTGAAATTCTGACCCCGTGGCTTACGGATTTTTTCAAAAAAATATTTTCCGCCTCATAAGTTGTTGAGGGCTGATTTCTTGTCCTGTGACAAAAAGGCTTCTGTTTTGACTGACACAACTTTCAGGGGAGCATTTGCAACCGGTTGGCACCATTTTTAAGTGAATTGCCAAAAGTAAGATTTTTGCTGAAATTCTGACCCCGGGGCTTACGGATTTTTTCAAAAAAATATTTTCCGCCGCTTAAGTTGTTGAGGGCTGATTTCTTGTCCTGTGATAAAAAGGCTTCTGTTTCGACTGTCAAAACTTTCAGGGGAGCATTTGCAACCGGTTGGCACCATTTTTGAGTGAATTGCCAAAAGTCAGATTTTTGCTGAAATTCTGACCCCGGGGCTTACGGATTTTTTCAAAAAAATATTGTCCGCCGCTTAAGTTGTTGAGGGCTGATTTCTTGTCCTGTGATAAAAAGGCTTCTGTTTCGACTGTCAAAACTTTCAGGGGAGCATTTGCAACCGGTTGGCACCATTTTTGAGTGAATTGCCAAAAGTCAAACTTTTGCTGAAATTCTGACCCTTACGGATTTTTTCAAAAAGATATTTTCCGCCGCTTAAGTTGTTGAGGGCTGATTTCTTGTCCTGTGATAAAAAGGCTTCTGTTTCGACTGTCAAAACTTTCAGGGGAGCATTTGCAACCGGTTGGCACCATTTTTGAGTGAATTGCCAAAAGTCAGACTTTTGCTGAAATTCTGACCCTTACGGATTTTTTCAAAAAGATATTATTTTCCGCCGCTTAAGTTGTTGAGGGCTGATTTCTTCTCATGTGATAAAAAGGCTTCTGTTTCGACTGTCAAAACTTTCAGGGGAGCATTTGCAACCAGTTGGCACCATTTTTGAGTGAATTGCCAAAAGTCAGATTTTTGCTGAAATTCTGACCCCGGGGCTTACGGATTTTTTCAAAAAAATATATTCCGCCGGTTGAGTTGTTGAGGGCTGATTTCTTGTCCTGTGATAAAAAGGCTTCTGTTTCGACTGTCAAAACTTTCAGGGGAGCATTTGCAACCGTTTGGCAACATTTTTGAGTGAATTGCCAAAAGTCAGATTTTTGCTGAAATTCTGACCCCGGGGCTTACGGATTTTTTCAAAAAAATATTTTCCGCCGCTTAAGTTGTTGAGGGCTGATTTCTTGTCCTGTGATAAAAAGGCTTCTGTTTCGACTGTCAAAACTTTCAGGGGAGCATTTGCAACCGGTTGGCACCATTTTTGAGTGAATTGCCAAAAGTCAGATTTTTGCTGAAATTCTGACCCCGGGGCTTACGGATTTTTTCAAAAAAATATTTTCCGCCTGATAAGTTGTTGAGGGCTGATTTCTTGTCCTGTGACAAAAAGGCTTCTGTTTTGACTGACAAAACTTTCAGGGGAGCATTTGCAACCGGTTGGCACCATTTTTGAGTGAATTGCCAAAAGTCAGATTTTTGCTGAAATTGTGCCCCCGGGCTTACGGATTTTTTCAAAAAAACATTTTGCGCCTGATAAGTTGTTGAGGGCTGATTTCTTGTCCTGTGATAAAAAGGCTTCTGTTTTGACTGACAAAACTTTCAGGGGAGCATTTGCAACCGTTTGGCACCATTTTTGAGTGAATTGCCAAAAGTCAGATTTTTGCTGAAATTCTGACCCCGGTGCTTACGGATTTTTTCAAAAAAATATTTTCCGCCGTTTAAATTGTTGAGGGCTGATTTCTTTTCCTGTGATAAAAAGGCTTCTGTTTCGACTGTCAAAACTTTCAGGGGAGCATTTGCAACCGGTTGGCACCATTTTTGAGTGAATTGCCAAAAGTCAGATTTTTGCTGAAATTCTGACCCCGTGGCTTACGGATTTTTTCAAAAAAATATTTTCCGCCTCATAAGTTGTTGAGGGCTGATTTCTTGTCCTGTGACAAAAAGGCTTCTGTTTTGACTGACACAACTTTCAGGGGAGCATTTGCAACCGGTTGGCACCATTTTTAAGTGAATTGCCAAAAGTAAGATTTTTGCTGAAATTCTGACCCCGGGGCTTACGGATTTTTTCAAAAAAATATTTTCCGCCGCTTAAGTTGTTGAGGGCTGATTTCTTGTCCTGTGATAAAAAGGCTTCTGTTTCGACTGTCAAAACTTTCAGGGGAGCATTTGCAACCGGTTGGCACCATTTTTGAGTGAATTGCCAAAAGTCAGATTTTTGCTGAAATTCTGACCCCGGGGCTTACGGATTTTTTCAAAAAAATATTTTCCGCCGGTTAAGTTGTTGAGGGCTGATTTCTTGTCCTGTGATAAAAAGGCTTCTGTTTTGACTGACAAAACTTTCAGGGGAGCATTTGCACCCGGTTGGCACCATTTTTGAGTGAATTGCCAAAAGTCAGATTTTTGCTGAAATTCTGACCCCGGGGCTTACGGATTTTTTCAAAAAAATATTTTCCGCCTGATATGTTGTTTAGGGCTGATTTCTTGTCCTGTGACAAAAAGGCTTCTGTTTTGACTGACAAAACTTTCAGGGGAGCATTTGCAACCGGTTGGCACCATTTTTGAGTGAATTGCCAAAAGTCAGATTTTTGCTGAAATTCTGAAGCCGGGGCTTACGGATTTTTTCAAAAAAATGTTTTCCGCCGGTTAAGTTGGTGAGGGCTGATTTCTTGTCCTGTGATAAAAAGGCTTCTGTTTCGACTGTCAAAACTTTCAGGGGAGCATTTGGAACCGGTTGGCACCATTTTTGAGTGAATTGCCAAAAGTCAGATTTTTGCTGAAATTCTGACCCCGGGGCTTACGGATTTTTTCAAAAAAATATTTTCCGCCTGATAAGTTGTTGAGGGCTGATTTCTTGTCCTGTGACAAAAAGGCTTCTGTTTTGACTGACAAAACTTTCAGGGGAGCATTTGCAACCGGTTGGCACCATTTTTGAGTGAATTGCCAAAAGTCAGATTTTTGCTGAAATTGTGCCCCCGGGCTTACGGATTTTTTCAAAAAAACATTTTGCGCCTGATAAGTTGTTGAGGGCTGATTTCTTGTCCTGTGATAAAAAGGCTTCTGTTTTGACTGACAAAACTTTCAGGGGAGCATTTGCAACCGTTTGGCACCATTTTTGAGTGAATTGCCAAAAGTCAGATTTTTGCTGAAATTCTGACCCCGGTGCTTACGGATTTTTTCAAAAAAATATTTTCCGCCGTTTAAATTGTTGAGGGCTGATTTCTTTTCCTGTGATAAAAAGGCTTCTGTTTCGACTGTCAAAACTTTCAGGGGAGCATTTGCAACCGGTTGGCACCATTTTTGAGTGAATTGCCAAAAGTCAGATTTTTGCTGAAATTCTGACCCCGTGGCTTACGGATTTTTTCAAAAAAATATTTTCCGCCTCATAAGTTGTTGAGGGCTGATTTCTTGTCCTGTGACAAAAAGGCTTCTGTTTTGACTGACACAACTTTCAGGGGAGCATTTGCAACCGGTTGGCACCATTTTTAAGTGAATTGCCAAAAGTAAGATTTTTGCTGAAATTCTGACCCCGGGGCTTACGGATTTTTTCAAAAAAATATTTTCCGCCGCTTAAGTTGTTGAGGGCTGATTTCTTGTCCTGTGATAAAAAGGCTTCTGTTTCGACTGTCAAAACTTTCAGGGGAGCATTTGCAACCGGTTGGCACCATTTTTGAGTGAATTGCCAAAAGTCAGATTTTTGCTGAAATTCTGACCCCGGGGCTTACGGATTTTTTCAAAAAAATATTTTCCGCCGGTTAAGTTGTTGAGGGCTGATTTCTTGTCCTGTGATAAAAAGGCTTCTGTTTTGACTGACAAAACTTTCAGGGGAGCATTTGCACCCGGTTGGCACCATTTTTGAGTGAATTGCCAAAAGTCAGATTTTTGCTGAAATTCTGACCCCGGGGCTTACGGATTTTTTCAAAAAAATATTTTCCGCCTGATATGTTGTTTAGGGCTGATTTCTTGTCCTGTGACAAAAAGGCTTCTGTTTTGACTGACAAAACTTTCAGGGGAGCATTTGCAACCGGTTGGCACCATTTTTGAGTGAATTGCCAAAAGTCAGATTTTTGCTGAAATTCTGAAGCCGGGGCTTACGGATTTTTTCAAAAAAATGTTTTCCGCCGGTTAAGTTGGTGAGGGCTGATTTCTTGTCCTGTGATAAAAAGGCTTCTGTTTCGACTGTCAAAACTTTCAGGGGAGCATTTGGAACCGGTTGGCACCATTTTTGAGTGAATTGCCAAAAGTCAGATTTTTGCTGAAATTCTGACCCCGGGGCTTACGGATTTTTCCAAAAAAATATTTTCCGCCTGATAAGTTGTTGAGGGCTGATTTCTTGTCCTGTGACAAAAAGGCTTCTGTTTTGACTGACAAAACTTTCAGGGGAGCATTTGCAACCGGTTGGCACCATTTTTGAGTGAATTGCCAAAAGTCAGATTTTTGCTGAAATTCTGACCCCGGGGCTTACGGATTTTTTCAAAAAAATATTTTCCGCCGCTTAAGTTGTTGAGGGCTGATTTCTTGTCCTGTGATAAAAAGGCTTCTGTTTCGACTGTCAAAACTTTCAGGGGAGCATTTGCAACCGGTTGGCACCATTTTTGAGTGAATTGCCATAAGTCAAACTTTTGCTGAAATTCTCACCCTTACGGATTTTTTCAAAAAGATATTTTCCGCCGCTTAAGTTGTTGAGGGCTGATTTCTTGTCCTGTGATAAAATGGCTTCTGTTTCGACTGTCAAAACTTTCAGGGGAGCATTTGCAACTGGTTGGCACCATTTTTGAGTGAATTGCCAAAAGTCAGACTTTTGCTGAAATTCTGACCCTTACGGATTTTTTCAAAAAGATATTATTTTCCGCCGCTTAAGTTGTTGAGGGCTGATTTCTTCTCATGTGATAAAAAGGCTTCTGTTTCGACTGTCAAAACTTTCAGGGGAGCATTTGCAACCAGTTGGCACCATTTTTGAGTGAATTGCCAAAAGTCAGATTTTTGCTGAAATTCTGACCCCGGGGCTTACGGATTTTTTCAAAAAAATATATTCCGCCGGTTGAGTTGTTGAGGGCTGATTTCTTGTCCTGTGATAAAAAGGCTTCTGTTTCGACTGTCAAAACTTTCAGGGGAGCATTTGCAACCGTTTGGCAACATTTTTGAGTGAATTGCCAAAAGTCAGATTTTTGCTGAAATTCTGACCCCGGGGCTTACTGATTTTTTCAAAAAAATATTTTCCGCCGCTTAAGTTGTTGAGGGCTGATTTCTTCTCATGTGATAAAAAGGCTTCTGTTTCGACTGTCAAAACTTTCAGGGGAGCATTTGCAACCGGTTGGCACCATTTTTGAGTGAATTGCCAAAAGTCAGATTTTTGCTGAAATTCTGACCCCGGTGCTTACGGATTTTTTCAAAAAAAATTTTTCCGCCGTTTAAATTGTTGAGGGCTGATTTCTTTTCCTGTGATAAAAAGGCTTCTGTTTCGACTGTCAAAACTTTCAGGGGAGCATTTGCAACCGGTTGGCACCATTTTTGAGTGAATTGCCAAAAGTCAGATTTTTGCTGAAATTCTGACCCCGGGGCTTACGGATTTTTTCAAAAAAATATTTTCCGCCTCATAAGTTGTTGAGGGCTGATTTCTTGTCCTGTGACAAAAAGGCTTCTGTTTTGACTGACACAACTTTCAGGGGAGCATTTGCAACCGGTTGGCACCATTTTTGAGTGAATTGCCAAAAGTCAGATTTTTGCTGAAATTCTGACCCCGGGGCTTACGGATTTTTTCAAAAAAATATTTTCCGCCGCTTAAGTTGTTGAGGGCTGATTTCTTGTCCTGTGATAAAAAGGCTTCTGTTTCGACTGTCAAAACTTTCAGGGGAGCATTTGCAACCGGTTGGCACCATTTTTGAGTGAATTGCCAAAAGTCAGATTTTTGCTGAAATTCTGACCCCGGGGCTTACGGATTTTTTCAAAAAAATATTTTCCGCCGGTTAAGTTGTTGAGGGCTGATTTCTTGTCCTGTGATAAAAAGGCTTCTGTTTTGACTGACAAAACTTTCAGGGGAGCATTTGCACCCGGTTGGCACCATTTTTGAGTGAATTGCCAAAAGTCAGATTTTTGCTGAAATTCTGACCCCGGGGCTTACGGATTTTTTCAAAAAAATATTTTCCGCCTGATATGTTGTTTAGGGCTGATTTCTTGTCCTGTGACAAAAAGGCTTCTGTTTTGACTGACAAAACTTTCAGGGGAGCATTTGCAACCGGTTGGCACCATTTTTGAGTGAATTGCCAAAAGTCAAACTTTTGCTGAAATTCTGACCCCGGGGCTTACGGATTTTTTCAAAAAAATATTTTCCGCCGCTTAAGTTGTTGAGGGCTGATTTCTTGTCCTGTGATAAAAAGGCTTCTGTTTCGACTGTCAAAACTTTCAGGGGAGCATTTGCAACCGGTTGGCACCATTTTTGAGTGAATTGCCAAAAGTCAGATTTTTGCTGAAATTCTGACCCCGGGGCTTACGGATTTTTTCAAAAAAATATTTTCCGCCGGTTAAGTTGTTGAGGGCTGATTTCTTGTCCTGTGATAAAAAGGCTTCTGTTTTGACTGACAAAACTTTCAGGGGAGCATTTGCACCCGGTTGGCACCATTTTTGAGTGAATTGCCAAAAGTCAGATTTTTGCTGAAATTCTGACCCCGGGGCTTACGGATTTTTTCAAAAAAATATTTTCCGCCTGATATGTTGTTTAGGGCTGATTTCTTGTCCTGTGACAAAAAGGCTTCTGTTTTGACTGACAAAACTTTCAGGGGAGCATTTGCAACCGGTTGGCACCATTTTTGAGTGAATTGCCAAAAGTCAGATTTTTGCTGAAATTCTGAAGCCGGGGCTTACGGATTTTTTCAAAAAAATGTTTTCCGCCGGTTAAGTTGGTGAGGGCTGATTTCTTGTCCTGTGATAAAAAGGCTTCTGTTTCGACTGTCAAAACTTTCAGGGGAGCATTTGGAACCGGTTGGCACCATTTTTGAGTGAATTGCCAAAAGTCAGATTTTTGCTGAAATTCTGACCCCGGGGCTTACGGATTTTTCCAAAAAAATATTTTCCGCCTGATAAGTTGTTGAGGGCTGATTTCTTGTCCTGTGACAAAAAGGCTTCTGTTTTGACTGACAAAACTTTCAGGGGAGCATTTGCAACCGGTTGGCACCATTTTTGAGTGAATTGCCAAAAGTCAGATTTTTGCTGAAATTCTGACCCCGGGGCTTACGGATTTTTTCAAAAAAATATTTTCCGCCGCTTAAGTTGTTGAGGGCTGATTTCTTGTCCTGTGATAAAAAGGCTTCTGTTTCGACTGTCAAAACTTTCAGGGGAGCATTTGCAACCGGTTGGCACCATTTTTGAGTGAATTGCCAAAAGTCAGACTTTTGCTGAAATTCTGACCCTTACGGATTTTTTCAAAAAGATATTATTTTCCGCCGCTTAAGTTGTTGAGGGCTGATTTCTTCTCATGTGATAAAAAGGCTTCTGTTTCGACTGTCAAAACTTTCAGGGGAGCATTTGCAACCAGTTGGCACCATTTTTGAGTGAATTGCCAAAAGTCAGATTTTTGCTGAAATTCTGACCCCGGGGCTTACGGATTTTTTCAAAAAAATATATTCCGCCGGTTGAGTTGTTGAGGGCTGATTTCTTGTCCTGTGATAAAAAGGCTTCTGTTTCGACTGTCAAAACTTTCAGGGGAGCATTTGCAACCGTTTGGCAACATTTTTGAGTGAATTGCCAAAAGTCAGATTTTTGCTGAAATTCTGACCCCGGGGCTTACGGATTTTTTCAAAAAAATATTTTCCGCCGCTTAAGTTGTTGAGGGCTGATTTCTTGTCCTGTGATAAAAAGGCTTCTGTTTCGACTGTCAAAACTTTCAGGGGAGCATTTGCAACCGGTTGGCACCATTTTTGAGTGAATTGCCAAAAGTCAGATTTTTGCTGAAATTCTGACCCCGGGGCTTACGGATTTTTTCAAAAAAATATTTTCCGCCTGATAAGTTGTTGAGGGCTGATTTCTTGTCCTGTGACAAAAAGGCTTCTGTTTTGACTGACAAAACTTTCAGGGGAGCATTTGCAACCGGTTGGCACCATTTTTGAGTGAATTGCCAAAAGTCAGATTTTTGCTGAAATTGTGCCCCCGGGCTTACGGATTTTTTCAAAAAAACATTTTGCGCCTGATAAGTTGTTGAGGGCTGATTTCTTGTCCTGTGATAAAAAGGCTTCTGTTTTGACTGACAAAACTTTCAGGGGAGCATTTGCAACCGGTTGGCACCATTTTTGAGTGAATTGCCAAAAGTCAGATTTTTGCTGAAATTCTGACCCCGGTGCTTACGGATTTTTTCAAAAAAATATTTTCCGCCGTTTAAATTGTTGAGGGCTGATTTCTTTTCCTGTGATAAAAAGGCTTCTGTTTCGACTGTCAAAACTTTCAGGGGAGCATTTGCAACCGGTTGGCACCATTTTTGAGTGAATTGCCAAAAGTCAGATTTTTGCTGAAATTCTGACCCCGTGGCTTACGGATTTTTTCAAAAAAATATTTTCCGCCTCATAAGTTGTTGAGGGCTGATTTCTTGTCCTGTGACAAAAAGGCTTCTGTTTTGACTGACACAACTTTCAGGGGAGCATTTGCAACCGGTTGGCACCATTTTTAAGTGAATTGCCAAAAGTAAGATTTTTGCTGAAATTCTGACCCCGGGGCTTACGGATTTTTTCAAAAAAATATTTTCCGCCGCTTAAGTTGTTGAGGGCTGATTTCTTGTCCTGTGATAAAAAGGCTTCTGTTTCGACTGTCAAAACTTTCAGGGGAGCATTTGCAACCGGTTGGCACCATTTTTGAGTGAATTGCCAAAAGTCAGATTTTTGCTGAAATTCTGACCCCGGGGCTTACGGATTTTTTCAAAAAAATATTTTCCGCCGGTTAAGTTGTTGAGGGCTGATTTCTTGTCCTGTGATAAAAAGGCTTCTGTTTTGACTGACAAAACTTTCAGGGGAGCATTTGCACCCGGTTGGCACCATTTTTGAGTGAATTGCCAAAAGTCAGATTTTTGCTGAAATTCTGACCCCGGGGCTTACGGATTTTTTCAAAAAAATATTTTCCGCCTGATATGTTGTTTAGGGCTGATTTCTTGTCCTGTGACAAAAAGGCTTCTGTTTTGACTGACAAAACTTTCAGGGGAGCATTTGCAACCGGTTGGCACCATTTTTGAGTGAATTGCCAAAAGTCAGATTTTTGCTGAAATTCTGAAGCCGGGGCTTACGGATTTTTTCAAAAAAATGTTTTCCGCCGGTTAAGTTGGTGAGGGCTGATTTCTTGTCCTGTGATAAAAAGGCTTCTGTTTCGACTGTCAAAACTTTCAGGGGAGCATTTGGAACCGGTTGGCACCATTTTTGAGTGAATTGCCAAAAGTCAGATTTTTGCTGAAATTCTGACCCCGGGGCTTACGGATTTTTCCAAAAAAATATTTTCCGCCTGATAAGTTGTTGAGGGCTGATTTCTTGTCCTGTGACAAAAAGGCTTCTGTTTTGACTGACAAAACTTTCAGGGGAGCATTTGCAACCGGTTGGCACCATTTTTGAGTGAATTGCCAAAAGTCAGATTTTTGCTGAAATTCTGACCCCGGGGCTTACGGATTTTTTCAAAAAAATATTTTCCGCCGCTTAAGTTGTTGAGGGCTGATTTCTTGTCCTGTGATAAAAAGGCTTCTGTTTCGACTGTCAAAACTTTCAGGGGAGCATTTGCAACCGGTTGGCACCATTTTTGAGTGAATTGCCAAAAGTCAAACTTTTGCTGAAATTCTGACCCTTACGGATTTTTTCAAAAAGATATTTTCCGCCGCTTAAGTTGTTGAGGGCTGATTTCTTGTCCTGTGATAAAATGGCTTCTGTTTCGACTGTCAAAACTTTCAGGGGAGCATTTGCAACTGGTTGGCACCATTTTTGAGTGAATTGCCAAAAGTCAGACTTTTGCTGAAATTCTGACCCTTACGGATTTTTTCAAAAAGATATTATTTTCCGCCGCTTAAGTTGTTGAGGGCTGATTTCTTCTCATGTGATAAAAAGGCTTCTGTTTCGACTGTCAAAACTTTCAGGGGAGCATTTGCAACCAGTTGGCACCATTTTTGAGTGAATTGCCAAAAGTCAGATTTTTGCTGAAATTCTGACCCCGGGGCTTACGGATTTTTTCAAAAAAATATATTCCGCCGGTTGAGTTGTTGAGGGCTGATTTCTTGTCCTGTGATAAAAAGGCTTCTGTTTCGACTGTCAAAACTTTCAGGGGAGCATTTGCAACCGTTTGGCAACATTTTTGAGTGAATTGCCAAAAGTCAGATTTTTGCTGAAATTCTGACCCCGGGGCTTACTGATTTTTTCAAAAAAATATTTTCCGCCGCTTAAGTTGTTGAGGGCTGATTTCTTCTCATGTGATAAAAAGGCTTCTGTTTCGACTGTCAAAACTTTCAGGGGAGCATTTGCAACCGGTTGGCACCATTTTTGAGTGAATTGCCAAAAGTCAGATTTTTGCTGAAATTCTGACCCCGGTGCTTACGGATTTTTTCAAAAAAAAATTTTCCGCCGTTTAAATTGTTGAGGGCTGATTTCTTTTCCTGTGATAAAAAGGCTTCTGTTTCGACTGTCAAAACTTTCAGGGGAGCATTTGCAACCGGTTGGCACCATTTTTGAGTGAATTGCCAAAAGTCAGATTTTTGCTGAAATTCTGACCCCGGGGCTTACGGATTTTTTCAAAAAAATATTTTCCGCCTCATAAGTTGTTGAGGGCTGATTTCTTGTCCTGTGACAAAAAGGCTTCTGTTTTGACTGACACAACTTTCAGGGGAGCATTTGCAACCGGTTGGCACCATTTTTGAGTGAATTGCCAAAAGTCAGATTTTTGCTGAAATTCTGACCCCGGGGCTTACGGATTTTTTCAAAAAAATATTTTCCGCCGCTTAAGTTGTTGAGGGCTGATTTCTTGTCCTGTGATAAAAAGGCTTCTGTTTCGACTGTCAAAACTTTCAGGGGAGCATTTGCAACCGGTTGGCACCATTTTTGAGTGAATTGCCAAAAGTCAGATTTTTGCTGAAATTCTGACCCCGGGGCTTACGGATTTTTTCAAAAAAATATTTTCCGCCGGTTAAGTTGTTGAGGGCTGATTTCTTGTCCTGTGATAAAAAGGCTTCTGTTTTGACTGACAAAACTTTCAGGGGAGCATTTGCACCCGGTTGGCACCATTTTTGAGTGAATTGCCAAAAGTCAGATTTTTGCTGAAATTCTGACCCCGGGGCTTACGGATTTTTTCAAAAAAATATTTTCCGCCTGATATGTTGTTTAGGGCTGATTTCTTGTCCTGTGACAAAAAGGCTTCTGTTTTGACTGACAAAACTTTCAGGGGAGCATTTGCAACCGGTTGGCACCATTTTTGAGTGAATTGCCAAAAGTCAAACTTTTGCTGAAATTCTGACCCCGGGGCTTACGGATTTTTTCAAAAAAATATTTTCCGCCGCTTAAGTTGTTGAGGGCTGATTTCTTGTCCTGTGATAAAAAGGCTTCTGTTTCGACTGTCAAAACTTTCAGGGGAGCATTTGCAACCGGTTGGCACCATTTTTGAGTGAATTGCCAAAAGTCAGATTTTTGCTGAAATTCTGACCCCGGGGCTTACGGATTTTTTCAAAAAAATATTTTCCGCCGGTTAAGTTGTTGAGGGCTGATTTCTTGTCCTGTGATAAAAAGGCTTCTGTTTTGACTGACAAAACTTTCAGGGGAGCATTTGCACCCGGTTGGCACCATTTTTGAGTGAATTGCCAAAAGTCAGATTTTTGCTGAAATTCTGACCCCGGGGCTTACGGATTTTTTCAAAAAAATATTTTCCGCCTGATATGTTGTTTAGGGCTGATTTCTTGTCCTGTGACAAAAAGGCTTCTGTTTTGACTGACAAAACTTTCAGGGGAGCATTTGCAACCGGTTGGCACCATTTTTGAGTGAATTGCCAAAAGTCAGATTTTTGCTGAAATTCTGAAGCCGGGGCTTACGGATTTTTTCAAAAAAATGTTTTCCGCCGGTTAAGTTGGTGAGGGCTGATTTCTTGTCCTGTGATAAAAAGGCTTCTGTTTCGACTGTCAAAACTTTCAGGGGAGCATTTGGAACCGGTTGGCACCATTTTTGAGTGAATTGCCAAAAGTCAGATTTTTGCTGAAATTCTGACCCCGGGGCTTACGGATTTTTCCAAAAAAATATTTTCCGCCTGATAAGTTGTTGAGGGCTGATTTCTTGTCCTGTGACAAAAAGGCTTCTGTTTTGACTGACAAAACTTTCAGGGGAGCATTTGCAACCGGTTGGCACCATTTTTGAGTGAATTGCCAAAAGTCAGATTTTTGCTGAAATTCTGACCCCGGGGCTTACGGATTTTTTCAAAAAAATATTTTCCGCCGCTTAAGTTGTTGAGGGCTGATTTCTTGTCCTGTGATAAAAAGGCTTCTGTTTCGACTGTCAAAACTTTCAGGGGAGCATTTGCAACCGGTTGGCACCATTTTTGAGTGAATTGCCAAAAGTCAGATTTTTGCTGAAATTCTGACCCCGGGGCTTACGGATTTTTTCAAAAAAATATTTTCCGCCGGTTAAGTTGTTGAGGGCTGATTTCTTGTCCTGTGATAAAAAGGCTTCTGTTTTGACTGTCAAAACTTTCAGGGGAGCATTTGGAACCGGTTGGCACCATTTTTGAGTGAATTGCCAAAAGTCAGATTTTTGCTGAAATTCTGACCCCGGGGCTTACGGATTTTTCCAAAAAAATATTTTCCGCCTGATAAGTTGTTGAGGGCTGATTTCTTGTCCTGTGACAAAAAGGCTTCTGTTTTGACTGACAAAACTTTCAGGGGAGCATTTGCAACCGGTTGGCACCATTTTTGAGTGAATTGCCAAAAGTCAGATTTTTGCTGAAATTCTGACCCCGGGGCTTACGGATTTTTTCAAAAAAATATTTTCCGCCGCTTAAGTTGTTGAGGGCTGATTTCTTGTCCTGTGATAAAAAGGCTTCTGTTTCGACTGTCAAAACTTTCAGGGGAGCATTTGCAACCGGTTGGCACCATTTTTGAGTGAATTGCCAAAAGTCAGATTTTTGCTGAAATTCTGACCCCGGGGCTTACGGATTTTTTCAAAAAAATATTTTCCGCCGGTTAAGTTGTTGAGGGCTGATTTCTTGTCCTGTGATAAAAAGGCTTCTGTTTTGACTGACAAAACTTTCAGGGGAGCATTTGCACCCGGTTGGCACCATTTTTGAGTGAATTGCCAAAAGTCAGATTTTTGCTGAAATTCTGACCCCGGGGCTTACGGATTTTTTCAAAAAAATATTTTCCGCCTGATATGTTGTTTAGGGCTGATTTCTTGTCCTGTGACAAAAAGGCTTCTGTTTTGACTGACAAAACTTTCAGGGGAGCATTTGCAACCGGTTGGCACCATTTTTGAGTGAATTGCCAAAAGTCAGATTTTTGCTGAAATTCTGAAGCCGGGGCTTACGGATTTTTTCAAAAAAATGTTTTCCGCCGGTTAAGTTGGTGAGGGCTGATTTCTTGTCCTGTGATAAAAAGGCTTCTGTTTCGACTGTCAAAACTTTCAGGGGAGCATTTGGAACCGGTTGGCACCATTTTTGAGTGAATTGCCAAAAGTCAGATTTTTGCTGAAATTCTGACCCCGGGGCTTACGGATTTTTCCAAAAAAATATTTTCCGCCTGATAAGTTGTTGAGGGCTGATTTCTTGTCCTGTGACAAAAAGGCTTCTGTTTTGACTGACAAAACTTTCAGGGGAGCATTTGCAACCGGTTGGCACCATTTTTGAGTGAATTGCCAAAAGTCAGATTTTTGCTGAAATTCTGACCCCGGGGCTTACGGATTTTTTCAAAAAAATATTTTCCGCCGCTTAAGTTGTTGAGGGCTGATTTCTTGTCCTGTGATAAAAAGGCTTCTGTTTCGACTGTCAAAACTTTCAGGGGAGCATTTGCAACCGGTTGGCACCATTTTTGAGTGAATTGCCAAAAGTCAAACTTTTGCTGAAATTCTGACCCTTACGGATTTTTTCAAAAAGATATTTTCCGCCGCTTAAGTTGTTGAGGGCTGATTTCTTGTCCTGTGATAAAATGGCTTCTGTTTCGACTGTCAAAACTTTCAGGGGAGCATTTGCAACTGGTTGGCACCATTTTTGAGTGAATTGCCAAAAGTCAGACTTTTGCTGAAATTCTGACCCTTACGGATTTTTTCAAAAAGATATTATTTTCCGCCGCTTAAGTTGTTGAGGGCTGATTTCTTCTCATGTGATAAAAAGGCTTCTGTTTCGACTGTCAAAACTTTCAGGGGAGCATTTGCAACCAGTTGGCACCATTTTTGAGTGAATTGCCAAAAGTCAGATTTTTGCTGAAATTCTGACCCCGGGGCTTACGGATTTTTTCAAAAAAATATATTCCGCCGGTTGAGTTGTTGAGGGCTGATTTCTTGTCCTGTGATAAAAAGGCTTCTGTTTCGACTGTCAAAACTTTCAGGGGAGCATTTGCAACCGTTTGGCAACATTTTTGAGTGAATTGCCAAAAGTCAGATTTTTGCTGAAATTCTGACCCCGGGGCTTACTGATTTTTTCAAAAAAATATTTTCCGCCGCTTAAGTTGTTGAGGGCTGATTTCTTCTCATGTGATAAAAAGGCTTCTGTTTCGACTGTCAAAACTTTCAGGGGAGCATTTGCAACCGGTTGGCACCATTTTTGAGTGAATTGCCAAAAGTCAGATTTTTGCTGAAATTCTGACCCCGGTGCTTACGGATTTTTTCAAAAAAAAATTTTCCGCCGTTTAAATTGTTGAGGGCTGATTTCTTTTCCTGTGATAAAAAGGCTTCTGTTTCGACTGTCAAAACTTTCAGGGGAGCATTTGCAACCGGTTGGCACCATTTTTGAGTGAATTGCCAAAAGTCAGATTTTTGCTGAAATTCTGACCCCGGGGCTTACGGATTTTTTCAAAAAAATATTTTCCGCCTCATAAGTTGTTGAGGGCTGATTTCTTGTCCTGTGAGAAAAAGGCTTCTGTTTTGACTGACACAACTTTCAGGGGAGCATTTGCAACCGGTTGGCACCATTTTTGAGTGAATTGCCAAAAGTCAGATTTTTGCTGAAATTCTGACCCCGGGGCTTACGGATTTTTTCAAAAAAATATTTTCCGCCGCTTAAGTTGTTGAGGGCTGATTTCTTGTCCTGTGATAAAAAGGCTTCTGTTTCGACTGTCAAAACTTTCAGGGGAGCATTTGCAACCGGTTGGCACCATTTTTGAGTGAATTGCCAAAAGTCAGATTTTTGCTGAAATTCTGACCCCGGGGCTTACGGATTTTTTCAAAAAAATATTTTCCGCCGGTTAAGTTGTTGAGGGCTGATTTCTTGTCCTGTGATAAAAAGGCTTCTGTTTTGACTGACAAAACTTTCAGGGGAGCATTTGCACCCGGTTGGCACCATTTTTGAGTGAATTGCCAAAAGTCAGATTTTTGCTGAAATTCTGACCCCGGGGCTTACGGATTTTTTCAAAAAAATATTTTCCGCCTGATATGTTGTTTAGGGCTGATTTCTTGTCCTGTGACAAAAAGGCTTCTGTTTTGACTGACAAAACTTTCAGGGGAGCATTTGCAACCGGTTGGCACCATTTTTGAGTGAATTGCCAAAAGTCAAACTTTTGCTGAAATTCTGACCCCGGGGCTTACGGATTTTTTCAAAAAAATATTTTCCGCCGCTTAAGTTGTTGAGGGCTGATTTCTTGTCCTGTGATAAAAAGGCTTCTGTTTCGACTGTCAAAACTTTCAGGGGAGCATTTGCAACCGGTTGGCACCATTTTTGAGTGAATTGCCAAAAGTCAGATTTTTGCTGAAATTCTGACCCCGGGGCTTACGGATTTTTTCAAAAAAATATTTTCCGCCGGTTAAGTTGTTGAGGGCTGATTTCTTGTCCTGTGATAAAAAGGCTTCTGTTTTGACTGACAAAACTTTCAGGGGAGCATTTGCACCCGGTTGGCACCATTTTTGAGTGAATTGCCAAAAGTCAGATTTTTGCTGAAATTCTGACCCCGGGGCTTACGGATTTTTTCAAAAAAATATTTTCCGCCTGATATGTTGTTTAGGGCTGATTTCTTGTCCTGTGACAAAAAGGCTTCTGTTTTGACTGACAAAACTTTCAGGGGAGCATTTGCAACCGGTTGGCACCATTTTTGAGTGAATTGCCAAAAGTCAGATTTTTGCTGAAATTCTGAAGCCGGGGCTTACGGATTTTTTCAAAAAAATGTTTTCCGCCGGTTAAGTTGGTGAGGGCTGATTTCTTGTCCTGTGATAAAAAGGCTTCTGTTTCGACTGTCAAAACTTTCAGGGGAGCATTTGGAACCGGTTGGCACCATTTTTGAGTGAATTGCCAAAAGTCAGATTTTTGCTGAAATTCTGACCCCGGGGCTTACGGATTTTTCCAAAAAAATATTTTCCGCCTGATAAGTTGTTGAGGGCTGATTTCTTGTCCTGTGACAAAAAGGCTTCTGTTTTGACTGACAAAACTTTCAGGGGAGCATTTGCAACCGGTTGGCACCATTTTTGAGTGAATTGCCAAAAGTCAGATTTTTGCTGAAATTCTGACCCCGGGGCTTACGGATTTTTTCAAAAAAATATTTTCCGCCGCTTAAGTTGTTGAGGGCTGATTTCTTGTCCTGTGATAAAAAGGCTTCTGTTTCGACTGTCAAAACTTTCAGGGGAGCATTTGCAACCGGTTGGCACCATTTTTGAGTGAATTGCCAAAAGTCAAACTTTTGCTGAAATTCTGACCCTTACGGATTTTTTCAAAAAGATATTTTCCGCCGCTTAAGTTGTTGAGGGCTGATTTCTTGTCCTGTGATAAAATGGCTTCTGTTTCGACTGTCAAAACTTTCAGGGGAGCATTTGCAACTGGTTGGCACCATTTTTGAGTGAATTGCCAAAAGTCAGACTTTTGCTGAAATTCTGACCCTTACGGATTTTTTCAAAAAGATATTATTTTCCGCCGCTTAAGTTGTTGAGGGCTGATTTCTTCTCATGTGATAAAAAGGCTTCTGTTTCGACTGTCAAAACTTTCAGGGGAGCATTTGCAACCAGTTGGCACCATTTTTGAGTGAATTGCCAAAAGTCAGATTTTTGCTGAAATTCTGACCCCGGGGCTTACGGATTTTTTCAAAAAAATATATTCCGCCGGTTGAGTTGTTGAGGGCTGATTTCTTGTCCTGTGATAAAAAGGCTTCTGTTTCGACTGTCAAAACTTTCAGGGGAGCATTTGCAACCGTTTGGCAACATTTTTGAGTGAATTGCCAAAAGTCAGATTTTTGCTGAAATTCTGACCCCGGGGCTTACTGATTTTTTCAAAAAAATATTTTCCGCCGCTTAAGTTGTTGAGGGCTGATTTCTTCTCATGTGATAAAAAGGCTTCTGTTTCGACTGTCAAAACTTTCAGGGGAGCATTTGCAACCGGTTGGCACCATTTTTGAGTGAATTGCCAAAAGTCAGATTTTTTCTGAAATTCTGACCCCGGGGCTTACGGATTTTTTCAAAAATATATTTTCCGCCGCTTAAGTTGTTGAGGGCTGATTTCTTGTCCTGTGATAAAAAGGCTTCTGTTTCGACTGTCAAAACTTTCAGGGGAGCATTTGCAACCGGTTGGCACCATTTTTGAGTGAATTGCCAAAAGTCAGATTTTTGCTGAAATTCTGACCCCGGATCTTACGGATTTTTTCAAAAAAATATTTTCCGCCGGTTAAGTATTTGAGGGCTGATTTCTTGTCCTGTGATAAAAAGGCTTCTGTTTCGACTGTCAAAACGTTCAGGGGAGCATTTGCAACCGGTTGGCACCATTTTTGAGTGAATTGCCAAAAGTCAGATTTTTGCTGAAATTCTGCCCCCGGGCTTACGGATTTCTTCAAAAAAATATTTTGCGCCTGATAAGTTGTTGAGGGCTGATTTCTTGTCCTGTGATAAAAAGGCTTCTGTTTTGACTGACAAAACTTTCAGGGGAGCATTTGCAACCGGTTGGCACCATTTTTGAGTGAATTGCCAAAAGTCAGATTTTTGCTGAAATTCTGACCCCGGTGCTTACGGATTTTTCCCAAAAAATATTTTCCGCCGGTTAAATTGTTGAGGGCTGATTTCTTTTCCTGTGATAAAAAGGCTTCTGTTTCGACTGTCAAAACTTTCAGGGGAGCATTTGCAACCGGTTGGCACCATTTTTGAGTGAATTGCCAAAAGTCAGATTTTTGCTGAAATTCTGACCCCGGGGCTTACGGATTTTTTCAAAAAAATATTTTCCGCCGCTTAAGTTGTTGAGGGCTGATTTCTTGTCCTGTGATAAAAAGGCTTCTGTTTCGACTGTCAAAACTTTCAGGGGAGCATTTGCAACCGTTTGGCACCATTTTTGAGTGAATTGCCAAAAGTCAGATTTTTGCTGAAATTCTGCCCCCGGGCTTACGGATTTCTTCAAAAAAATATTTTGCGCCTGATAAGTTGTTGAGGGCTGATTTCTTGTCCTGTGATAAAAAGGCTTCTGTTTTGACTGTCAAAACTTTCAGGGGAGCATTTGCAACCGGTTGGCACCATTTTTGAGTGAATTGCCAAAAGTCAGATTTTTGCTGAAATTCTGACCCCGGGGCTTACGGATTTTTTCAAAAAAATATTTTCCGCCGGTTAAGTTGTTGAGGGCTGATTTCTTGTCCTGTGATAAAAAGGCTTCTGTTTTGACTGACAAAACTTTCAGGGGAGCATTTGCAACCGGTTGGCACCATTTTTGAGTGAATTGCCAAAAGTCAGATTTTTGCTGAAATTCTGACCCCGGGGCTTACGGATTTTTTCAAAAAAATATTTTCCGCCGGTTAAGTTGTTGAGGGCTGATTTCTTGTCCTGTGATAAAAAGGCTTCTGTTTTGACTGACAAAACTTTCAGGGGAGCATTTGCAACCGGTTGGCACCATTTTTGAATTAATTGCCAAAAGTCAGATTTTTGCTGAAATTCTGACCCCGGGGCTTACGGTTTTTTTCAAAAAAATATTTTCCGCCTGATAAGTTGTTGAGGGCTGATTTCTTGTCCTGTGACAAAAAGGCTTCTGTTTTCACTGACAAAACTTTCAGGGGAGCATTTGGAACCGGTTGGCACCATTTTTGAGTGAATTGCCAAAAGTCAGATTTTTGCTGAAATTCTGATCCCGGGGCTTACGGATTTTTCCAAAAAAATATATTCCGCCTGATAAGTTGTTGAGGGCTGATTTCTTGTCCTGTGACAAAAAGGCTTCTGTTTTGACTGACAAAACTTTCAGGGGAGCATTTGCAACCGGTTGGCACCATTTTTGAGTGAATTGCCAAAAGTCAGATTTTTGCTGAAATTCTGACCCCGGGGCTTACGGATTTTTTCAAAAAAATATTTTCCGCCGGTTAAGTTGTTGAGGGCTGATTTCTTGTCCTGTGATAAAAAGGCTTCTGTTTTGACTGACAAAACTTTCAGGGGAGCATTTGCAACCGGTTGGCACCATTTTTGAATTAATTGCCAAAAGTCAGATTTTTGCTGAAATTCTGACCCCGGGGCTTACGGTTTTTTTCAAAAAAATATTTTCCGCCTGATAAGTTGTTGAGGGCTGATTTCTTGTCCTGTGACAAAAAGGCTTCTGTTTTCACTGACAAAACTTTCAGGGGAGCATTTGGAACCGGTTGGCACCATTTTTGAGTGAATTGCCAAAAGTCAGATTTTTGCTGAAATTCTGATCCCGGGGCTTACGGATTTTTCCAAAAAAATATATTCCGCCTGATAAGTTGTTGAGGGCTGATTTCTTGTCCTGTGACAAAAAGGCTTCTGTTTTGACTGACAAAACTTTCAGGGGAGCATTTGCAACCGGTTGGCACCATTTTTGAGTGAATTGCCAAAAGTCAGATTTTTGCTGAAATTCTGACCCCGGGGCTTACGGATTTTTTCAAAAAAATATTGTCCGCCGCTTAAGTTGTTGAGGGCTGATTTCTTGTCCTGTGATAAAAAGGCTTCTGTTTCGACTGTCAAAACTTTCAGGGGAGCATTTGCAACCGGTTGGCACCATTTTTGAGTGAATTGCCAAAAGTCAAACTTTTGCTGAAATTCTGACCCTTACGGATTTTTTCAAAAAGATATTTTCCGCCGCTTAAGTTGTTGAGGGCTGATTTCTTGTCCTGTGATAAAAAGGCTTCTGTTTCGACTGTCAAAACTTTCAGGGGAGCATTTGCAACCGGTTGGCACCATTTTTGAGTGAATTGCCAAAAGTCAGACTTTTGCTGAAATTCTGACCCTTACGGATTTTTTCAAAAAGATATTATTTTCCGCCGCTTAAGTTGTTGAGGGCTGATTTCTTCTCATGTGATAAAAAGGCTTCTGTTTCGACTGTCAAAACTTTCAGGGGAGCATTTGCAACCAGTTGGCACCATTTTTGAGTGAATTGCCAAAAGTCAGATTTTTGCTGAAATTCTGACCCCGGGGCTTACGGATTTTTTCAAAAAAATATATTCTGCCGGTTGAGTTGTTGAGGGCTGATTTCTTGTCCTGTGATAAAAAGGCTTCTGTTTCGACTGTCAAAACTTTCAGGGGAGCATTTGCAACCGTTTGGCAACATTTTTGAGTGAATTGCCAAAAGTCAGATTTTTGCTGAAATTCTGACCCCGGGGCTTACTGATTTTTTCAAAAAAATATTTTCCGCCGCTTAAGTTGTTGAGGGCTGATTTCTTCTCATGTGATAAAAAGGCTTCTGTTTCGACTGTCAAAACTTTCAGGGGAGCATTTGCAACCGGTTGGCACCATTTTTGAGTGAATTGCCAAAAGTCAGATTTTTGCTGAAATTCTGACCCCGGGGCTTACGGATTTTTTCAAAAATATATTTTCCGCCGCTTAAGTTGTTGAGGGCTGATTTCTTGTCCTGTGATAAAAAGGCTTCTGTTTCGACTGTCAAAACTTTCAGGGGAGCATTTGCAACCGGTTGGCACCATTTTTGAGTGAATTGCCAAAAGTCAGATTTTTGCTGAAATTCTGACCCCGGATCTTACGGATTTTTTCAAAAAAATATTTTCCGCCGGTTAAGTATTTGAGGGCTGATTTCTTGTCCTGTGATAAAAAGGCTTCTGTTTCGACTGTCAAAACGTTCAGGGGAGCATTTGCAACCGGTTGGCACCATTTTTGAGTGAATTGCCAAAAGTCAGATTTTTGCTGAAATTCTGCCCCCGGGCTTACGGATTTCTTCAAAAAAATATTTTGCGCCTGATAAGTTGTTGAGGGCTGATTTCTTGTCCTGTGATAAAAAGGCTTCTGTTTTGACTGACAAAACTTTCAGGGGAGCATTTGCAACCGGTTGGCACCATTTTTGAGTGAATTGCCAAAAGTCAGATTTTTGCTGAAATTCTGACCCCGGTGCTTACGGATTTTTCCAAAAAAATATTTTCCGCCGGTTAAATTGTTGAGGGCTGATTTCTTTTCCTGTGATAAAAAGGCTTCTGTTTCGACTGTCAAAACTTTCAGGGGAGCATTTGCAACCGGTTGGCACCATTTTTGAGTGAATTGCCAAAGTCAGATTTTTGCTGAAATTCTGACCCCGGGGCTTACGGATTTTTTCAAAAAAATATTTTCCGCCTCATAAGTTGTTGAGGGCTGATTTCTTGTCCTGTGACAAAAAGGCTTCTGTTTTGACTGACACAACTTTCAGGGGAGCATTTGCAACCGGTTGGCACCATTTTTGAGTGAATTGCCAAAAGTCAAACTTTTGCTGAAATTCTGACCCCGGGGCTTACGGATTTTTTCAAAAAAATATTTTCCGCCGCTTAAGTTGTTGAGGGCTGATTTCTTGTCCTGTGATAAAAAGGCTTCTGTTTCGACTGTCAAAACTTTCAGGGGAGCATTTGCAACCGTTTGGCACCATTTTTGAGTGAATTGCCAAAAGTCAGATTTTTGCTGAAATTCTGACCCCGGATCTTACGGATTTTTTCAAAAAAATATTTTCCGCCGGTTAAGTATTTGAGGGCTGATTTCTTGTCCTGTGATAAAAAGGCTTCTGTTTCGACTGTCAAAACGTTCAGGGGAGCATTTGCAACCGTTTGGCACCATTTTTGAGTGAATTGCCAAAAGTCAGATTTTTGCTGAAATTCTGACCCCCGGGGCGTAAGGATTTTTTCAAAAAAATATTTTCCGCCGGTTAAGTTGTTGAGGGCTGATTTCTTGTCCTGTGATAAAAAGGCTTCTGTTTCGACTGTCAAAACTTTCAGGGGAGCATTTGCAACCGGTTGGCACCATTTTTGAGTGAATTGCCAAAAGTCAGATATTGCTGAAATTCTGACCCCGGGGCTTACGGATTTTTTTTCAAAAAAATATTTTCCGCCTGATAAGTTGTTGAGGGCTGATTTCTTGTCCTGTGACAAAAAGGCTTCTGTTTTGACTGACAAAACTTTCAGGGGAGCATTTGCAACCGGTTGGCACCATTTTTGAGTGAATTGCCAAAAGTCAGATTTTTGCTGAGATTCTGCCCCCGGGCTTACGGATTTCTTCAAAAAAATATTTTGCGCCTGATAAGTTGTTGAGGGCTGATTTCTTGTCCTGTGATAAAAAGGCTTCTGTTTTGACTGACAAAACTTTCAGGGGAGCATTTGCAACCGGTTGGCACCATTTTTGAGTGAATTGCCAAAAGTCAGATTTTTGCTGAAATTCTGACCCCGGTGCTTACGGATTTTTTCAAAAAAATATTTTCCGCCGGTTAAATTGTTGAGGGCTGATTTCTTTTCCTGTGATAAAAAGGCTTCTGTTTCGACTGTCAAAACTTTCAGGGGAGCATTTGCAACCGGTTGGCACCATTTTTGAGTGAATTGCCAAAAGTCAGATTTTTGCTGAAATTCTGACCCCGGGGCTTACGGATTTTTTCAAAAAAATATTTTCCGCCTCATAAGTTGTTGAGGGCTGATTTCTTGTCCTGTGACAAAAAGGTTTCTGTTTTGACTGACACAACTTTCAGGGGAGCATTTGCAACCGGTTGGCACCATTTTTAAGTGAATTGCCAAAAGTCAGATTTTTGCTGAAATTCTGACCCCGGGGCTTACGGATTTTTTCAAAAAAATATTGTCCGCCGCTTAAGTTGTTGAGAGCTGATTTCTTGTCCTGTGATAAAAAGGCTTTTGTTTCGACTGTCAAAACTTTCAGGGGAGCATTTGGAACCGGTTGGCACCATTTTTGAGTGAATTGCCAAAAGTCAGATTTTTTCTGAAATTCTGACCCCGGGGCTTACGGATTTTTCCAAAAAAATATTTTCCGCCTGATAGGTTGTTGAGGGCTGATTTCTTGTCCTGTGATAAAAATGCTTCTGTTTTGACTGACAAAACTTTCATGGGAGCATTTGCAACCGGTTGGCACCATTTTTGAGTGAATTGCCAAAAGTCAAATTTTTGCTGAAATTCTGACCCCGGGGCTTACGGATTTTTTCAAAAAAATATTTTCCGTCTCATAAGTTGTTGAGGGCTGATTTCTTGTCCTGTGACAAAAAGGCTTCTGTTTTGACTGACACAACTTTCAGGGGAGCATTTGCAACCGGTTGGCACCATTTTTGAGTGAATTGCCAAAAGCCAGATTTTTGCTGAAATTCTGACCCCGGGGCTTACGGATTTTTTCAAAAAAATATTGTCCGCCGCTTAAGTTGTTGAGGGCTGATTTCTTGTCCTGTGATAAAAAGGCTTCTGTTTCGACTGTCAAAACTTTCAGGGGAGCATTTGGAACCGGTTGGCACCATTTTTGAGTGAATTGCCAAAAGTCAGATTTTTGCTGAAATTCTGACCCCGGGGCTTACGGATTTTTTCAAAAAAATATTTTCCGCCTGATAGGTTGTTGAGGGCTGATTTCTTGTCCTGTGATAAAAAGGCTTCTGTTTCGACTGTCAAAACTTTCAGGGGAGCATTTGCAACCGGTTGGCACCATTTTTGAGTGAATTGCCAAAAGTCAGATTTTTGCTGAAATTCTGACCCCGGGGCTTACGGATTTTTTTTCAAAAAAATATTTTCCGCCTGATAAGTTGTTGAGGGCTGATTTCTTGTCCTGTGACAAAAAGGCTTCTGTTTTGACTGACAAAACTTTCAGGGGAGCATTTGCAACCGGTTGGCACCATTTTTGAGTGAATTGCCAAAAGTCAGATTTTTGCTGAGATTCTGCCCCCGGGCTTACGGATTTCTTCAAAAAAATATTTTGCGCCTGATAAGTTGTTGAGGGCTGATTTCTTGTCCTGTGATAAAAAGGCTTCTGTTTTGACTGACAAAACTTTCAGGGGAGCATTTGCAACCGGTTGGCACCATTTTTGAGTGAATTGCCAAAAGTCAGATTTTTGCTGAAATTCTGACCCCGGTGCTTACGGATTTTTTCAAAAAAATATTTTCCGCCGGTTAAATTGTTGAGGGCTGATTTCTTTTCCTGTGATAAAAAGGCTTCTGTTTCGACTGTCAAAATTTTCAGGGGAGCATTTGCAACCGGTTGGCACCATTTTTGAGTGAATTGCCAAAAGTCAGATTTTTGCTGAAATTCTGACCCCGGGGCTTACGGATTTTTTCAAAAAAATATTTTCCGCCTCATAAGTTGTTGAGGGCTGATTTCTTGTCCTGTGACAAAAAGGTTTCTGTTTTGACTGACACAACTTTCAGGGGAGCATTTGCAACCGGTTGGCACCATTTTTAAGTGAATTGCCAAAAGTCAGATTTTTGCTGAAATTCTGACCCCGGGGCTTACGGATTTTTTCAAAAAAATATTGTCCGCCGCTTAAGTTGTTGAGAGCTGATTTCTTGTCCTGTGATAAAAAGGCTTTTGTTTCGACTGTCAAAACTTTCAGGGGAGCATTTGGAACCGGTTGGCACCATTTTTGAGTGAATTGCCAAAAGTCAGATTTTTTCTGAAATTCTGACCCCGGGGCTTACGGATTTTTCCAAAAAAATATTTTCCGCCTGATAGGTTGTTGAGGGCTGATTTCTTGTCCTGTGATAAAAATGCTTCTGTTTTAACTGACAAAACTTTCATGGGAGCATTTGCAACCGGTTGGCACCATTTTTGAGTGAATTGCCAAAAGTCAAATTTTTGCTGAAATTCTGACCCCGGGGCTTACGGATTTTTTCAAAAAAATATTTTCCGCCTCATAAGTTGTTGAGGGCTGATTTCTTGTCCTGTGACAAAAAGGCTTCTGTTTTGACTGACACAACTTTCAGGGGAGCATTTGCAACCGGTTGGCACCATTTTTGAGTGAATTGCCAAAAGCCAGATTTTTGCTGAAATTCTGACCCCGGGGCTTACGGATTTTTTCAAAAAAATATTGTCCGCCGCTTAAGTTGTTGAGGGGTGATTTCTTGTCCTGTGATAAAAAGGCTTCTGTTTCGACTGTCAAAACTTTCAGGGGAGCATTTGGAACCGGTTGGCACCATTTTTGAGTGAATTGCCAAAAGTCAGATTTTTGCTGAAATTCTGACCCCGGGGCTTACGGATTTTTTCAAAAAAATATTTTCCGCCTGATAGGTTGTTGAGGGCTGATTTCTTGTCCTGTGATAAAAAGGCTTCTGTTTCGACTGTCAAAACTTTCAGGGGAGCATTTGCAACCGGTTGGTACCATTTTTGAGTGAATTGCCAAAAGTCAAACTTTTGCTGAAATTCTGACCTTTACGGATTTTTTCAAAAAGATATTTTCCGCCGCTTAAGTTGTTGAGGGCTGATTTCTTCTCATGTGATAAAAAGGCTTCTGTTTCGACTGTCAAAACTTTCAGGGGAGCATTTGCAACCAGTTGGCACCATTTTTGAGTTAATTGCCAAAAGTCAGATTTTTGCTGAAATTCTGACCCCGGGGCTTACGGATTTTTTCAAAAAAATATTGTCCGCCGCTTAAGTTGTTGAGGGCTGATTTCTTGTCCTGTGATAAAAAGGCTTCTGTTTCGACTGTCAAAACTTTCAGGGGAGCATTTGGAACCGGTTGGCACCATTTTTGAGTGAATTGCCAAAAGTCAGATTTTTGCTGAAATTCTGACCCCGGGGCTTACGGATTTTTCCAAAAAAATATTTTCCGCCTGATAGGTTGTTGAGGGCTGATTTCTTGTCCTGTGACAAAAAGGCTTCTGTTTTGACTGACACAACTTTCAGGGGAGCATTTGCAACCGGTTGGCACCATTTTTGAGTGAATTGCCAAAAGTCAGATTTTTGCTGAAATTCTGACCCCGGGGCTTACGGATTTTTTCAAAAAATATTGTCCGCCGCTTAAGTTGTTGAGGGCTGATTTCTTGTCCTGTGATAAAAAGGCTTCTGTTTCGACTGTCAAAACTTTCAGGGGAGCATTTGGAACCGGTTGGCACCATTTTTGAGTGAATTGCCAAAAGTCAGATTTTTGCTGAAATTCTGACCCCGGGGCTTACGGATTTTTTCAAAAAAATATTTTCCGCCTGATAGGTTGTTGAGGGCTGATTTCTTGTCCTGTGATAAAAAGGCTTCTGTTTCGACTGTCAAAACTTTCAGGGGAGCATTTGCAACCGGTTGGTACCATTTTTGAGTGAATTGCCAAAAGTCAAACTTTTGCTGAAATTCTGACCTTTACGGATTTTTTCAAAAAGATATTTTCCGCAGCTTAAGTTGTTGAGGGCTGATTTCTTCTCATGTGATAAAAAGGCTTCTGTTTCGACTGTCAAAACTTTCAGGGGAGCATTTGCAACCAGTTGGCACCATTTTTGAGTGAATTGCCAAAAGTCAGATTTTTGCTGAAATTCTGACCCCGGGGCTTACGGATTTTTTCAAAAAAATATTTTCCGCCTGATAAGTTATTGAGGGCTGATTTCTTGTCCTGTGATAAAAAGGCTTCTGTTTCGACTGTCAAAACTTTCAGGGGAGCATTTGCAACCGTTTGGCACCATTTTTGAGTGAATTGCCAAAAGTCAGATTTTTGCTGAAATTCTGACCCCGGGGCTTACGGATTTTTTCAAAAAAATATTTTCCGCCGGTTAAGTTGTTGAGGGCTGATTTCTTGTCCTGTGATAAAAAGGCTTCTGTTTCGACTGTCAAAACTTACAGGGGAGCATTTGCAACCGGTTGGCACCATTTTTGAGTGAATTGCCAAAAGTCAGACTTTTGCTGAAATTCTGACCCTTACGGATTTTTTCAAAAAGATATTTTCCGCCGCTTAAGTTGTTGAGGGCTGATTTCTTGTCCTGTGATAAAAAGGCTTCTGTTTCGACTGTCAAAACTTTCAGGGGAGCATTTGCAACCAGTTGGCACCATTTTTGAGTGAATTGCCAAAAGTCAGATTTTTGCTGAAATTCTGACCCCGGGGCTTACGGATTTTTTCAAAAAAATATTTTCCGCCTGATAAGTTATTGAGGGCTGATTTCTTGTGCTGTGATAAAAAGGCTTCTGTTTCGACTGTCAAAACTTTCAGGGGAGCATTTGCAACTGTTTGGCACCATTTTTGAGTGAATTGCCAAAAGTCAGATTTTTGCTGAAATTCTGACCCCGGGGCTTACTGATTTTTTCAAAAATATATTTTCCGCCGCTTAAGTTGTTGAGGGCTGATTTCTTCTCATGTGATAAAAAGGCTTCTGTTTCGACTGTCAAATCTTTCAGGGGAGCATTTGCAACCGGTTGGCACCATTTTTGAGTGAATTGCCAAAAGTCAGATTTTTGCTGAAATTCTGACCCCGGGGCTTACGGATTTTTTCAAAAATATATTTTCCACCGGTTAAGTTGTTGAGGGCTGATTTCTTGTCCTGTGATAAAAAGGGTTCTGTTTCGACTGTCAAAACTTTCAGGGGAGCATTTGCAACCGGTTGGCACCATTTTTGAGTGAATTGCCAAAAGTCAGATTTTTGCTGAAATTCTGACCCTGGATCTTACGGATTTTTTCAAAAAAATATTTTCCGCAGGTTAAGTATTTGAGGGCTGATTTCTTGTCCTGTGATAAAAAGGCTTCTGTTTCGACTGTCAAAACTTTCAGGGGAGCATTTGCAAGCGTATGGCACCATTTTTGAGTGAATTGCCAAAAGTCAGATTTTTGCTGAAATTCTGACCCCCGGGGCTTACGGATTTTTTCAAAAAAATATTTTCCGCCGGTTAAGTTGTTGAGGGCTGATTTCTTGTCCTGTGATAAAAAGGCTTCTGTTTCGACTGACAAAACTTTCAGGGGAACATTTGCAACCGGTTGGCACCATTTTTGAGTGAATTGCCAAAAGTCAGATTTTTGCTGAAATTCTGACCCCGGGGCTTACGGATTTTTTCAAAAAAATATTTTCCGCCTGATAAGTTATTGAGGGCTGATTTCTTGTGCTGTGATAAAAAGGCTTCTGTTTCGACTGTCAAAACTTTCAGGGGAGCATTTGCAACTGTTTGGCACCATTTTTGAGTGAATTGCCAAAAGTCAGATTTTTGCTGAAATTCTGACCCCGGGGCTTACTGATTTTTTCAAAAATATATTTTCCGCCGCTTAAGTTGTTGAGGGCTGATTTCTTCTCATGTGATAAAAAGGCTTCTGTTTCGACTGTCAAATCTTTCAGGGGAGCATTTGCAACCGGTTGGCACCATTTTTGAGTGAATTGCCAAAAGTCAGATTTTTGCTGAAATTCTGACCCCGGGGCTTACGGATTTTTTCAAAAATATATTTTCCACCGGTTAAGTTGTTGAGGGCTGATTTCTTGTCCTGTGATAAAAAGGGTTCTGTTTCGACTGTCAAAACTTTCAGGGGAGCATTTGCAACCGGTTGGCACCATTTTTGAGTGAATTGCCAAAAGTCAGATTTTTGCTGAAATTCTGACCCTGGATCTTACGGATTTTTTCAAAAAAATATTTTCCGCAGGTTAAGTATTTGAGGGCTGATTTCTTGTCCTGTGATAAAAAGGCTTCTGTTTCGACTGTCAAAACTTTCAGGGGAGCATTTGCAAGCGTATGGCACCATTTTTGAGTGAATTGCCAAAAGTCAGATTTTTGCTGAAATTCTGACCCCCGGGGCTTACGGATTTTTTCAAAAAAATATTTTCCGCCGGTTAAGTTGTTGAGGGCTGATTTCTTGTCCTGTGATAAAAAGGCTTCTGTTTCGACTGACAAAACTTTCAGGGGAACATTTGCAACCGGTTGGCACCATTTTTGAGTGAATTGCCAAAAGTCAGATTTTTGCTGAAATTCTGACCCCGGGGCTTACGGATTTTTTCAAAAAAATATTTTCCGCCGGTTAAGTTGTTGAGGGCTGATTTCTTTTCCTGTGATAAAAAGGCTTCTGTTTCGACTGTCAAAACTTTCAGGGGAGCATTTGCAACCGGTTGGCACCATTTTTGAGTGAATTGCCAAAAGTCAGATTTTGCTGAAATTCTGACCCCGGGGCTTACGGATTTTTTCCAAAAAATATTTTCCACCGGTTAAGTTGTTGAGGGCTGATTTCTTCTCATGTGATAAAAAGGCTTCTGTTTCGACTGTCAAAACATTCAGGGGAGCATTTGCAACCGGTTGGCACCATTTTTGAGTGAATTGCCAAATTCAGATATTGCTGAAATTCTGACCCTGGGGCTTACGGATTTTTTCCAAAAAATATTTTCCACCGGTTAAGTTGTTGAGGGCTGATTTCTTGTCCTGTGATAAAAAGGCTTCTGTTTCGACTGTCAAAACTTTCAGGGGAGCATTTGCAACCGTTTGGCACCATTTTTGAGTGAATTGCCAAAAGTCAGATTTTTGCTGAAATTCTGACCCCCGGGGCTTACGGATTTTTTCAAAAAAATATTTTCCGCCGGTTAAGTTGTTGAGGGCTGATTTCTTGTCCTGTGATAAAAAGGCTTCAGTTTTGACTGACAAAACTTTCAGGGGAGCATTTGCAACCGGTTGGCACCATTTTTGAGTGAATTGCCAAAAGTCAGATTTTTGCTGAAATTCTGACCCCGGGGCTTAAGGATTTTTTCAAAAAAATATTTTCCGCCGGTTAAGTTGTTGAGGGCTGATTTCTTGTCCTGTGATAAAAAGGCTTCTGTTTCGACTGTCAAAACTTTCAGGGGAGCATTTGCAACCGGTTGGCACCATTTTTGAGTGAATTGCCAAAAGTCAGATTTTTGCTGAAATTCTGACCCCGGGGCTTACGGATTTTTTCAAAAAAATATTTTCCGCCGGTTAAGTTGTTGAGGGCTGATTTCTTGTCCTGTGATAAAAAGGCTTCTGTTTTGACTGACAAAACTTTCAGGGGAACATTTGCAACCGGTTGGCACCATTTTTGAGTGAATTGCCAAAAGTCAGATTTTTGCTGAAATTCTGACCCCGGGGCTTACGGGTTTTTTCAAAAAGAATATTTTCCGCCGCTTAAGTTGTTGAGGGCTGATTTCTTGTCCTGTGATAAAAAGGCTTCTGTTTCGACTGTCAAAACTTTCAGGGGAGCCTTTGCAACCGTTTGGCACCATTTTTGAGTGAATTGCCAAAAGTCAGATTTTTGCTGAAATTCTGACCCCGGGGCTTACGGATTTTTTCAAAAAAATATTTTCCGCCTAATAAGTTATTGAGGGCTGATTTCTTGTCCTGTGATGAAAAGGCTTCTGTTTTGACTGACAAAACTTTCAGGGGAGCATTTGCAACCGGTTGGCACCATTTTTGAGTGAATTGCCAAAAGTCAGATTTTTGCTGAAATTCTGACCACGGGTTACGGATTTTTTCAAAAAAATATTTTCCGCCGCTTAAGTTGTTGAGGGCTCATTTCTTGTCCTGTGATAAAAAGGCTTCTGTTTCGACTGTCAAAACTTTCAAGAGAGCATTTGCAACCGGTTGGCACCATTTTTGAGTGAATTGCCAAAAGTCAGATTTTTGCTGAAATTCTGACCCCCGGGGCTTACGGATTTTTTCAAAAAAATATTTTCCGCCGGTTAAGTTGTTGAGGGCTGATTTCTTGTCCTGTGATAAAAAGGCTTCAGTTTTGACTGACAAAACTTTCAGGGGAGCATTTGCAACCGGTTGGCACCATTTTTGAGTGAATTGCCAAAAGTCAGATTTTTGCTGAAATTCTGACCCCCGGGGCTTACGGATTTTTTCAAAAAAATATTTTCCGCCGGTTAAGTTGTTGAGGGCTGATTTCTTGTCCTGTGATAAAAAGGCTTCAGTTTTGACTGACAAAACTTTCAGGGGAGCATTTGCAACCGGTTGGCACCATTTTTGAGTGAATTGCCAAAAGTCAGATTTTTGCTGAAATTCTGACCCCGGGGCTTACGGATTTTTTCAAAAAAATATTTTCCGCCGGTTAAGTTGTTGAGGGCTGATTTCTTGTCCTGTGATAAAAAGGCTTCTGTTTCGACTGTCAAAACTTTCAGGGGAGCATTTGCAACCGGTTGGCACCATTTTTGAGTGAATTGCCAAAAGTCAGATTTTTGCTGAAATTCTGACCCCGGGGCTTACGGATTTTTTCAAAAAAATATTTTCCGCCGGTTAAGTTGTTGAGGGCTGATTTCTTGTCCTGTGATAAAAAGGCTTCTGTTTTGACTGACAAAACTTTCAGGGGAACATTTGCAACCGGTTGGCACCATTTTTGAGTGAATTGCCAAAAGTCAGATTTTTGCTGAAATTCTGACCCCGGGGCTTACGGGTTTTTTCAAAAAGAATATTTTCCGCCGCTTAAGTTGTTGAGGGCTGATTTCTTGTCCTGTGATAAAAAGGCTTCTGTTTCGACTGTCAAAACTTTCAGGGGAGCCTTTGCAACCGTTTGGCACCATTTTTGAGTGAATTGCCAAAAGTCAGATTTTTGCTGAAATTCTGACCCCGGGGCTTACGGATTTTTTCAAAAAAATATTTTCCGCCTAATAAGTTATTGAGGGCTGATTTCTTGTCCTGTGATAAAAAGGCTTCTGTTTTGACTGACAAAACTTTCAGGGGAGCATTTGCAACCGGTTGGCACCATTTTAAAGTGAATTGCCAAAAGTCAGATTTTTGCTGAAATTCTGACCACGGGTTACGGATTTTTTCAAAAAAATATTTTCCGCCGCTTAAGTTGTTGAGGGCTCATTTCTTGTCCTGTGATAAAAAGGCTTCTGTTTCGACTGTCAAAACTTTCAAGAGAGCATTTGCAACCGGTTGGCACCATTTTTGAGTGAATTGCCAAAAGTCAGATTTTTGCTGAAATTCTGACCCCCGGGGCTTACGGATTTTTTCAAAAAAATATTTTCCGCCGGTTAAGTTGTTGAGGGCTGATTTCTTGTCCTGTGATAAAAAGGCTTCAGTTTTGACTGACAAAACTTTCAGGGGAGCATTTGCAACCGGTTGGCACCATTTTTGAGTGAATTGCCAAAAGTCAGATTTTTGCTGAAATTCTGACCCCGGGGCTTACGTATTTTTTCAAAAAAATATTTTCCGCCGGTTAAGTTGTTGAGGGCTGATTTCTTGTCCTGTGAAAAAAAGGCTTCTGTTTCGACTGTCAAAACTTTCAGGGGAGCATTTGCAACTGGTTCGCACCATTTTTGAGTGAATTGCCAAAAGTCAGATATTGCTGAAATTCTGACCCCGGGGCTTACGGATTTTTTCCAAAAAATATTTTCCACCGGTTAAGTTGTTGAGGGCTGATTTCTTCTCATGTGATAAAAAGGCTTCTGTTTCGACTGTCAAAACTTTCAGGGGAGCATTTGCAACCGGTCGGCACCATTTTTGAGTGAATTGCCAAAAGTCAGATTTTTGCTGAAATTCTGACCCCGGGGCTTACGGATTTTTCCAAAAAAATATTTTCCGCCTGATAGGTTGTTGAGGGCTGATTTCTTGTCCTGTGATAAAAAGGCTTCTGTTTTGACTGACAAAACTTTCAGGGGAGCATTTGCAACCGGTTGGCACCATTTTTGAGTGAATTGCCAAAAGTCAGATTTTTGCTGAAATTCTGACCCCGGGGCTTACGGATTTTTTCAAAAAAATATTTTCCGCCTCATAAGTTGTTGAGGGCTGATTTCTTGTCCTGTGACAAAAAGGCTTCTGTTTTGACTGACACAACTTTCAGGGGAGCATTTGCAACCGGTTGGCACCATTTTTGAGTGAATTGCCAAAAGTCAGATTTTTGCTGAAATTCTGACCCCGGGGCTTACGGATTTTTTCAAAAAAATATTGTCCGCCGCTTAAGTTGTTGAGGGCTGATTTCTTGTCCTGTGATAAAAAGGCTTCTGTTTCGACTGTCAAAACTTTCAGGGGAGCATTTGGAACCGGTTGGCACCATTTTTGAGTGAATTGCCAAAAGTCAGATTTTTGCTGAAATTCTGACCCCGGGGCTTACGGATTTTTTCAAAAAAATATTTTCCGCCTGATAGGTTGTTGAGGGATGATTTCTTGTCCTGTGATAAAAAGGCTTCTGTTTCGACTGTCAAAACTTTCAGGGGAGCATTTGCAACCGGTTGGTACCATTTTTGAGTGAATTGCCAAAAGTCAAACTTTTGCTGAAATTCTGACCCTTACGGATTTTTTCAAAAAGATATTTTCCGCCGCTTAAGTTGTTGAGGGCTGATTTCTTCTCATGTGATAAAAAGGCTTCTGTTTCGACTGTCAAAACTTTCAGGGGAGCATTTGCAACCAGTTGGCACCATTTTTGAGTGAATTGCCAAAAGTCAGATTTTTGCTGAAATTCTGACCCCGGGGCTTACGGATTTTTTCAAAAAAATATTTTCCGCCTGATAAGTTATTGAGGGCTGATTTCTTGTCCTGTGATAAAAAGGCTTCTGTTTCGACTGTCAAAACTTTCAGGGGAGCATTTGCAACCGTTTGGCACCATTTTTGAGTGAATTGCCAAAAGTCAGATTTTTGCTGAAATTCTGACCCCGGGGCTTACGGATTTTTTCAAAAAAATATTTTCCGCCGGTTAAGTTGTTGAGGGCTGATTTCTTGTCCTGTGATAAAAAGGCTTCTGTTTCGACTGTCAAAACTTACAGGGGAGCATTTGCAACCGGTTGGCACCATTTTTGAGTGAATTGCCAAAAGTCAGACTTTTGCTGAAATTCTGACCCTTACGGATTTTTTCAAAAAGATATTTTCCGCCGCTTAAGTTGTTGAGGGCTGATTTCTTCTCATGTGATAAAAAGGCTTCTGTTTCGACTGTCAAAACTTTCAGGGGAGCACTTGCAACCAGTTGGCACCATTTTTGAGTGAATTGCCAAAAGTCAGATTTTTGCTGAAATTCTGACCCCGGGGCTTACGGATTTTTTCAAAAAAATATTTTCCGCCTGATAAGTTATTGAGGGCTGATTTCTTGTGCTGTGATAAAAAGGCTTCTGTTTCGACTGTCAAAACTTTCAGGGGAGCATTTGCAACTGTTTGGCACCATTTTTGAGTGAATTGCCAAAAGTCAGATTTTTGCTGAAATTCTGACCCCGGGGCTTACTGATTTTTTCAAAAATATATTTTCCGCCGCTTAAGTTGTTGAGGGCTGATTTCTTCTCATGTGATAAAAAGGCTTCTGTTTCGACTGTCAAAACTTTCAGGGGAGCATTTGCAACCGGTTGGCACCATTTTTGAGTGAATTGCCAAAAGTCAGATTTTTGCTGAAATTCTGACCCCGGGGCTTACGGATTTTTTCAAAAATATATTTTCCACCGGTTAAGTTGTTGAGGGCTGATTTCTTGTCCTGTGATAAAAAGGGTTCTGTTTCGACTGTCAAAACTTTCAGGGGAGCATTTGCAACCGGTTGGCACCATTTTTGAGTGAATTGCCAAAAGTCAGATTTTTGCTGAAATTCTGACCCCGGGGCTTACGGATTTTTTCAAAAAAATATTTTCCGCCTGATAGGTTGTTGAGGGATGATTTCTTGTCCTGTGATAAAAAGGCTTCTGTTTCGACTGTCAAAACTTTCAGGGGAGCATTTGCAACCGGTTGGCACCATTTTTGAGTGAATTGCCAAAAGTCAGATTTTTGCTGAAATTCTGACCCCGGGGCTTACGGATTTTTTCAAAAATATATTTTCCACCGGTTAAGTTGTTGAGGGCTGATTTCTTGTCCTGTGATAAAAAGGCTTCTGTTTCGACTGTCAAAACTTTCAGGGGAGCATTTGGAACCGGTTGGCACCATTTTTGAGTGAATTGCCAAAAGTCAGATTTTTGCTGAAATTCTGACCCCGGGGCTTACGGATTTTTTCAAAAAAATATTTTCCGCCTGATAGGTTGTTGAGGGATGATTTCTTGTCCTGTGATAAAAAGGCTTCTGTTTCGACTGTCAAAACTTTCAGGGGAGCATTTGCAACCGGTTGGTACCATTTTTGAGTGAATTGCCAAAAGTCAAACTTTTGCTGAAATTCTGACCCTTACGGATTTTTTCAAAAAGATATTTTCCGCCGCTTAAGTTGTTGAGGGCTGATTTCTTCTCATGTGATAAAAAGGCTTCTGTTTCGACTGTCAAAACTTTCAGGGGAGCATTTGCAACCAGTTGGCACCATTTTTGAGTGAATTGCCAAAAGTCAGATTTTTGCTGAAATTCTGACCCCGGGGCTTACGGATTTTTTCAAAAAAATATTTTCCGCCTGATAAGTTATTGAGGGCTGATTTCTTGTCCTGTGATAAAAAGGCTTCTGTTTCGACTGTCAAAACTTTCAGGGGAGCATTTGCAACCGGTTGGCACCATTTTTGAGTGAATTGCCAAAAGTCAGATTTTTGCTGAAATTCTGACCCCGGGGCTTACGGATTTTTTCAAAAATATATTTTCCACCGGTTAAGTTGTTGAGGGCTGATTTCTTGTCCTGTGATAAAAAGGCTTCTGTTTCGACTGTCAAAACTTTCAGGGGAGCATTTGGAACCGGTTGGCACCATTTTTGAGTGAATTGCCAAAAGTCAGATTTTTGCTGAAATTCTGACCCCGGGGCTTACGGATTTTTTCAAAAAAATATTTTCCGCCTGATAGGTTGTTGAGGGATGATTTCTTGTCCTGTGATAAAAAGGCTTCTGTTTCGACTGTCAAAACTTTCAGGGGAGCATTTGCAACCGGTTGGTACCATTTTTGAGTGAATTGCCAAAAGTCAAACTTTTGCTGAAATTCTGACCCTTACGGATTTTTTCAAAAAGATATTTTCCGCCGCTTAAGTTGTTGAGGGCTGATTTCTTCTCATGTGATAAAAAGGCTTCTGTTTCGACTGTCAAAACTTTCAGGGGAGCATTTGCAACCAGTTGGCACCATTTTTGAGTGAATTGCCAAAAGTCAGATTTTTGCTGAAATTCTGACCCCGGGGCTTACGGATTTTTTCAAAAAAATATTTTCCGCCTGATAAGTTATTGAGGGCTGATTTCTTGTCCTGTGATAAAAAGGCTTCTGTTTCGACTGTCAAAACTTTCAGGGGAGCATTTGCAACCGTTTGGCACCATTTTTGAGTGAATTGCCAAAAGTCAGATTTTTGCTGAAATTCTGACCCCGGGGCTTACGGATTTTTTCAAAAAAATATTTTCCGCCGGTTAAGTTGTTGAGGGCTGATTTCTTGTCCTGTGATAAAAAGGCTTCTGTTTCGACTGTCAAAACTTACAGGGGAGCATTTGCAACCGGTTGGCACCATTTTTGAGTGAATTGCCAAAAGTCAGACTTTTGCTGAAATTCTGACCCTTACGGATTTTTTCAAAAAGATATTTTCCGCCGCTTAAGTTGTTGAGGGCTGATTTCTTCTCATGTGATAAAAAGGCTTCTGTTTCGACTGTCAAAACTTTCAGGGGAGCATTTGCAACCAGTTGGCACCATTTTTGAGTGAATTGCCAAAAGTCAGATTTTTGCTGAAATTCTGACCCCGGGGCTTACGGATTTTTTCAAAAAAATATTTTCCGCCTGATAAGTTATTGAGGGCTGATTTCTTGTGCTGTGATAAAAAGGCTTCTGTTTCGACTGTCAAAACTTTCAGGGGAGCATTTGCAACTGTTTGGCACCATTTTTGAGTGAATTGCCAAAAGTCAGATTTTTGCTGAAATTCTGACCCCGGGGCTTACTGATTTTTTCAAAAATATATTTTCCGCCGCTTAAGTTGTTGAGGGCTGATTTCTTCTCATGTGATAAAAAGGCTTCTGTTTCGACTGTCAAAACTTTCAGGGGAGCATTTGCAACCGGTTGGCACCATTTTTGAGTGAATTGCCAAAAGTCAGATATTGCTGAAATTCTGACCCCGGGGCTTACGGATTTTTTCCAAAAAATATTTTCCACCGGTTAAGTTGTTGAGGGCTGATTTCTTCTCATGTGATAAAAAGGCTTCTGTTTCGACTGTCAAAACTTTCAGGGGAGCATTTGCAACCGGTTGGCACCATTTTTGAGTGAATTGCCAAATTCAGATATTGCTGAAATTCTGACCCCGGGGCTTACGGATTTTTTCCAAAAAATATTTTCCACCGGTTAAGTTGTTGAGGGCTGATTTCTTGTCCTGTGATAAAAAGGCTTTTGTTTCGACTGTCAAAACTTTCAGGGGAGCATTTGCAACCGTATGGCACCATTTTTGAGTGAATTGCCAAAAGTCAGATTTTTGCTGAAATTCTGACCCCCGGGGCTTACGGATTTTTTCAAAAAAATATTTTCCGCCGGTTAAGTTGTTGAGGGCTGATTTCTTGTCCTGTGATAAAAAGGCTTCTGTTTCGACTGACAAAACTTTCAGGGGAACATTTGCAACCGGTTGGCACCATTTTTGAGTGAATTGCCAAAAGTCAGATTTTTGCTGAAATTCTGACCCCGGGGCTTACGGATTTTTTCAAAAAAATATTTTCCGCCGGTTAAGTTGTTGAGGGCTGATTTCTTGTCCTGTGATAAAAAGGCTTCTGTTTCGACTGTCAAAACTTTCAGGGGAGCATTTGCAACCGGTTGGCACCATTTTTGAGTGAATTGCCAAATTCAGATATTGCTGAAATTCTGACCCCGGGGCTTACGGATTTTTTCCAAAAAATATTTTCCACCGGTTAAGTTGTTGAGGGCTGATTTCTTGTCCTGTGATAAAAAGGCTTCTGTTTCGACTGTCAAAACTTTCAGGGGAGCATTTGCAACCGTATGGCACCATTTTTGAGTGAATTGCCAAAAGTCAGATTTTTGCTGAAATTCTGACCCCCGGGGCTTACGGATTTTTTCAAAAAAATATTTTCCGCCGGTTAAGTTGTTGAGGGCTGATTTCTTGTCCTGTGATAAAAAGGCTTCTGTTTCGACTGACAAAACTTTCAGGGGAACATTTGCAACCGGTTGGCACCATTTTTGAGTGAATTGCCAAAAGTCAGATTTTTGCTGAAATTCTGACCCCGGGGCTTACGGATTTTTTCAAAAAAATATTTTCCGCCGGTTAAGTTGTTGAGGGCTGATTTCTTGTCCTGTGATAAAAAGGCTTCTGTTTCGACTGTCAAAACTTTCAGGGGAGCATTTGCAACCGGTTGGCACCATTTTTGAGTGAATTGCCAAAAGTCAGATATTGCTGAAATTCTGACCCCGGGGCTTACGGATATTTTCCAAAAAATATTTTCCACCGGTTAAGTTGTTGAGGGCTGATTTCTTGTCCTGTGATAAAAAGGCTTCTGTTTCGACTGTCAAAACTTTCAGGGGAGCATTTGCAACCGTTTGGCACCATTTTTGAGTGAATTGCCAAAAGTCAGATTTTTGCTGAAATTCTGACCCCCGGGGCTTACGGATTTTTTCAAAAAAATATTTTCCGCCGGTTAAGTTGTTGAGGGCTGATTTCTTGTCCTGTGATAAAAAGGCTTCAGTTTTGACTGACAAAACTTTCAGGGGAGCATTTGCAACCGGTTGGCACCATTTTTGAGTGAATTGCCAAAAGTCAGACTTTTGCTGAAATTCTGACCCTTACGGATTTTTTCAAAAAGATATTTTCCGCCGCTTAAGTTGTTGAGGGCTGATTTCTTCTCATGTGATAAAAAGGCTTCTGTTTCGACTGTCAAAACTTTCAGGGGAGCATTTGCAACCAGTTGGCACCATTTTTGAGTGAATTGCCAAAAGTCAGATTTTTGCTGAAATTCTGACCCCGGGGCTTACGGATTTTTTCAAAAAAATATTTTCCGCCTGATAAGTTATTGAGGGCTGATTTCTTGTGCTGTGATAAAAAGGCTTCTGTTTCGACTGTCAAAACTTTCAGGGGAGCATTTGCAACTGTTTGGCACCATTTTTGAGTGAATTGCCAAAAGTCAGATTTTTGCTGAAATTCTGACCCCGGGGCTTACTGATTTTTTCAAAAATATATTTTCCGCCGCTTAAGTTGTTGAGGGCTGATTTCTTCTCATGTGATAAAAAGGCTTCTGTTTCGACTGTCAAAACTTTCAGGGGAGCATTTGCAACCGGTTGGCACCATTTTTGAGTGAATTGCCAAAAGTCAGATTTTTGCTGAAATTCTGACCCCGGGGCTTACGGATTTTTTCAAAAATATATTTTCCACCGGTTAAGTTGTTGAGGGCTGATTTCTTGTCCTGTGATAAAAAGGGTTCTGTTTCGACTGTCAAAACTTTCAGGGGAGCATTTGCAACCGGTTGGCACCATTTTTGAGTGAATTGCCAAAAGTCAGATTTTTGCTGAAATTCTGACCCCGGATCTTACGGATTTTTTCAAAAAAATATTTTCCGCAGGTTAAGTATTTGAGGGCTGATTTCTTGTCCTGTGATAAAAAGGCTTCTGTTTCGACTGTCAAAACTTTCAAGAGAGCATTTGCAACCGGTTGGCACCATTTCTGAGTGACTTGCCAAAAGTCAGATTTTTGCTGAAATTCTGACCCCCGGGGCTTACGGATTTTTTCAAAAAAATATTTTCCGCCGGTTAAGTTGTTGAGGGCTGATTTCTTGTCCTGTGATAAAAAGGCTTCTGTTTCGACTGACAAAACTTTCAGGGGAACATTTGCAACCGGTTGGCACCATTTTTGAGTGAATTGCCAAAAGTCAGATTTTTGCTGAAATTCTGACCCCGGGGCTTACGGATTTTTTCAAAAAAATATTTTCCGCCGGTTAAGTTGTTGAGGGCTGATTTCTTGTCCTGTGATAAAAAGGCTTCTGTTTCGACTGTCAAAACTTTCAGGGGAGCATTTGCAACCGGTTGGCACCATTTTTGAGTGAATTGCCAAAAGTCAGATATTGCTGAAATTCTGACCCCGGGGCTTACGGATTTTTTCCAAAAAATATTTTCCACCGGTTAAGTTGTTGAGGGCTGATTTCTTCTCATGTGATAAAAAGGCTTCTGTTTCGACTGTCAAAACTTTCAGGGGAGCATTTGCAACCGGTTGGCACCATTTTTGAGTGAATTGCCAAATTCAGATATTGCTGAAATTCTGACCCCGGGGCTTACGGATTTTTTCCAAAAAATATTTTCCACCGGTTAAGTTGTTGAGGGCTGATTTCTTGTCCTTGATAAAAAGGCTTCTGTTTCGACTGTCAAAACTTTCAGGGGAGCATTTGCAACCGTATGGCACCATTTTTGAGTGAATTGCCAAAAGTCAGATTTTTGCTGAAATTCTGACCCCCGGGGCTTACGGATTTTTTCAAAAAAATATTTTCCGCCGGTTAAGTTGTTGAGGGCTGATTTCTTGTCCTGTGATAAAAAGGCTTCTGTTTCGACTGACAAAACTTTCAGGGGAACATTTGCAACCGGTTGGCACCATTTTTGAGTGAATTGCCAAAAGTCAGATTTTTGCTGAAATTCTGACCCCGGGGCTTACGGATTTTTTCAAAAAAATATTTTCCGCCGGTTAAGTTGTTGAGGGCTGATTTCTTGTCCTGTGATAAAAAGGCTTCTGTTTCGACTGTCAAAACTTTCAGGGGAGCATTTGCAACCGGTTGGCACCATTTTTGAGTGAATTGCCAAAAGTCAGATATTGCTGAAATTCTGACCCCGGGGCTTACGGATTTTTTCCAAAAAATATTTTCCACCGGTTAAGTTGTTGAGGGCTGATTTCTTCTCATGTGATAAAAAGGCTTCTGTTTCGACTGTCAAAACTTTCAGGGGAGCATTTGCAACCGGTTGGCACCATTTTTGAGTGAATTGCCAAATTCAGATATTGCTGAAATTCTGACCCCGGGGCTTACGGATTTTTTCCAAAAAATATTTTCCACCGGTTAAGTTGTTGAGGGCTGATTTCTTGTCCTGTGATAAAAAGGCTTCTGTTTCGACTGTCAAAACTTTCAGGGGAGCATTTGCAACCGTTTGGCACCATTTTTGAGTGAATTGCCAAAAGTCAGATTTTTGCTGAAATTCTGACCCCCGGGGCTTACGGATTTTTTCAAAAAAATATTTTCCGCCGGTTAAGTTGTTGAGGGCTGATTTCTTGTCCTGTGATAAAAAGGCTTCAGTTTTGACTGACAAAACTTTCAGGGGAGCATTTGCAACCGGTTGGCACCATTTTTGAGTGAATTGCCAAAAGTCAGATTTTTGCTGAAATTCTGACCCCGGGGCTTACGGATTTTTTCAAAAAAATATTTTCCGCCGGTTAAGTTGTTGAGGGCTGATTTCTTGTCCTGTGATAAAAAGGCTTCTGTTTCGACTGTCAAAACTTTCAGGGGAGCATTTGCAACCGGTTGGCACCATTTTTGAGTGAATTGCCAAAAGTCAGATTTTTGCTGAAATTCTGACCCCGGGGCTTACGGATTTTTTCAAAAAAATATTTTCCGCCGGTTAAGTTGTTGAGGGCTGATTTCTTGTCCTGTGATAAAAAGGCTTCTGTTTTGACTGACAAAACTTTCAGGGGAGCATTTGCAACCGGTTGGCACCATTTTAAAGTGAATTGCCAAAAGTCAGATTTTTGCTGAAATTCTGACCACGGGTTACGGATTTTTTCAAAAAAATATTTTCCGCCGCTTAAGTTGTTGAGGGCTCATTTCTTGTCCTGTGATAAAAAGGCTTCTGTTTCGACTGTCAAAACTTTCAAGAGAGCATTTGCAACCGGTTGGCACCATTTTTGAGTGAATTGCCAAAAGTCAGATTTTTGCTGAAATTCTGACCCCCGGGGCTTACGGATTTTTTCAAAAAAATATTTTCCGCCGGTTAAGTTGTTGAGGGCTGATTTCTTGTCCTGTGATAAAAAGGCTTCAGTTTTGACTGACAAAACTTTCAGGGGAGCATTTGCAACCGGTTGGCACCATTTTTGAGTGAATTGCCAAAAGTCAGATTTTTGCTGAAATTCTGACCCCGGGGCTTACGGATTTTTTCAAAAAAATATTTTCTGCCGGTTAAGTTGTTGAGGGCTGATTTCTTGTCCTGTGATAAAAAGGCTTCTGTTTCGACTGTCAAAACTTTCAGGGGAGCATTTGCAACCGGTTGGCACCATTTTTGAGTGAATTGCCAAAAGTCAGATATTGCTGAAATTCTGACCCCGGGGCTTACGGATTTTTTCAAAAAAATATTTTCCACCGGTTAAGTTGTTGAGGGCTGATTTCTTGTCCTGTGATAAAAAGGCTTCTGTTTCGACTGTCAAAACTTTCAGGGGAGCATTTGCAACCGGTTGGCACCATTTTTGAGTGAATTGCCAAAAGTCAGATTTTTGCTGAAATTCTGCCCCCTGGGCTTACGGGTTTTTTCAAAAAAAATATTTTCCGCCGCTTAAGTTGTTGAGGGCTGATTTCTTGTCCTGTGATAAAAAGGCTTCTGTTTCGACTGTCAAAACTTTCAGGGGAGCCTTTGCAACCGTTTGGCACCATTTTTGAGTGAATTGCCAAAAGTCAGATTTTTGCTGAAATTCTGACCCCGGGGCTTACGGATTTTTTCAAAAAAATATTTTCCGCCTAATAAGTTATTGAGGGCTGATTTCTTGTCCTGTGATAAAAAGGCTTCTGTTTTGACTGACAAAACTTTCAGGGGAGCATTTGCAACCGGTTGGCACCATTTTAAAGTGAATTGCCAAAAGTCAGATTTTTGCTGAAATTCTGACCACGGGTTACGGATTTTTTCAAAAAAATATTTTCCGACGCTTAAGTTGTTGAGGGCTCATTTCTTGTCCTGTGATAAAAAGGCTTCTGTTTCGACTGTCAAAACTTTCAAGAGAGCATTTGCAACCGGTTGGCACCATTTTCAGTGAATTGCCAAAAGTCAGATTTTTGCTGAAATTCTGACCCCCGGGGCTTATGGATTTTTTCCAAAAAATATTTTCCGCCGGTTATGTTGTTGAGGGCTGATTTTTATCCTTTGATAAAAAGGCTTCTGTTTTGACTGTCAAAACTTTCAGGGCAGCATTTGCAACCGGTTGGCACCATTTTTGAGTGAATTCCCAAAAGTCAGATTTTTGCTGAAATTCTGACCCCGGGGCTTACGGATTTTTTCAAAAAAATATTTTCCGCCGGTTAAGTTGTTGAGGGCTGATTTCTTGTCCTGTGATAAAAAGGCTTCTGTTTCGACTGTCAAAACTTTCAGGGGAGCATTTTCAACCGGTTGGCACCATTTTTGAGTGAATTGCCAAAAGTCAGATTTTTGCTGAAATTCTGACCCCGGGGCTTACGGATTTTTTCAAAAAAATATGTTCCGCCGGTTAAGTTGTTGAGGGCTGATTTCTTGTCCAGTGATAAAAAGGCTTCTGTTTCGACTGTCAAAACTTTCAGGGGAGCATTTGCAACCAGTTGGCACCATTTTTGAGTGAATTGCCAAAAGTCAGATTTTTGCTGAAATTCTGACCCCGGGGCTTACGGATTTTTTCAAAAAAATATATTCCGCCGGTTGAGTTGTTGAGGGCTGATTTCTTGTCCTGTGATAAAAAGGCTTCTGTTTCGACTGTCAAAACTTTCAGGGGAGCATTTGCAACCGTTTGGCACCATTTTTGAGTGAATTGCCAAAAGTCAGATTTTTGCTGAAATTCTGACCCCGGGGCTTTCTGATTTTTTAAAAAAAATATTTTCCGCCGCTTAAGTTGCTGAGGGCTGATTTCTTCTCATGTGATAAAAAGGCTTCTGTTTCGACTGTCAAAACTTTCAGGGGAGCATTTGCAACCGGTTGGCACCATTTTTGAGTGAATTGCCAAAAGTCAGATTTTTGCTGAAATTCTGACCCCGGGGCTTACGGATTTTTTCAAAAATATATTTTCCGCCGCTTAAGTTGTTGAGGGCTGATTTCTTGTCCTGTGATAAAAAGGCTTCTGTTTCGACTGTCAAAACTTTCAGGGGAGCATTTGCAACCGGTTGGCACCATTTTTGAGTGAATTGCCAAAAGTCAGATTTTTGCTGAAATTCTGACCCCGGATCTTACGGATTTTTTCAAAAAAATATTTTCTGCCGGTTAAGTATTTGAGGGCTGATTTCTTGTCCTGTGATAAAAAGGCTTCTGTTTCGACTGTCAAAACGTTCAGGGGAGCATTTGCAACCGTTTGGCACCATTTTTGAGTGAATTGCCAAAAGTCAGATTTTTGCTGAAATTCTGACCCCCGGGGCGTAAGGATTTTTTCAAAAAAATATTTTCCGCCGGTTAAGTTGTTGAGGGCTGATTTCTTGTCCTGTGATAAAAAGGCTTCTGTTTCGACTGTCAAAACTTTCAGGGGAGCATTTGCAACCGGTTGGCACCATTTTTGAGTGAATTGCCAAAAGTCAGATATTGCTGAAATTCTGACCCCGGGGCTTACGGATTTTTTCAAAAAAATATTTTCCACCTGTTAAGTTGTTGAGGGCTGATTTCTTGTCCTGTGATAAAAAGGCTTCTGTTTCGACTGTCAAAACTTTCAGGGGAGCATTTGCAACCGGTTGGCACCATTTTTGAGTGAATTGCCAAAAGTCAGATTTTTGCTGAAATTCTGACCCCGGGGCTTACGGATTTTTTCAAAAATATATTTTCCGCCTGATAAGTTGTTGAGGGCTGATTTTTGTCCTGTGATAAAAAGGCTTCTGTTTTGACTGACAAAACTTTCAGGGCAGCATTTGCAACCGGTTGGCACCATTTTTGAGTGAATTGCCAAAAGTCAGATTTTTGCTGAAATTCTGACCCCGGGGCTTACGGATTTTTTCAAAAAAATATTTTCCGCCGGTTAAGTTGTTGAGGGCTGATTTCTTGTCCTGTGATAAAAAGGCTTCTGTTTCGACTGTCAAAACTTTCAGCGGAGCATTTGCAACCGGTTGGCACCATTTTTGAGTGAATTGCCAAAAGTCAGATTTTTGCTGAAATTCTGACCCCGGGGCTTACGGATTTTTTCAAAAAAATATTTTCCGCCGGTTAAGTTGTTGAGGGCTGATTTCTTGTCCTGTGATAAAAAGGCTTCTGTTTCGACTGTCAAAACTTTCAGGGGAGCATTTGCAACCGGTTGGCACCATTTTTGAGTGAATTCCCAAAAGTCAGATTTTTGCTGAAATTCTGACCCCGGGGCTTACGGATTTTTTCAAAAAAATATTTTCCGCCGCTTAAGTTGTTGAGGGCTGATTTCTTGTCCTGTGATAAAAAGGCTTCTGTTTCGACTGTCAAAACTTTCAGGGGAGCATTTGCAACCGGTTGGCACCATTTTTGAGTGAATTGCCAAAAGTCAGATTTTTGCTGAAATTCTGACCCCCGGGGCTTACGGATTTTTTCAAAAAAATATTTTCCGCCGGTTAAGTTGTTGAGGGCTGATTTCTTGTCCTGTGATAAAAAGGCTTCAGTTTTGACTGACAAAACTTTCAGGGGAGCATTTGCAACCGGTTGGCACCATTTTTGAGTGAATTGCCAAAAGTCAGATTTTTGCTGAAATTCTGACCCCGGGGCTTACGGATTTTTTCAAAAAAATATTTTCCGCCGGTTAAGTTATTGAGGGCTGATTTCTTGTCCTGTGATAAAAAGGCTTCTGTTTTGACTGACAAAACTTTCAGGGGAGCATTTGCAACCGGTTGGCACCATTTTAAAGTGAATTGCCAAAAGTCAGATTTTTGCTGAAATTCTGACCACGGGTTACGGATTTTTTCAAAAAAATATTTTCCGCCGCTTAAGTTGTTGAGGGCTCATTTCTTGTCCTGTGATAAAAAGGCTTCTGTTTCGACTGTCAAAACTTTCAAGAGAGCATTTGCAACCGGTTGGCACCATTTTTGAGTGAATTGCCAAAAGTCAGATTTTTGCTGAAATTCTGACCCCCGGGGCTTATGGATTTTTTCCAAAAAATATTTTCCCCCGGTTATGTTGTTGAGGGCTGATTTTTGTCCTGTGATAAAAAGGCTTCTGTTTTGACTGACAAAACTTTCAGGGCAGCATTTGCAACCGGTTGGCACCATTTTTGAGTGAATTCCCAAAAGTCAGATTTTTGCTGAAATTCTGACCCCGGGGCTTACGGATTTTTTCAAAAAAATATTTTCCGCCGGTTAAGTTGTTGAGGGCTGATTTCTTGTCCTGTGATAAAAAGGCTTCTGTTTCGACTGTCAAAACTTTCAGGGGAGCATTTGCAACCGATTGGCACCATTTTTGAGTGAATTGCCAAAAGTCAGATTTTTGCTGAAATTCTGACCCCGGGGCTTACGGATTTTTTCAAAAAAATATTTTCCGCCGCTTAAGTTGTTGAGGGCTGATTTCTTGTCCTGTGATAAAAAGGCTTCTGTTTCGACTGTCAAAACTTTCAGGGGAGCATTTGCAACCGGTTGGCACCATTTTTAAGTGAATTGCCAAAAGTCAGATTTTTGCTGAAATTCTGAAACCGGGGCTTACGGATTTTTTCAAAAAAATATTTTCCGCCGGTTAAGTTGTTGAGGGCTGATTTCTTGTCCTGTGATAAAAAGGCTTCTGTTTCTACTGTCAAAACTTGCAGGGGATCATTTGCAAATCGCTGGCACCATTTTTGAGTGAATTGCCAAAAGTCAGATTTTTGCTGAAATTCTGACCCCGGGGCTTACGGATTTTTTCAAAAAAATATTGTCCGCCGCTTAAGTTTTTGAGGGCTGATTTCTTGTCCTGTGATAAAAAGGCTTCTGTTTCGACTGTCAAAACTTTCAGGGGAGCATTTGCAACCGGTTGGCACCATTTTTGAGTGAATTGCCAAAAGTCAGATTTTTGCTGAAATTCTGACCCCGGGGCTTACGGATTTTTTCAAAAAAATATTTTCCGCCTCATAAGTTGTTGAGGGCTGATTTCTTGTCCTGTGATAAAAAGGCTTCTGTTTTGACTGACAAAACTTTCATGGGAGCATTTGCAACCGGTTGGCACCATTTTTAAGTGAATTGCCAAAAGTCAGATTTTTGCTGAAATTCTGACCCCGGCGCTTACGGATTTTTTCAAAAAAATATTTTCCGCCGCTTAAGTTGTTGAGGGCTGATTTCTTCTCCTGTGATAAAAAGGCTTCTGTTTCGACTGTCAAAACTTTCAGGGGAGCATTTGCAACCGGTTGGCACCATTTTTAAGTGAATTGCCAAAAGTCAGATTTTTGCTGAAATTCTGAAACCGGGGCTTACTGATTTTTTCAAAAAAATATTTTCCGCCGGTTAAGTTGTTGAGGGCTGATTTCTTGTCCTGTGATAAAAAGGCTTCTGTTTCTACTGTCAAAACTTGCAGGGCATCATTTGCAAATGGCTGGCACCATTTTTGAGTGAATTGCCAAAAGTCAGATTTTTGCTGAAATTCTGACCCCGGGGCTTACGGATTTTTTCAAAAAAATATTTTCCGCCGGTTAAGTTGTTGAGGGCTGATTTCTTGTCCTGTGATAAAAAGGCTTCTGTTTCGACTATCAAAACTTTCAGGGGAGCATTTGCAACCGGTTGGCACCATTTTTGAATGAATTGCCAAAAGTCAGATTTTTGCTGAAATTCTGAAACCGGGGCTTACTGATTTTTTCAAAAAAATATTTTCCGCCGGTTAAGTTGTTGAGGGCTGATTTCTTGTCCTGTGATAAGAAGGCTTCTGTTTCTACTGTCAAAACTTGCAGGGGATCATTTGCAAATGGCTGGCACCATTTTTGAGTGAATTGACAAAAGTCAGATTTTTGCTGAAATTCTGACCCCGGGGCTTACGGATTTTTTAAAAAAAATATTTTCCGCCGGTTAAGTTGTTGAGGGCTGATTTCTTGTCCTGTGATAAAAAGGCTTCTGTTTCGACTGTCAAAACTTTCAGGGGAGCATTTGCAACCGGTTGGCACCATTTTTGAGTGAATTGCCAAAAGTCAGATTTTTGCTGAAATTCTGACCCCGGGGCTTACGGATTTTTTCAAAAATATATTTTCCGCCGCTTAAGTTGTTGAGGGCTGATTTCTTGTCCTGTGATAAAAAGGCTTCTGTTTCGACTGTCAAAACTTTCAGGGGAGCATTTGCAACCGGTTGGCACCATTTTTGAGTGAATTGCCAAAAGTCAGATTTTTGCTGAAATTCTGACCCCGGATCTTACGGATTTTTTCAAAAAAATATTTTCTGCCGGTTAAGTATTTGAGGGCTGATTTCTTGTCCTGTGATAAAAAGGCTTCTGTTTCGACTGTCAAAACGTTCAGGGGAGCATTTGCAACCGTTTGGCACCATTTTTGAGTGAATTGCCAAAAGTCAGATTTTTGCTGAAATTCTGACCCCCGAGGCGTAAGGATTTTTTCAAAAAAATATTTTCCGCCGGTTAAGTTGTTGAGGGCTGATTTCTTGTCCTGTGATAAAAAGGCTTCTGTTTCGACTGTCAAAACTTTCAGGGGAGCATTTGCAACCGGTTGGCACCATTTTTGAGTGAATTGCCAAAAGTCAGATATTGCTGAAATTCTGACCCCGGGGCTTACGGATTTTTTCAAAAAAATATTTTCCACCGGTTAAGTTGTTGAGGGCTGATTTCTTGTCCTGTGATAAAAAGGCTTCTGTTTCGACTGTCAAAACTTTCAGGGGAGCATTTGCAACCGGTTGGCACCATTTTTGAGTGAATTGCCAAAAGTCAGATTTTTGCTGAAATTCTGACCCCGGGGCTTACGGATTTTTTCAAAAATATATTTTCCGCCTGATAAGTTGTTGAGGGCTGATTTTTGTCCTGTGATAAAAAGGCTTCTGTTTTGACTGACAAAACTTTCAGGGCAGCATTTGCAACCGGTTGGCACCATTTTTGAGTGAATTGCCAAAAGTCAGATTTTTGCTGAAATTCTGACCCCGGGGCTTACGGATTTTTTCAAAAAAATATTTTCCGCCGGTTAAGTTGTTGAGGGCTGATTTCTTGTCCTGTGATAAAAAGGCTTCTGTTTCGACTGTCAAAACTTTCAGCGGAGCATTTGCAACCGGTTGGCACCATTTTTGAGTGAATTGCCAAAAGTCAGATTTTTGCTGAAATTCTGACCCCGGGGCTTACGGATTTTTTCAAAAAAATATTTTCCGCCGGTTAAGTTGTTGAGGGCTGATTTCTTGTCCTGTGATAAAAAGGCTTCTGTTTCGACTGTCAAAACTTTCAGGGGAGCATTTGCAACCGGTTGGCACCATTTTTGAGTGAATTCCCAAAAGTCAGATTTTTGCTGAAATTCTGACCCCGGGGCTTACGGATTTTTTCAAAAAAATATTTTCCGCCGCTTAAGTTGTTGAGGGCTGATTTCTTGTCCTGTGATAAAAAGGCTTCTGTTTCGACTGTCAAAACTTTCAGGGGAGCATTTGCAACCGGTTGGCACCATTTTTGAATGAATTGCCAAAAGTCAGATTTTTGCTGAAATTCTGACCCCCGGGGCTTACGGATTTTTTCAAAAAAATATTTTCCGCCGGTTAAGTTGTTGAGGGCTGATTTCTTGTCCTGTGATAAAAAGGCTTCAGTTTTGACTGACAAAACTTTCAGGGGAGCATTTGCAACCGGTTGGCACCATTTTTGAGTGAATTGCCAAAAGTCAGATTTTTGCTGAAATTCTGACCCCGGGGCTTACGGATTTTTTCAAAAAAATATTTTCCGCCGGTTAAGTTATTGAGGGCTGATTTCTTGTCCTGTGATAAAAAGGCTTCTGTTTTGACTGACAAAACTTTCAGGGGAGCATTTGCAACCGGTTGGCACCATTTTAAAGTGAATTGCCAAAAGTCAGATTTTTGCTGATATTCTGACCACGGGTTACGGATTTTTTCAAAAAAATATTTTCCGCCGCTTAAGTTGTTGAGGGCTCATTTCTTGTCCTGTGATAAAAAGGCTTCTGTTTCGACTGTCAAAACTTTCAAGAGAGCATTTGCAACCGGTTGGCACCATTTTTGAGTGAATTGCCAAAAGTCAGATTTTTGCTGAAATTCTGACCCCCGGGGCTTATGGATTTTTTCCAAAAAATATTTTCCCCCGGTTATGTTGTTGAGGGCTGATTTTTGTCCTGTGATAAAAAGGCTTCTGTTTTGACTGACAAAACTTTCAGGGCAGCATTTGCAACCGGTTGGCACCATTTTTGAGTGAATTCCCAAAAGTCAGATTTTTGCTGAAATTCTGACCCCGGGGCTTACGGATTTTTTCAAAAAAATATTTTCCGCCGGTTAAGTTGTTGAGGGCTGATTTCTTGTCCTGTGATAAAAAGGCTTCTGTTTCGACTGTCAAAACTTTCAGGGGAGCATTTGCAACCGATTGGCACCATTTTTGAGTGAATTGCCAAAAGTCAGATTTTTGCTGAAATTCTGACCCCGGGGCTTACGGATTTTTTCAAAAAAATATTTTCCGCCGCTTAAGTTGTTGAGGGCTGATTTCTTGTCCTGTGATAAAAAGGCTTCTGTTTCGACTGTCAAAACTTTCAGGGGAGCATTTGCAACCGGTTGGCACCATTTTTAAGTGAATTGCCAAAAGTCAGATTTTTGCTGAAATTCTGAAACCGGGGCTTACGGATTTTTTCAAAAAAATATTTTCCGCCGGTTAAGTTGTTGAGGGCTGATTTCTTGTCCTGTGATAAAAAGGCTTCTGTTTCTACTGTCAAAACTTGCAGGGGATCATTTGCAAATCGCTGGCACCATTTTTGAGTGAATTGCCAAAAGTCAGATTTTTGCTGAAATTCTGACCCCGGGGCTTACGGATTTTTTCAAAAAAATATTGTCCGCCGCTTAAGTTTTTGAGGGCTGATTTCTTGTCCTGTGATAAAAAGGCTTCTGTTTCGACTGTCAAAACTTTCAGGGGAGCATTTGCAACCGGTTGGCACCATTTTTGAGTGAATTGCCAAAAGTCAGATTTTTGCTGAAATTCTGACCCCGGGGCTTACGGATTTTTTCAAAAAAATATTTTCCGCCGCTTAAGTTGTTGAGGGCTGATTTCTTCTCCTGTGATAAAAAGGCTTCTGTTTCGACTGTCAAAACTTTCAGGGGAGCATTTGCAACCGGTTGGCACCATTTTTAAGTGAATTGCCAAAAGTCAGATTTTTGCTGAAATTCTGAAACCGGGGCTTACTGATTTTTTCAAAAAAATATTTTCCGCCGGTTAAGTTGTTGAGGGCTGATTTCTTGTCCTGTGATAAAAAGGCTTCTGTTTCTACTGTCAAAACTTGCAGGGCATCATTTGCAAATGGCTGGCACCATTTTTGAGTGAATTGCCAAAAGTCAGATTTTTGCTGAAATTCTGACCCCGGGGCTTACGGATTTTTTCAAAAAAATATTTTCCGCCGGTTAAGTTGTTGAGGGCTGATTTCTTGTCCTGTGATAAAAAGGCTTCTGTTTCGACTATCAAAACTTTCAGGGGAGCATTTGCAACCGGTTGGCACCATTTTTGAATGAATTGCCAAAAGTCAGATTTTTGCTGAAATTCTGAAACCGGGGCTTACTGATTTTTTCAAAAAAATATTTTCCGCCGGTTAAGTTGTTGAGGGCTGATTTCTTGTCCTGTGATAAGAAGGCTTCTGTTTCTACTGTCAAAACTTGCAGGGGATCATTTGCAAATGGCTGGCACCATTTTTGAGTGAATTGACAAAAGTCAGATTTTTGCTGAAATTCTGACCCCGGGGCTTACGGATTTTTTCAAAAAAATATTTTCCGCCGGTTAAGTTGTTGAGGGCTGATTTCTTGTCCTGTGATAAAAAGGCTTCTGTTTCGACTGTCAAAACTTTCAGGGGAGCATTTGCAACCGGTTGGCACCATTTTTGAGTGAATTGCCAAAAGTCAGATTTTTGCTGAAATTCTGACCCCGGGGCTTACGGATTTTTTCAAAAATATATTTTCCGCCGCTTAAGTTGTTGAGGGCTGATTTCTTGTCCTGTGATAAAAAGGCTTCTGTTTCGACTGTCAAAACTTTCAGGGGAGCATTTGCAACCGGTTGGCACCATTTTTGAGTGAATTGCCAAAAGTCAGATTTTTGCTGAAATTCTGACCCCGGATCTTACGGATTTTTTCAAAAAAATATTTTCTGCCGGTTAAGTATTTGAGGGCTGATTTCTTGTCCTGTGATAAAAAGGCTTCTGTTTCGACTGTCAAAACGTTCAGGGGAGCATTTGCAACCGTTTGGCACCATTTTTGAGTGAATTGCCAAAAGTCAGATTTTTGCTGAAATTCTGACCCCCGGGGCGTAAGGATTTTTTCAAAAAAATATTTTCCGCCGGTTAAGTTGTTGAGGGCTGATTTCTTGTCCTGTGATAAAAAGGCTTCTGTTTCGACTGTCAAAACTTTCAGGGGAGCATTTGCAACCGGTTGGCACCATTTCTGAGTGAATTGCCAAAAGTCAGATATTGCTGAAATTCTGACCCCGGGGCTTACGGATTTTTTCAAAAAAATATTTTCCACCGGTTAAGTTGTTGAGGGCTGATTTCTTGTCCTGTGATAAAAAGGCTTCTGTTTCGACTGTCAAAACTTTCAGGGGAGCATTTGCAACCGGTTGGCACCATTTTTGAGTGAATTGCCAAAAGTCAGATTTTTGCTGAAATTCTGACCCCGGGGCTTACGGATTTTTTCAAAAATATATTTTCCGCCTGATAAGTTGTTGAGGGCTGATTTTTGTCCTGTGATAAAAAGGCTTCTGTTTTGACTGACAAAACTTTCAGGGCAGCATTTGCAACCGGTTGGCACCATTTTTGAGTGAATTGCCAAAAGTCAGATTTTTGCTGAAATTCTGACCCCGGGGCTTACGGATTTTTTCAAAAAAATATTTTCCGCCGGTTAAGTTGTTGAGGGCTGATTTCTTGTCCTGTGATAAAAAGGCTTCTGTTTCGACTGTCAAAACTTTCAGCGGAGCATTTGCAACCGGTTGGCACCATTTTTGAGTGAATTCCCAAAAGTCAGATTTTTGCTGAAATTCTGACCCCGGGGCTTACGGATTTTTTCAAAAAAATATTTGCCGCCGCTTAAGTTGTTGAGGGCTGATTTCTTGTCCTGTGATAAAAAGGCTTCTGTTTCGACTGTCAAAACTTTCAGGGGAGCATTTGCAACCGGTTGGCACCATTTTTGAGTGAATTGCCAAAAGTCAGATTTTTGCTGAAATTCTGACCCCCGGGGCTTACGGATTTTTTCAAAAAAATATTTTCCGCCGGTTAAGTTGTTGAGGGCTGATTTCTTGTCCTGTGATAAAAAGGCTTCAGTTTTGACTGACAAAACTTTCAGGGGAGCATTTGCAACCGGTTGGCACCATTTTTGAGTGAATTGCCAAAAGTCAGATTTTTGCTGAAATTCTGACCCCGGGGCTTACGGATTTTTTCAAAAAAATATTTTCCGCCGGTTAAGTTATTGAGGGCTGATTTCTTGTCCTGTGATAAAAAGGCTTCTGTTTTGACTGACAAAACTTTCAGGGGAGCATTTGCAACCGGTTGGCACCATTTTAAAGTGAATTGCCAAAAGTCAGATTTTTGCTGAAATTCTGACCACGGGTTACGGATTTTTTCAAAAAAATATTTTCCGCCGCTTAAGTTGTTGAGGGCTCATTTCTTGTCCTGTGATAAAAAGGCTTCTGTATCGACTGTCAAAACTTTCAAGAGAGCATTTGCAACCGGTTGGCACCATTTTTGAGTGAATTGCCAAAAGTCAGATTTTTGCTGAAATTCTGACCCCCGGGGCTTATGGATTTTTTCCAAAAAATATTTTCCCCCGGTTATGTTGTTGAGGGCTGATTTTTGTCCTGTGATAAAAAGGCTTCTGTTTTGACTGACAAAACTTTCAGGGCAGCATTTGCAACCGGTTGGCACCATTTTTGAGTGAATTCCCAAAAGTCAGATTTTTGCTGAAATTCTGACCCCGGGGCTTACGGATTTTTTCAAAAAAATATTTTCCGCCGGTTAAGTTGTTGAGGGCTGATTTCTTGTCCTGTGATAAAAAGGCTTCTGTTTCGACTGTCAAAACTTTCAGGGGAGCATTTGCAACCGATTGGCACCATTTTTGAGTGAATTGCCAAAAGTCAGATTTTTGCTGAAATTCTGACCCCGGGGCTTACGGATTTTTTCAAAAAAATATTTTCCGCCGCTTAAGTTGTTGAGGGCTGATTTCTTGTCCTGTGATAAAAAGGCTTCTGTTTCGACTGTCAAAACTTTCAGGGGAGCATTTGCAACCGGTTGGCACCATTTTTAAGTGAATTGCCAAAAGTCAGATTTTTGCTGAAATTCTGAAACCGGGGCTTACGGATTTTTTCAAAAAAATATTTTCCGCCGGTTAAGTTGTTGAGGGCTGATTTCTTGTCCTGTGATAAAAAGGCTTCTGTTTCTACTGTCAAAACTTGCAGGGGATCATTTGCAAATCGCTGGCACCATTTTTGAGTGAATTGCCAAAAGTCAGATTTTTGCTGAAATTCTGACCCCGGGGCTTACGGATTTTTTCAAAAAAATATTGTCCGCCGCTTAAGTTTTTGAGGGCTGATTTCTTGTCCTGTGATAAAAAGGCTTCTGTTTCGACTGTCAAAACTTTCAGGGGAGCATTTGCAACCGGTTGGCACCATTTTTGAGTGAATTGCCAAAAGTCAGATTTTTGCTGAAATTCTGACCCCGGGGCTTACGGATTTTTTCAAAAAAATATTTTCCGCCTCATAAGTTGTTGAGGGCTGATTTCTTGTCCTGTGATAAAAAGGCTTCTGTTTTGACTGACAAAACTTTCATGGGAGCATTTGCAACCGGTTGGCACCATTTTTAAGTGAATTGCCAAAAGTCAGATTTTTGCTGAAATTCTGACCCCGGCGCTTACGGATTTTTTCAAAAAAATATTTTCCGCCGCTTAAGTTGTTGAGGGCTGATTTCTTCTCCTGTGATAAAAAGGCTTCTGTTTCGACTGTCAAAACTTTCAGGGGAGCATTTGCAACCGGTTGGCACCATTTTTAAGTGAATTGCCAAAAGTCAGATTTTTGCTGAAATTCTGAAACCGGGGCTTACGGATTTTTTCAAAAAAATATTTTCCGCCGGTTAAGTTGTTGAGGGCTGATTTCTTGTCCTGTGATAAAAAGGCTTCTGTTTCTACTGTCAAAACTTGCAGGGCATCATTTGCAAATGGCTGGCACCATTTTTGAGTGAATTGCCAAAAGTCAGATTTTTGCTGAAATTCTGACCCCGGGGCTTACGGATTTTTTCAAAAAAATATTTTCCGCCGGTTAAGTTGTTGAGGGCTGATTTCTTGTCCTGTGATAAAAAGGCTTCTGTTTCGACTATCAAAACTTTCAGGGGAGCATTTGCAACCGGTTGGCACCATTTTTGAATGAATTGCCAAAAGTCAGATTTTTGCTGAAATTCTGAAACCGGGGCTTACTGATTTTTTCAAAAAAATATTTTCCGCCGGTTAAGTTGTTGAGGGCTGATTTCTTGTCCTGTGATAAGAAGGCTTCTGTTTCTACTGTCAAAACTTGCAGGGGATCATTTGCAAATGGCTGGCACCATTTTTGAGTGAATTGACAAAAGTCAGATTTTTGCTGAAATTCTGACCCCGGGGCTTACGGATTTTTTCAAAAAAATATTTTCCGCCGGTTAAGTTGTTGAGGGCTGATTTCTTGTCCTGTGATAAAAAGGCTTCTGTTTCGACTGTCAAAACTTTCAGGGGAGCATTTGCAACCGGTTGGCACCATTTTTGAGTGAATTGCCAAAAGTCAGATTTTTGCTGAAATTCTGACCCCGGGGCTTACGGATTTTTTCAAAAAAATATTTTCCGCCGCTTAAGTTGTTGAGGGCTGATTTCTTCTCATGTGATAAAAAGGCTTCTGTTTCGACTGTCAAAACTTTCAGGGGAGCATTTGCAACCGGTTGGCACCATTTTTGAGTGAATTGCCAAAAGTCAGATTTTTGCTGAAATTCTGACCCCGGGGCTTACGGATTTTTTCAAAAAAATATTTTCCACCGGTTAAGTTGTTGAGGGCTTATTTCTTCTCATGTGATAAAAAGGCTTCTGTTTCGACTGTCAAAACTTTCAGGGGAGCATTTGCAACCGGTTGGCACCATTTTTGAATGAATTGCCAAAAGTCAGATTTATGCTGAAATTCTGACGCCGGGGCTTACATATGTTTTCAAAAAAATATTTTCCACCTGTTAAGTTGTTGAGGGCTGATTTCTTGTCCTGTGATAAAAAGGCTTCTGTTTCGACTATCAAAACTTTCAGGGGAGCATTTGCAACCGGTTGGCACCATTTTTGAATGAATTGCCAAAAGTCAGATTTTTGCTGAAATTCTGAAACCGGGGCTTACTGATTTTTTCAAAAAAATATTTTCCGCCGGTTAAGTTGTTGAGGGCTGATTTCTTGTCCTGTGATAAAAAGGCTTCTGTTTCTACTGTCAAAACTTGCAGGGGATCATTTGCAAATGGCTGGCACCATTTTTGAGTGAATTGCCAAAAGTCAGATTTTTGCTGAAATTCTGACCCCGGGGCTTACGGATTTTTTCAAAAAAATATTTTCCGCCGGTTAAGTATTTGAGGGCTGATTTCTTGTCCTGTGATAAAAAGGCTTCTGTTTCGACTGTCAAAACTTTCAGGGGAGCATTTGCAACCGGTTGGCACCATTTTTGAGTGAATTGCCAAAAGTCAGATATGGCTGAAATTCTGACCCCGGGGCTTACGGATTTTTTCCAAAAAATATTTTCCACCGGTTAAGTTGTTGAGGGCTGATTTCTTCTCATGTGATAAAAAGGCTTCTGTTTCGACTGTCAAAACTTTCAGGGGAGCCTTTGCAACCGGTTGGCACCATTTTTGTCTGAATTGCCAAAAGTCAGATTTCTGCTGAAATTCTGACCCCGGGGCTTATGGATTTTTTCAAAAAAATATTTTCCGCCTAATAAGTTATTGAGGGCTGATTTCTTGTCCTGTGATAAAAAGGCTTCTGTTTTGACTGACAAAACTTTCAGGGGAGCATTTGCAACCGGTTGGCACCATTTTAAAGTGAATTGCCAAACGTCAGATTTTTGCTGAAATTCTGACCACGGGTTACGGATTTTTTCAAAAAAATATTTTCCGCCGCTTAAGTTGTTGAGGGCTGATTTCTTGTCCTGTGATAAAAAGGCTTCGGTTTCGACTGTCAAAACTTTCAAGAGAGCATTTGCAACCGGTTGGCACCATTTTTGAGTGAATTGCCAAAAGTCAGATTTTTGCTGAAATTCTGACCCCGGGGCTTATGGATTTTTTCCAAAAAATATTTTCCGCCGGTTACGTTGTTGAGGGCTGATTTTTGTCCTGTGATAAAAAGGCTTCTGTTTTGACTGACAAAACTTTCAGGGGAGCATTTGCAAACGGTTGGCACCATTTTTGAGTGAATTGCCAAAAGTCAGATTTTTGCTGAAATTCTGACCCCGGGGCTTACGGATTTTTTCAAAAAAATATTTTCCGCCGGTTAAGTTGTTGAGGGCTGATTTCTTGTCCTGTGATAAAAAGGCTTCTGTTTCGACTGTCAAAACTTTCAGGGGAGCATTTGCAACCGGTTGGCACCATTTTTGAGTGAATTGCCAAAAGTCAGATATGGCTGAAATTCTGACCCCGGGGCTTACGGATTTTTTCCAAAAAATATTTTCCACCGGTTAAGTTGTTGAGGGCTGATTTCTTCTCATGTGATAAAAAGGCTTCTGTTTCGACTGTCAAAACTTTCAGGGGAGCCTTTGCAACCGGTTGGCACCATTTTTGTCTGAATTGCCAAAAGTCAGATTTCTGCTGAAATTCTGACCCCGGGGCTTATGGATTTTTTCAAAAAAATATTTTCCGCCTAATAAGTTATTGAGGGCTGATTTCTTGTCCTGTGATAAAAAGGCTTCTGTTTTGACTGACAAAACTTTCAGGGGAGCATTTGCAACCGGTTGGCACCATTTTAAAGTGAATTGCCAAACGTCAGATTTTTGCTGAAATTCTGACCACGGGTTACGGATTTTTTCAAAAAAATATTTTCCGCCGCTTAAGTTGTTGAGGGCTGATTTCTTGTCCTGTGATAAAAAGGCTTCGGTTTCGACTGTCAAAACTTTCAAGAGAGCATTTGCAACCGGTTGGCACCATTTTTGAGTGAATTGCCAAAAGTCAGATTTTTGCTGAAATTCTGACCCCGGGGCTTATGGATTTTTTCCAAAAAATATTTTCCGCCGGTTACGTTGTTGAGGGCTGATTTTTGTCCTGTGATAAAAAGGCTTCTGTTTTGACTGACAAAACTTTCAGGGGAGCATTTGCAAACGGTTGGCACCATTTTTGAGTGAATTGCCAAAAGTCAGATTTTTGCTGAAATTCTGACCCCGGGGCTTACGGATTTTTTCAAAAAAATATTTTCCGCCGGTTAAGTTGTTGAGGGCTGATTTCTTGTCCTGTGATAAAAAGGCTTCTGTTTCGACTGTCAAAACTTTCAGGGGAGCATTTGCAACCGGTTGGCACCATTTTTGAGTGAATTGCCAAAAGTCAGATTTTTGCTGAAATTCTGACCCCGGGGCTTACGGATTTTTTCAAAAAAATATTTTCCGCCGGTTAAGTTGTTGAGGGCTGATTTCTTGTCCTGTGATAAGAAGGCTTCTGTTTCTACTGTCAAAACTTGCAGGGGATCATTTGCAAATGGCTGGCACCATTTTTGAGTGAATTGACAAAAGTCAGATTTTTGCTGAAATTCTGACCCCGGGGCTTACGGATTTTTTCAAAAAAATATTTTCCGCCGGTTAAGTTGTTGAGGGCTGATTTCTTGTCCTGTGATAAAAAGGCTTCTGTTTCGACTGTCAAAACTTTCAGGGGAGCATTTGCAACCGGTTGGCACCATTTTTGAGTGAATTGCCAAAAGTCAGATTTTTGCTGAAATTCTGACCCCGGGGCTTACGGATTTTTTCAAAAAAATATTTTCCGCCGCTTAAGTTGTTGAGGGCTGATTTCTTCTCATGTGATAAAAAGGCTTCTGTTTCGACTGTCAAAACTTTCAGGGGAGCATTTGCAACCGGTTGGCACCATTTTTGAGTGAATTGCCAAAAGTCAGATTTTTGCTGAAATTCTGACCCCGGGGCTTACGGATTTTTTCAAAAAAATATTTTCCACCGGTTAAGTTGTTGAGGGCTTATTTCTTCTCATGTGATAAAAAGGCTTCTGTTTCGACTGTCAAAACTTTCAGGGGAGCATTTGCAACCGGTTGGCACCATTTTTGAATGAATTGCCAAAAGTCAGATTTATGCTGAAATTCTGACCCCGGGGCTTACATATGTTTTCAAAAAAATATTTTCCACCTGTTAAGTTGTTGAGGGCTGATTTCTTGTCCTGTGATAAAAAGGCTTCTGTTTCGACTATCAAAACTTTCAGGGGAGCATTTGCAACCGGTTGGCACCATTTTTGAATGAATTGCCAAAAGTCAGATTTTTGCTGAAATTCTGAAACCGGGGCTTACTGATTTTTTCAAAAAAATATTTTCCGCCGGTTAAGTTGTTGAGGGCTGATTTCTTGTCCTGTGATAAAAAGGCTTCTGTTTCTACTGTCAAAACTTGCAGGGGATCATTTGCAAATGGCTGGCACCATTTTTGAGTGAATTGCCAAAAGTCAGATTTTTGCTGAAATTCTGACCCCGGGGCTTACGGATTTTTTCAAAAAAATATTTTCCGCCGGTTAAGTATTTGAGGGCTGATTTCTTGTCCTGTGATAAAAAGGCTTCTGTTTCGACTGTCAAAACTTTCAGGGGAGCATTTGCAACCGGTTGGCACCATTTTTGAGTGAATTGCCAAAAGTCAGATATGGCTGAAATTCTGACCCCGGGGCTTACGGATTTTTTCCAAAAAATATTTTCCACCGGTTAAGTTGTTGAGGGCTGATTTCTTCTCATGTGATAAAAAGGCTTCTGTTTCGACTGTCAAAACTTTCAGGGGAGCCTTTGCAACCGGTTGGCACCATTTTTGTCTGAATTGCCAAAAGTCAGATTTCTGCTGAAATTCTGACCCCGGGGCTTATGGATTTTTTCAAAAAAATATTTTCCGCCTAATAAGTTATTGAGGGCTGATTTCTTGTCCTGTGATAAAAAGGCTTCTGTTTTGACTGACAAAACTTTCAGGGGAGCATTTGCAACCGGTTGGCACCATTTTAAAGTGAATTGCCAAACGTCAGATTTTTGCTGAAATTCTGACCACGGGTTACGGATTTTTTCAAAAAAATATTTTCCGCCGCTTAAGTTGTTGAGGGCTGATTTCTTGTCCTGTGATAAAAAGGCTTCGGTTTCGACTGTCAAAACTTTCAAGAGAGCATTTGCAACCGGTTGGCACCATTTTTGAGTGAATTGCCAAAAGTCAGATTTTTGCTGAAATTCTGACCCCGGGGCTTATGGATTTTTTCCAAAAAATATTTTCCGCCGGTTACGTTGTTGAGGGCTGATTTTTGTCCTGTGATAAAAAGGCTTCTGTTTTGACTGACAAAACTTTCAGGGGAGCATTTGCAAACGGTTGGCACCATTTTTGAGTGAATTGCCAAAAGTCAGATTTTTGCTGAAATTCTGACCCCGGGGCTTACGGATTTTTTCAAAAAAATATTTTCCGCCGGTTAAGTTGTTGAGGGCTGATTTCTTGTCCTGTGATAAAAAGGCTTCTGTTTCGACTGTCAAAACTTTCAGGGGAGCATTTGCAACCGGTTGGCACCATTTTTGAGTGAATTGCCAAAAGTCAGATTTTTGCTGAAATTCTGACCCCGGGGCTTACGGATTTTTTCAAAAAAATATTTTCCGCCGCTTAAGTTGTTGAGGGCTGATTTCTTCTCATGTGATAAAAAGGCTTCTGTTTCGACTGTCAAAACTTTCAGGGGAGCATTTGCAACCGGTTGGCACCATTTTTGAGTGAATTGCCAAAAGTCAGATTTTTGCTGAAATTCTGACCCCGGGGCTTACGGATTTTTTCAAAAAAATATTGTCCGCCGCTTAAGTTGTTGAGGGCTGATTTCTTGTCCTGTGATAAAAAGGCTTCTGTTTCGACTGTCAAAACTTTCAGGGGAGCATTTGCAACCGGTTGGCACCATTTTTGAGTGAATTGCCAAAAGTCAGATTTTTGCTGAAATTCTGACCCCGGAGCTTACGACTTTTTTCAAAAAAATATTTTCCGCCTGATAAGTTATTGAAGGCTGATTTCTTGTCCTGTGATAAAAAGGCTTCTGCTTTGACTGACAAAACTTTCATGGGAGCATTTGCAACCGGTTGGCACCATTTTTAAGTGAATTGCCAAAAGTCAGATTTTTGCTGAAATTCTGACCCCGGCGCTTACGGATTTTTTCAAAAAAATATTTTCCGCCGCTTAAGTTGTTGAGGGCTGATTTCTTGTCCTGTGATAAAAAGGCTTCTGTTTCGACTGTCAAAACTTTCAGGGGAGCATTTGCAACCGGTTGGCACCATTTTTAAGTGAATTGCCAAAAGTCAGATTTTTGCTGAAATTCTGAAACCGGGGCTTACGGATTTTTTCAAAAAAATATTTTCCGCCGGTTAAGTTGTTGAGGGCTGATTTCTTGTCCTGTGATAAAAAGGCTTCTGTTTCTACTGTCAAAACTTGCAGGGGATCATTTGCAAATGGCTGGCACCATTTTTGAGTGAATTGCCAAAAGTCAGATTTTTGCTGAAATTCTGACCCCGGGGCTTACGGATTTTTTCAAAAAAATATTTTCCGCCTGATAAGTTATTGAGGGCTGATTTCTTGTCCTGTGATAAAAAGGCTTCTGTTTTGACTGACAAAACTTTCATGGGAGCATTTGCAACCGGTTGGCACCATTTTTGAGTGAATTGCCAAAAGTCAGATTGTTGCTGAAATTCTGACACAGGCGCTTACGGATTTTTTCAAAAAAATATTTTCCGCCGGTTAAGTTGTTAAGGGCTTATTTCTTGTCCTGTGATAAAAAGGCTTCTGTTTCGACTGTCAAAACTTTCAGCGGAGCATTTGCAACCGGTTGGCACCATTTTTGAGTGAATTGCCAAAAGTCAGATTTTTGCTGAAATTCTGACCCCGGAGCTTACGGATTTTTTCAAAAAAATATTTTCCACCGGTTAAGTTGTTGAGGGCTTATTTCTTCTCATGTGATAAAAAGGCTTCTGTTTCGACTGTCAAAACTTTCAGGGGAGCATTTGCAACCGGTTGGCACCATTTTTGAATGAATTGCCAAAAGTCAGATTTATGCTGAAATTCTGACCCCGGGGCTTACATATTTTTTCAAAAAAATATTTTCCACCTGTTAAGTTGTTGAGGGCTGATTTCTTGTCCTGTGATAAAAAGGCTTCTGTTTCGACTATCAAAACTTTCAGGGGATCATTTGCAACCGGTTGGCACCATTTTTGAGTGAATTGCCAAAAGTCAGATTTTTGCTGAAATTCTGACCCCCGGGGCTTACGGATTTTTTCAAAAAAATATTTTCCGCCGGTTAAGTTGTTGAGGGCTGATTTCTTGTCCTGTGATAAAAAGGCTTCTGTTTTGACTGACAAAACTTTCAGGGGAGCATTTGCAACCGGTTGGCACCATTTTTGAGTGAATTGCCAAAAGTCAGATTTTTACTGAAATTCTGACCCCGGGGCTTACGGATTTTTTCAAAAAAATATTGTCCGCCGCTTAAGTTGTTGAGGGCTGATTTCTTGTCCTGTGATAAAAAGGCTTCTGTTTCGAATGTCAAAACTTTCAGGGGAGCATTTGCAACCGGTTGGCACCATTTTTGAGTGAATTGCCAAAAGTCAGATTTTTGCTGAAATTCTGACACAGGGGCTTACGGATTTTTTCAAAAAAATATTTTCCGCCGCTTAAGTTGTTGAGGGCTGATTTCTTGTCCTGTGATAAAAAGGCTTCTGTTTCGACTGTCAAAACTTTCAGGGGAGCATTTGCAACCGGTTGGCACCATTTTTGAGTGAATTGCCAAAAGTCAGATTTTTGCTGAAATTCTGACCCCGGGGCTTACGGATTTTTTCAAAAAAAAATTTCCGCCTGATAAGTTGTTGAGGGCTGATTTCTTGTCCTGTGATAAAAAGGCTTCTGTTTCGACTGTCAAAACTTTCAGGGGAGCATTTGCAACCGGTTGGCACCATTTTTGAGTGAATTGCCAAAAGTCAGATTTTTGCTGAAATTCTGACCCCGGGGCTTACGGATTTTTTCAAAAAAATATTTTCCACCGGTTAAGTTGTTGAGGGCTGATTTCTTGTCCTGTGATAAAAAGGCTTCTGTTTCGACTGTCAAAACTTTCAGGGGAGCATTTGCAAACGGTTGGCACCATTTTTGAGTGAATTGCCAAAAGTCAGATTTTTGCTGAAATTCTGACCCAGGGGCTTACGGATTTTTTCAAAAAAATATTTTCCGCCGCTTAAGTTGTTGAGGGCTGATTTCTTCTCATGTGATAAAAAGGCTTCTGTTTCGACTGTCAAAACTTTCAGCGGAGCATTTGCAACAGGTTGGCACCATTTTTGAGTGAATTGCCAAAAGTCAGATTTTTGCTGAAATTCTGACCCCGGGGCTTACGGATTTTTTCAAAAAAATATTGTCCGCCGCTTAAGTTGTTGAGGGCTGATTTCTTGTCCTGTGATAAAAAGGCTTCTGTTTCGACTATCAAAACTTTCAGGGGAGCATTTGCAACCGGTTGGCACCATTTTTGAGTGAATTGCCAAAAGTCAGATTTTTGCTGAAATTCTGACCCCGGGGCTTACGGATTTTTTCAAAAAAATATTGTCCGCCGCTTAAGTTGTTGAGGGCTGATTTCTTGTCCTGTGATAAAAAGGCTTCTGTTTCGAATGTCAAAACTTTCAGGGGAGCATTTGCAACCGGTTGGCACCATTTTTGAGTGAATTGCCAAAAGTCAGATTTTTGCTGAAATTCTGACCCCGGGGCTTACTGATTTTTTCAAAAAAATATTTTACGCCGCTTAAGTTGTTGAGGGCTGATTTCTTGTCCTGTGATAAAAAGGCTTCTGTTTCGAATGTCAAAACTTTCAGGGGAGCATTTGCAACCGGTTGGCACCATTTTTGAGTGAATTGCCAAAAGTCAGATTTTTGCTGAAATTCTGACACAGGGGCTTACGGATTTTTTCAAAAAAATATTTTCCGCCGCTTAAGTTGTTGAGGGCTGATTTCTTGTCCTGTGATAAAAAGGCTTCTGTTTCGACTGTCAAAAGTTTCAGGGGAGCATTTGCAACCGGTTGGCATCATTTTTGAGTGAATTGCCAAAAGTCAGATTTTTGCTGAAATTCTGACCCCGGGGCTTACGGATTTTTTCAAAAAAATATTTTCCACCGGTTAAGTTGTTGAGGGCTGATTTCTTCTCATGTGATAAAATGGCTTCTGTTTCGACTGTCAAAACTTTCAGGGGAGCATTTGCAACCGGTTGGCACCATTTTTGAGTGAATTGCCAAAAGTCAGATTTTTGCTGAAATTCTGACCCCGGGGCTTACGGATTTTTTCAAAAAAATATTTTCCACCGGTTAAGTTGTTGAGGGCTGATTTCTTGTCCTGTGATAAAAAGGCTTCTGTTTCGACTGTCAAAACTTTCAGGGGAGCATTTGCAAACGGTTGGCACCATTTTTGAGTGAATTGCCAAAAGTCAGATTTTTGCTGAAATTCTGACCCAGGGGCTTACGGATTTTTTCAAAAAAATATTTTCCGCCGCTTAAGTTGTTGAGGGCTGATTTCTTCTCATGTGATAAAAAGGCTTCTGTTTCGACTGTCAAAACTTTCAGCGGAGCATTTGCAACCGGTTGGCACCATTTTTGAGTGAATTGCCAAAAGTCAGATTTTTGCTGAAATTCTGACCCCGGGGCTTACGGATTTTTTCAAAAAAATATTGTCCGCCGCTTAAGTTGTTGAGGGCTGATTTCTTGTCCTGTGATAAAAAGGCTTCTGTTTCGACTATCAAAACTTTCAGGGGAGCATTTGCAACCGGTTGGCACCATTTTTGAGTGAATTGCCAAAAGTCAGATTTTTGCTGAAATTCTGACCCCGGGGCTTACGGATTTTTTCAAAAAAATATTGTCCGCCGCTTAAGTTGTTGAGGGCTGATTTCTTGTCCTGTGATAAAAAGGCTTCTGTTTCGAATGTCAAAACTTTCAGGGGAGCATTTGCAACCGGTTGGCACCATTTTTGAGTGAATTGCCAAAAGTCAGATTTTTGCTGAAATTCTGACCCCGGGGCTTCCTGATTTTTTCAAAAAAATATTTTACGCCGCTTAAGTTGTTGAGGGCTGATTTCTTGTCCTGTGATAAAAAGGCTTCTGTTTCGAATGTCAAAACTTTCAGGGGAGCATTTGCAACCGGTTGGCACCATTTTTGAGTGAATTGCCAAAAGTCAGATTTTTGCTGAAATTCTGACACAGGGGCTTACGGATTTTTTCAAAAAAATATTTTCCGCCGCTTAAGTTGCTGAGGGCTGATTTCTTGTCCTGTGATAAAAAGGCTTCTGTTTCGACTGTCAAAACTTTCAGGGGAGCATTTGCAACCGGTTGGCATCATTTTTGAGTGAATTGCCAAAAGTCAGATTTTTGCTGAAATTCTGACCCCGGGGCTTACGGATTTTTTCAAAAAAATATTTTCCACCGGTTAAGTTGTTGAGGGCTGATTTCTTCTCATGTGATAAAAAGGCTTCTGTTTCGACTGTCAAAACTTTCAGGGGAGCATTTGCAAACGGTTGGCACCATTTTTGAGTGAATTGCCAAAAGTCAGATTTTTGCTGAAATTCTGACCCAGGGGCTTACGGATTTTTTCAAAAAAATATTTTCCGCCGCTTAAGTTGTTGAGGGCTGATTTCTTGTCCTGTGATAAAAAGGCTTCTGTTTCGACTGTCAAAACTTTCAGGGGAGCATTTGCAACCGGTTGGCACCATTTTTGAGTGAATTGCCAAAAGTCAGATTTTTGCTGAAATTCTGACCTCGGGGCTTACGGATTTTTTCAAAAAAATATTTTCCGCCGGTTAAGTTGTTGAGGGCTGATTTCTTGTCCTGTGATAAAAAGGCTTCTGTTTTGACTGACAAAACTTTCAGGGGAGCATTTGCAACCGGTTGGCACCATTTTTAAGTGAATTGCCAAAAGTCAGATTTTTGCTGAAATTCTGACCCCGGGGCTTACGGATTTTTTCAAAAAAATATTTTCCGCCGCTTAAGTTGTTGAGGGCTGATTTCTTGTCCTGTGATAAAAAGGCTTCTGTTTCGACTGTCAAAACTTTCAGGGGAGCATTTGCAACCGGTTGGCACCATTTTTGAGTGAATTGCCAAAAGTCAGATTTTTGCTGAAATTCTGACCTCGGGGCTTACGGATTTTTTCAAAAAAATATTTTCCGCCGGTTAAGTTGTTGAGGGCTGATTTCTTGTCCTGTGATAAAAAGGCTTCTGTTTCGACTGTCAAAACTTTCAGGGGATCATTTGCAAATGGTTGGCACCATTTTTGAGTGAATTGCCAAAAGTCAGATTTTTGCTGAAATTCTGACCCCGGGGCTTACGGATTTTTTCAAAAAAATATTTTCCGCCGCTTAAGTTGTTGAGGGCTGATTTCTTGTCCTGTGATAAAAAGGCTTCTGTTTCGACTGTAAAAACTTTCAGGGGAGCCGTTGCAACCGGTTGACACCATTTTTGAGTGAATTGCCAAAAGTCAGATTTTTGCTGAAATTCTGACGCCGGGGCTTACGGATTTTTTCAAAAAAATATTTTCCGCCGCTTAAGTTGTTGAGGGCTGATTTCTTGTCCTGTGATAAAAAGGCTTCTGTTTCGACTGTCAAAACTTTCAGGGGAGCCGTTGCAACCGGTTGACACCATTTTTGAGTGAATTGCCAAAAGTCAGATTTTTGCTGAAATTCTGACCCCGGGGCTTACGGATTTTTTCAAAAAAATATTTTCCGCCGGTTAAGTTGTTGAGGGCTGATTTCTTGTCCTGTGATAAAAAGGCTTCTGTTTCGACTGTCAAAACTTTCAGGGGAGCATTTGCAACCGGTTGGCACCATTTTTGAGTGAATTGCCAAAAGTCAGATTTTTGCTGAAATTCTGACCCCGGAGCTTACGGATTTTTTCAAAAAAATATTTTCCGCCGGTTAAGTTGTTGAGGGCTGATTTCTTGTCCTGTGATAAAAAGGCTTCTGTTTCGACTGTCAAAACTTTCAGGGGAGCATTTGCAACCGGTTGGCACCATTTTTGAGTGAATTGCCAAAAGTCAGATTTTTGCTGAAATTCTGACCCCGGGGCTTACGGATTTTTTCAAAAAAATATTTTCCGCCGCTTAAGTTGTTGAGGGCTGATTTCTTGTCCTGTGATAAAAAGGCTTCTGTTTCGACTGTCAAAACTTTCAGGGGAGCATTTGCAACCGGTTGGCACCATTTTTGAGTGAATTGCCAAAAGTCAGATTTTTGCTGAAATTCTGACCTCGGGGCTTACGGATTTTTTCAAAAAAATATTTTCCGCCGGTTAAGTTGTTGAGGGCTGATTTCTTGTCCTGTGATAAAAAGGCTTCTGTTTCGACTGTCAAAACTTTCAGGGGATCATTTGCAAATGGTTGGCACCATTTTTGAGTGAATTGCCAAAAGTCAGATTTTTGCTGAAATTCTGACCCCGGGGCTTACGGATTTTTTCAAAAAAATATTTTCCGCCGCTTAAGTTGTTGAGGGCTGATTTCTTGTCCTGTGATAAAAAGGCTTCTGTTTTGACTGTCAAAACTTTCAGGGGAGCCGTTGCAACCGGTTGACACCATTTTTGAGTGAATTGCCAAAAGTCAGATTTTTGCTGAAATTCTGACCCCGGGGCTTACGGATTTTTTCAAAAAAATATTTTCCGCCGGTTAAGTTGTTGAGGGCTGATTTCTTGTCCTGTGATAAAAAGGCTTCTGTTTCGACTGTCAAAACTTACAGGGGATCATTTGCAAATGGTTGGCACCATTTTTGAGTGAATTGCCAAAAGTCAGATTTTTGCTGAAATTCTGACCCCGGGGCTTACGGATTTTTTCAAAAAAATATTTTCCGCCGGTTAAGTTGTTGAGGGCTGATTTCTTGTCCTGTGATAAAAAGGCTTCTGTTTCGACTGTCAAAACTTTCAGGGGAGCATTTGCAACCGGTTGGCACCATTTCTGAGTGAATTGCCAAAAATCAGATTTTTGCTGAAATTCTGACCCCGGGGCTTACGGATTTTTTCAAAAAAATATTTTCCGCCGCTTAAGTTGTTGAGGGCTGATTTCTTGTCCTGTGATAAAAAGGCTTCTGTTTCGACTGTCAAAACTTTCAGGGGAGCATTTGCAACCGGTTGACACCATTTTTGAGTGAATTGCCAAATGTCAGATTTTTGCTGAAATTCTGACCCCGGGGCTTACGGATTTTTTCAAAAAAATATTTTCCACCGGTTAAGTTGTTGAGGGCTGATTTCTCCTCATGTGATAAAAAGGCTTCTGTTTCGACTGTCAAAACTTTCAGGGGAGCATTTGCAAACGGTTGGCACCATTTTTGAGTGAATTGCCAAAAGTCAGATTTTTGCTGAAATTCTGACCCAGGGGCTTACGGATTTTTTCAAAAAAATATTTTCCGCCGCTTAAGTTGTTGAGGGCTGATTTCTTGTCCTGTGATAAAAAGGCTTCTGTTTCGACTGTCAAAACTTTCAGGGGAGCCGTTGCAACCGGTTGACACCATTTTTGAGTGAATTGCCAAAAGTCAGATTTTTGCTGAAATTCTGACCCCGGGGCTTACGGATTTTTTCAAAAAAATATTTTCCGCCGGTTAAGTTGTTGAGGGCTGATTTCTTGTCCTGTGATAAAAAGGCTTCTGTTTCGACTGTCAAAACTTTCAGGGGAGCATTTGCAACCGGTTGGCACCATTTTTGAGTGAATTGCCAAAAGTCAGATTTTTGCTGAAATTCTGACCCCGGAGCTTACGGATTTTTTCAAAAAAATATTTTCCGCCGGTTAAGTTGTTGAGGGCTGATTTCTTGTCCTGTGATAAAAAGGCTTCTGTTTCGACTGTCAAAACTTTCAGGGGAGCATTTGCAACCGGTTGGCACCATTTCTGAGTGAATTGCCAAAAATCAGATTTTTGCTGAAATTCTGACCCCGGGGCTTACGTATTTTTTCAAAAAAATATTTTCCACCGGTTAAGTTGTTGAGGGCTGATTTCTTCTCATGCGATAAAAAGGCTTCTGTTTCGACTGTCAAAACTTTCAGGGGAGCATTTGCAACCGGTTGGCACCATTTTTGAGTGAATTGCCAAAAGTCAGATTTTTGCTGAAATTCTGACCCCGGGGCTTACGGATTTTTTCAAAAAAATATTTTCCGCCGGTTAAGTTGTTGAGGGCTGATTTCTTGTCCTGTGATAAAAAGGCTTCTGTTTCGACTGTCAAAACTTTCAGGGGAGCATTTGCAACCGGTTGGCACCATTTTTGAGTGAATTGCCAAAAGTCAGATTTTTGCTGAAATTCTGACCTCGGGGCTTACGGATTTTTTCAAAAAATTATTATCCGCCGGTAAAGTTGTTGAGGGCTGATTTCTTGTCCTGTGATAAAAAGGCTTCTGTTTCGACTGTCAAAACTTTCAGGGGAGCCGTTGCAACCGGTTGACACCATTTTTGAGTGAATTGCCAAAAGTCAGATTTTTGCTGAAATTCTGACCCCGGGGCTTACGGATTTTTTCAAAAAAATATTTTCCGCCGGTTAAGTTGTTGAGGGCTGATTTCTTGTCCTGTGATAAAAAGGCTTCTGTTTCGACTGTCAAAACTTTCAGGGGAGCATTTGCAACCGGTTGGCACCATTTTTGAGTGAATTGCCAAAAGTCAGATTTTTGCTGAAATTCTGACCCCGGAGCTTACGGATTTTTTCAAAAAATTATTATCCGCCGGTAAAGTTGTTGAGGGCTGATTTCTTGTCCTGTGATAAAAGGCTTCTGTTTCGACTGTCAAAACTTTCAGGGGAGCATTTGCAACCGGTTGGCACCATTTCTGAGTGAATTGCCAAAAGTCAGATTTTTGCTGAAATTCTGAACCCGGGGCTTACAGATTTTTTCAAAAAATTATTTTCCGCCGGTTAAGTTGTTGAGGGCTGATTTCTTGTCCTGTGATAAAAGGCTTCTGTTTCGACTGTCAAAAGTTTCAGGGGAGCATTTGCAACCGGTTGGCACCATTTTTAAGTGAATTGCCAAAAGTCAGATTTTTGCTGAAATTCTGAACCCGGGGCTTACGGATTTTTTCAAAAAATTATTTTCCGCCGGTTAAGTTGTTGAGGGCTGATTTCTTGTCCTGTGATAAAAAGGCTTCTGTTTCGACTGTCAAAACTTTCAGGGGAGCATTTGCAACCGGTTGGCACCATTTTTGAGTGAATTGCCAAAAGTCAGATTTTTGCTGAAATTCTGACCCCGGGGCTTACGGATTTTTTCAAAAAAATATTTTCCGCCGCTTAAGTTGTTGAGGGCTGATTCCTTGTCCTGTGATAAAAAGGCTTCTGTTTCGACTGTCAAAACTTTCAGGGGAGCCGTTGCAACCGGTTGGCACCATTTTTGAGTGAATTGCCAAAAGTCAGATTTTTGCTGAAATTCTGACCCCGGAGCTTACGGATTTTTTCAAAAAATTATTTTCCGCCGGTTAAGTTGTTGAGGGCTGATTTCTTGTCCTGTGATAAAAGGCTTCTGTTTCGACTGTCAAAACTTTCAGGGGAGCATTTGCAACCGGTTGGCACCATTTCTGAGTGAATTGCCAAAAGTCAGATTTTTGCTGAAATTCTGAACCCGGGGCTTACGGATTTTTTCAAAAAAATATTTTCCACCGGTTAAGTTGTTGAGGGCTGATTTCTTCTCATGTGATAAAAAGGCTTCTGTTTCGACTGTCAAAACTTTCAGGGGAGCATTTGCAACCGGTTGCACCATTTTTGAGTGAATTGCCAAAAGTCAGATTTTTGCTGAAATTCTGACCCCGGGGCTTACGGATTTTTTCAAAAAAATATTGTCCGCCGCTTAAGTTGTTGAGGGCTGATTTCTTGTCCTGTGATAAAAAGGCTTCTGTTTTGAATGTCAAAACTTTCAGGGGAGCATTTGCAACCGGTTGGCACCATTTTTGAGTGAATTGCCAAAAGTCAGATTTTTGCTGAAATTCTGACCTCGGGGCTTACGGATTTTTTCAAAAAAATATTTTCCGCCGCTTAAGTTGTTGAGGGCTGATTTCTTGTCCTGTGATAAAAAGGCTTCTGTTTCGAATGTCAAAACTTTCAGGGGAGCATTTGCAACCGGTTGGCACCATTTTTGAGTGAATTGCCAAAAGTCAGATTTTTGCTGAAATTCTGACCCCGGATCTTACGGATTTTTTCAAAAAAATATTTTCCGCCGGTTAAGTTGTTGAGGGCTGATTTCTTGTCCTGTGATAAAAAGGCTTCTGTTTCGACTGTCAAAACTTTCAGGGGAGCATTTGCAACCGGTTGGCACCATTTTTGAGTGAATTGCCAAAAGTCAGATTTTTGCTGAAATTCTGACCCCGGAGCTTACGGATTTTTTCAAAAAATTATTATCCGCCGGTTAAGTTGTTGAGAGCTGATTTCTTGTCCTGTGATAAAAGGCTTCTGTTTCGACTGTCAAAACTTTCAGGGGAGCATTTGCAACCGGTTGGCACCATTTCTGAGTGAATTGCCAAAAGTCAGATTTTTGCTGAAATTCTGAACCGCTTACGGATTTTTTCAAAAAATTATTTTCCGCCGGTTAAGTTGTTGAGGGCTGATTTCTTGTCCTGTGATAAAAGGCTTCTGTTTCGACTGTCAAAACTTTCAGGGGAGCATTTGCAACCGGTTGGCACCATTTTTGAGTGAATTGCCAAAAGTCAGATTTTTGCTGAAAATCTGACCCCGGGGCTTACGGATTTTTTCAAAAAAATATTTTCCGCCGCTTAAGTTCTTGAGGGCTGATTTCTTGTCCTGTGATAAAAAGGCTTCTGTTTTGACTGACAAAACTTTCAGGGGAGCATTTGCAACCGGTTGGCACCATTTTTGAATTAATTGCCAAAAGTCAGATTTTTGCTGAAATTCTGACCCCGGGGCTTACGGTTTTTTTCAAAAAAATATTTTCCGCCTGATAAGTTGTTGAGGGCTGATTTCTTGTCCTGTGACAAAAAGGCTTCTGTTTTCACTGACAAAACTTTCAGGGGAGCATTTGCACCCGGTTGGCACCATTTTTGAGTGAATTGCCAAAAGTCAGATTTTTGCTGAAATTCTGACCCCGGGGCTTACGGATTTTTTCAAAAAAATATTTTCCGCCGGTTAAGTTGTTGAGGGCTGATTTCTTGTCCTGTGATAAAAGGCTTCTGTTTCGACTGTCAAAACTTTCAGGGGAGCATTTGCAACCGGTTGGCACCATTTTTGAGTGAATTGCCAAAAGTCAGATTTTTGCTGAAATTCTGACCCCGGGGCTTACGGATTTTTTCAAAAAAATATTTTCCGCCGCTTAAGTTCTTGAGGGCTGATTTCTTGTCCTGTGATAAAAAGGCTTCTGTTTTGACTGACAAAACTTTCAGGGGAGCATTTGCAACCGGTTGGCACCATTTTTGAATTAATTGCCAAAAGTCAGATTTTTGCTGAAATTCTGACCCCGGGGCTTACGGTTTTTTTCAAAAAAATATTTTCCGCCTGATAAGTTGTTGAGGGCTGATTTCTTGTCCTGTGACAAAAAGGCTTCTGTTTTCACTGACAAAACTTTCAGGGGAGCATTTGCACCCGGTTGGCACCATTTTTGAGTGAATTGCCAAAAGTCAGATTTTTGCTGAAATTCTGACCCCGGGGCTTACGGATTTTTTCAAAAAAATATTTTCCGCCTGATATGTTGTTTAGGGCTGATTTCTTGTCCTGTGACAAAAAGGCTTCTGTTTTGACTGACAAAACTTTCAGGGGAGCATTTGCAACCGGTTGGCACCATTTTTGAGTGAATTGCCAAAAGTCAGATTTTTGCTGAAATTCTGACGCCGGGGCTTACGGATTTTTTCAAAAAAATGTTTTCCGCCGGTTAAGTTGGTGAGGGCTGATTTCTTGTCCTGTGATAAAAAGGCTTCTGTTTCGACTGTCAAAACTTTCAGGGGAGCATTTGGAACCGGTTGGCACCATTTTTGAGTGAATTGCCAAAAGTCAGATTTTTGCTGAAATTCTGACCCCGGGGCTTACGGATTTTTCCAAAAAAATATTTTCCGCCTGATAAGTTGTTGAGGGCTGATTTCTTGTCCTGTGACAAAAAGGCTTCTGTTTTGACTGACAAAACTTTCAGGGGAGCATTTGCAACCGGTTGGCACCATTTTTGAGTGAATTGCCAAAAGTCAGATTTTTGCTGAAATTCTGACCCCGGGGCTTACGGATTTTTTCAAAAAAATATTTTCCGCCGCTTAAGTTGTTGAGGGCTGATTTCTTGTCCTGTGATAAAAAGGCTTCTGTTTCGACTGTCAAAACTTTCAGGGGAGCATTTGCAACCGGTTGGCACCATTTTTGAGTGAATTGCCAAAAGTCAAACTTTTGCTGAAATTCTGACCCTTACGGATTTTTTCAAAAAGATATTTTCCGCCGCTTAAGTTGTTGAGGGCTGATTTCTTGTCCTGTGATAAAATGGCTTCTGTTTCGACTGTCAAAACTTTCAGGGGAGCATTTGCAACTGGTTGGCACCATTTTTGAGTGAATTGCCAAAAGTCAGACTTTTGCTGAAATTCTGACCCTTACGGATTTTTTCAAAAAGATATTATTTTCCGCCGCTTAAGTTGTTGAGGGCTGATTTCTTCTCATGTGATAAAAAGGCTTCTGTTTCGACTGTCAAAACTTTCAGGGGAGCATTTGCAACCAGTTGGCACCATTTTTGAGTGAATTGCCAAAAGTCAGATTTTTGCTGAAATTCTGACCCCGGGGCTTACGGATTTTTTCAAAAAAATATATTCCGCCGGTTGAGTTGTTGAGGGCTGATTTCTTGTCCTGTGATAAAAAGGCTTCTGTTTCGACTGTCAAAACTTTCAGGGGAGCATTTGCAACCATTTGGCAACATTTTTGAGTGAATTGCCAAAAGTCAGATTTTTGCTGAAATTCTGACCCCGGGGCTTACTGATTTTTTCAAAAAAATATTTTCCGCCGCTTAAGTTGTTGAGGGCTGATTTCTTCTCATGTGATAAAAAGGCTTCTGTTTCGACTGTCAAAACTTTCAGGGGAGCATTTGCAACCGGTTGGCACCATTTTTGAGTGAATTGCCAAAAGTCAGATTTTTGCTGAAATTCTGACCCCGGGGCTTACGGATTTTTTCAAAAAAATATTTTCCGCCGCTTAAGTTGTTGAGGGCTGATTTCTTGTCCTGTGATAAAAAGGCTTCTGTTTTGACTGTCAAAACTTTCAGGGGAGCCGTTGCAACCGGTTGACACCATTTTTGAGTGAATTGCCAAAAGTCAGATTTTTGCTGAAATTCTGACCCCGGGGCTTACGGATTTTTTCAAAAAAATATTTTCCGCCGGTTAAGTTGTTGAGGGCTGATTTCTTGTCCTGTGATAAAAAGGCTTCTGTTTCGACTGTCAAAACTTACAGGGGATCATTTGCAAATGGTTGGCACCATTTTTGAGTGAATTGCCAAAAGTCAGATTTTTGCTGAAATTCTGACCCCGGGGCTTACGGATTTTTTCAAAAAAATATTTTCCGCCGGTTAAGTTGTTGAGGGCTGATTTCTTGTCCTGTGATAAAAAGGCTTCTGTTTCGACTGTCAAAACTTTCAGGGGAGCATTTGCAACCGGTTGGCACCATTTCTGAGTGAATTGCCAAAAATCAGATTTTTGCTGAAATTCTGACCCCGGGGCTTACGGATTTTTTCAAAAAAATATTTTCCGCCGCTTAAGTTGTTGAGGGCTGATTTCTTGTCCTGTGATAAAAAGGCTTCTGTTTCGACTGTCAAAACTTTCAGGGGAGCATTTGCAACCGGTTGACACCATTTTTGAGTGAATTGCCAAAAGTCAGATTTTTGCTGAAATTCTGACCCCGGGGCTTACGGATTTTTTCAAAAAAATATTTTCCACCGGTTAAGTTGTTGAGGGCTGATTTCTCCTCATGTGATAAAAAGGCTTCTGTTTCGACTGTCAAAACTTTCAGGGGAGCATTTGCAAACGGTTGGCACCATTTTTGAGTGAATTGCCAAAAGTCAGATTTTTGCTGAAATTCTGACCCAGGGGCTTACGGATTTTTTCAAAAAAATATTTTCCGCCGCTTAAGTTGTTGAGGGCTGATTTCTTGTCCTGTGATAAAAAGGCTTCTGTTTCGACTGTCAAAACTTTCAGGGGAGCCGTTGCAACCGGTTGACACCATTTTTGAGTGAATTGCCAAAAGTCAGATTTTTGCTGAAATTCTGACCCCGGGGCTTACGGATTTTTTCAAAAAAATATTTTCCGCCGGTTAAGTTGTTGAGGGCTGATTTCTTGTCCTGTGATAAAAAGGCTTCTGTTTCGACTGTCAAAACTTTCAGGGGAGCATTTGCAACCGGTTGGCACCATTTTTGAGTGAATTGCCAAAAGTCAGATTTTTGCTGAAATTCTGACCCCGGAGCTTACGGATTTTTTCAAAAAAATATTTTCCGCCGGTTAAGTTGTTGAGGGCTGATTTCTTGTCCTGTGATAAAAAGGCTTCTGTTTCGACTGTCAAAACTTTCAGGGGAGCATTTGCAACCGGTTGGCACCATTTCTGAGTGAATTGCCAAAAATCAGATTTTTGCTGAAATTCTGACCCCGGGGCTTACGTATTTTTTCAAAAAAATATTTTCCACCGGTTAAGTTGTTGAGGGCTGATTTCTTCTCATGCGATAAAAAGGCTTCTGTTTCGACTGTCAAAACTTTCAGGGGAGCATTTGCAACCGGTTGGCACCATTTTTGAGTGAATTGCCAAAAGTCAGATTTTTGCTGAAATTCTGACCCCGGGGCTTACGGATTTTTTCAAAAAAATATTTTCCGCCGGTTAAGTTGTTGAGGGCTGATTTCTTGTCCTGTGATAAAAAGGCTTCTGTTTCGACTGTCAAAACTTACAGGGGATCATTTGCAAATGGTTGGCACCATTTTTGAGTGAATTGCCAAAAGTCAGATTTTTGCTGAAATTCTGACCCCGGGGCTTACGGATTTTTTCAAAAAAATATTTTCCGCCGGTTAAGTTGTTGAGGGCTGATTTCTTGTCCTGTGATAAAAAGGCTTCTGTTTCGACTGTCAAAACTTTCAGGGGAGCATTTGCAACCGGTTGGCACCATTTCTGAGTGAATTGCCAAAAATCAGATTTTTGCTGAAATTCTGACCCCGGGGCTTACGGATTTTTTCAAAAAAATATTTTCCGCCGCTTAAGTTGTTGAGGGCTGATTTCTTGTCCTGTGATAAAAAGGCTTCTGTTTCGACTGTCAAAACTTTCAGGGGAGCATTTGCAACCGGTTGACACCATTTTTGAGTGAATTGCCAAAAGTCAGATTTTTGCTGAAATTCTGACCCCGGGGCTTACGGATTTTTTCAAAAAAATATTTTCCACCGGTTAAGTTGTTGAGGGCTGATTTCTCCTCATGTGATAAAAAGGCTTCTGTTTCGACTGTCAAAACTTTCAGGGGAGCATTTGCAAACGGTTGGCACCATTTTTGAGTGAATTGCCAAAAGTCAGATTTTTGCTGAAATTCTGACCCAGGGGCTTACGGATTTTTTCAAAAAAATATTTTCCGCCGCTTAAGTTGTTGAGGGCTGATTTCTTGTCCTGTGATAAAAAGGCTTCTGTTTCGACTGTCAAAACTTTCAGGGGAGCCGTTGCAACCGGTTGACACCATTTTTGAGTGAATTGCCAAAAGTCAGATTTTTGCTGAAATTCTGACCCCGGGGCTTACGGATTTTTTCAAAAAAATATTTTCCGCCGCTTAAGTTGTTGAGGGCTGATTTCTTGTCCTGTGATAAAAAGGCTTCTGTTTCGACTGTCAAAACTTTCAGGGGAGCATTTGCAACCGGTTGGCACCATTTTTGAGTGAATTGCCAAAAGTCAGATTTTTGCTGAAATTCTGACCCCGGAGCTTACGGATTTTTTCAAAAAAATATTTTCCGCCGGTTAAGTTGTTGAGGGCTGATTTCTTGTCCTGTGATAAAAAGGCTTCTGTTTCGACTGTCAAAACTTTCAGGGGAGCATTTGCAACCGGTTGGCACCATTTCTGAGTGAATTGCCAAAAATCAGATTTTTGCTGAAATTCTGACCCCGGGGCTTACGTATTTTTTCAAAAAAATATTTTCCACCGGTTAAGTTGTTGAGGGCTGATTTCTTCTCATGCGATAAAAAGGCTTCTGTTTCGACTGTCAAAACTTTCAGGGGAGCATTTGCAACCGGTTGGCACCATTTTTGAGTGAATTGCCAAAAGTCAGATTTTTGCTGAAATTCTGACCCCGGGGCTTACGGATTTTTTCAAAAAAATATTTTCCGCCGGTTAAGTTGTTGAGGGCTGATTTCTTGTCCTGTGATAAAAAGGCTTCTGTTTCGACTGTCAAAACTTTCAGGGGAGCATTTGCAACCGGTTGGCACCATTTTTGAGTGAATTGCCAAAAGTCAGATTTTTGCTGAAATTCTGACCTCGGGGCTTACGGATTTTTTCAAAAAATTATTATCCGCCGGTAAAGTTGTTGAGGGCTGATTTCTTGTCCTGTGATAAAAAGGCTTCTGTTTCGACTGTCAAAACTTTCAGGGGAGCCGTTGCAACCGGTTGACACCATTTTTGAGTGAAATGCCAAAAGTCAGATTTTTGCTGAAATTCTGACCCCGGGGCTTACGGATTTTTTCAAAAAAATATTTTCCGCCGGTTAAGTTGTTGAGGGCTGATTTCTTGTCCTGTGATAAAAAGGCTTCTGTTTCGACTGTCAAAACTTTCAGGGGAGCATTTGCAACCGGTTGGCACCATTTTTGAGTGAATTGCCAAAAGTCAGATTTTTGCTGAAATTCTGACCCCGGGGCTTACGGATTTTTTCAAAAAAATATTTTCCGCCGGTTAAGTTGTTGAGGGCTGATTTCTTGTCCTGTGATAAAAAGGCTTCTGTTTCGACTGTCAAAACTTACAGGGGATCATTTGCAAATGGTTGGCACCATTTTTGAGTGAATTGCCAAAAGTCAGATTTTTGCTGAAATTCTGACCCCGGGGCTTACGGATTTTTTCAAAAAAATATTTTCCGCCGGTTAAGTTGTTGAGGGCTGATTTCTTGTCCTGTGATAAAAAGGCTTCTGTTTCGACTGTCAAAACTTTCAGGGGAGCATTTGCAACCGGTTGGCACCATTTCTGAGTGAATTGCCAAAAATCAGATTTTTGCTGAAATTCTGACCCCGGGGCTTACGGATTTTTTCAAAAAAATATTTTCCGCCGCTTAAGTTGTTGAGGGCTGATTTCTTGTCCTGTGATAAAAAGGCTTCTGTTTCGACTGTCAAAACTTTCAGGGGAGCATTTGCAACCGGTTGACACCATTTTTGAGTGAATTGCCAAAAGTCAGATTTTTGCTGAAATTCTGACCCCGGGGCTTACGGATTTTTTCAAAAAAATATTTTCCACCGGTTAAGTTGTTGAGGGCTGATTTCTCCTCATGTGATAAAAAGGCTTCTGTTTCGACTGTCAAAACTTTCAGGGGAGCATTTGCAAACGGTTGGCACCATTTTTGAGTGAATTGCCAAAAGTCAGATTTTTGCTGAAATTCTGACCCAGGGGCTTACGGATTTTTTCAAAAAAATATTTTCCGCCGCTTAAGTTGTTGAGGGCTGATTTCTTGTCCTGTGATAAAAAGGCTTCTGTTTCGACTGTCAAAACTTTCAGGGGAGCCGTTGCAACCGGTTGACACCATTTTTGAGTGAATTGCCAAAAGTCAGATTTTTGCTGAAATTCTGACCCCGGGGCTTACGGATTTTTTCAAAAAAATATTTTCCGCCGGTTAAGTTGTTGAGGGCTGATTTCTTGTCCTGTGATAAAAAGGCTTCTGTTTCGACTGTCAAAACTTTCAGGGGAGCATTTGCAACCGGTTGGCACCATTTTTGAGTGAATTGCCAAAAGTCAGATTTTTGCTGAAATTCTGACCCCGGAGCTTACGGATTTTTTCAAAAAAATATTTTCCGCCGGTTAAGTTGTTGAGGGCTGATTTCTTGTCCTGTGATAAAAAGGCTTCTGTTTCGACTGTCAAAACTTTCAGGGGAGCATTTGCAACCGGTTGGCACCATTTTTGAGTGAATTGCCAAAAGTCAGATTTTTGCTGAAATTCTGACCCCGGGGCTTACGGATTTTTTCAAAAAAATATTTTCCGCCGGTTAAGTTGTTGAGGGCTGATTTCTTGTCCTGTGATAAAAAGGCTTCTGTTTCGACTGTCAAAACTTTCAGGGGAGCATTTGCAACCGGTTGGCACCATTTTTGAGTGAATTGCCAAAAGTCAGATTTTTGCTGAAATTCTGACCTCGGGGCTTACGGATTTTTTCAAAAAATTATTATCCGCCGGTAAAGTTGTTGAGGGCTGATTTCTTGTCCTGTGATAAAAAGGCTTCTGTTTCGACTGTCAAAACTTTCAGGGGAGCCGTTGCAACCGGTTGACACCATTTTTGAGTGAAATGCCAAAAGTCAGATTTTTGCTGAAATTCTGACCCCGGGGCTTACGGATTTTTTCAAAAAAATATTTTCCGCCGGTTAAGTTGTTGAGGGCTGATTTCTTGTCCTGTGATAAAAAGGCTTCTGTTTCGACTGTCAAAACTTTCAGGGGAGCATTTGCAACCGGTTGGCACCATTTTTGAGTGAATTGCCAAAAGTCAGATTTTTGCTGAAATTCTGACCCCGGAGCTTACGGATTTTTTCAAAAAATTATTATCCGCCGGTAAAGTTGTTGAGGGCTGATTTCTTGTCCTGTGATAAAAGGCTTCTGTTTCGACTGTCAAAACTTTCAGGGGAGCATTTGCAACCGGTTGGCACCATTTCTGAGTGAATTGCCAAAAGTCAGATTTTTGCTGAAATTCTGAACCCGGGGCTTACGGATTTTTTCAAAAAATTATTTTCCGCCGGTTAAGTTGTTGAGGGCTGATTTCTTGTCCTGTGATAAAAGGCTTCTGTTTCGACTGTCAAAAGTTTCAGGGGAGCATTTGCAACCGGTTGGCACCATTTTTGAGTGAATTGCCAAAAGTCAGATTTTTGCTGAAATTCTGACCCCGGGGCTTACGGATTTTTTCAAAAAAATATTTTCCGCCGCTTAAGTTCTTGAGGGCTGATTTCTTGTCCTGTGATAAAAAGGCTTCTGTTTCGACTGTCAAAACTTTCAGGGGAGCATTTGCAACCGGTTGGCACCATTTTTGAGTGAATTGCCAAAAGTCAGATTTTTGCTGAAATTCTGACCCCGGGGCTTACGGATTTTTTCAAAAAAATATTTTCCGCCGCTTAAGTTGTTGAGGGCTGATTTCTTGTCCTGTGATAAAAAGGCTTCTGTTTCGACTGTCAAAACTTTCAGGGGAGCCGTTGCAACCGGTTGGCACCATTTTTGAGTGAATTGCCAAAAGTCAGATTTTTGCTGAAATTCTGACCCCGGAGCTTACGGATTTTTTCAAAAAATTATTTTCCGCCGGTTAAGTTGTTGAGGGCTGATTTCTTGTCCTGTGATAAAAGGCTTCTGTTTCGACTGTCAAAACTTTCAGGGGAGCATTTGCAACCGGTTGGCACCATTTCTGAGTGAATTGCCAAAAGTCAGATTTTTGCTGAAATTCTGAACCCGGGGCTTACGGATTTTTTCAAAAAAATATTTTCCACCGGTTAAGTTGTTGAGGGCTGATTTCTTCTCATGTGATAAAAAGGCTTCTGTTTCGACTGTCAAAACTTTCAGGGGAGCATTTGCAACCGGTTGCACCATTTTTGAGTGAATTGCCAAAAGTCAGATTTTTGCTGAAATTCTGACCCCGGGGCTTACGGATTTTTTCAAAAAAATATTGTCCGCCGCTTAAGTTGTTGAGGGCTGATTTCTTGTCCTGTGATAAAAAGGCTTCTGTTTTGAATGTCAAAACTTTCAGGGGAGCATTTGCAACCGGTTGGCACCATTTTTGAGTGAATTGCCAAAAGTCAGATTTTTGCTGAAATTCTGACCTCGGGGCTTACGGATTTTTTCAAAAAAATATTTTCCGCCGCTTAAGTTGTTGAGGGCTGATTTCTTGTCCTGTGATAAAAAGGCTTCTGTTTCGAATGTCAAAACTTTCAGGGGAGCATTTGCAACCGGTTGGCACCATTTTTGAGTGAATTGCCAAAAGTCAGATTTTTGCTGAAATTCTGACCCCGGATCTTACGGATTTTTTCAAAAAAATATTTTCCGCCGGTTAAGTTGTTGAGGGCTGATTTCTTGTCCTGTGATAAAAAGGCTTCTGTTTCGACTGTCAAAACTTTCAGGGGAGCATTTGCAACCGGTTGGCACCATTTTTGAGTGAATTGCCAAAAGTCAGATTTTTGCTGAAATTCTGACCCCGGAGCTTACGGATTTTTTCAAAAAATTATTATCCGCCGGTAAAGTTGTTGAGAGCTGATTTCTTGTCCTGTGATAAAAGGCTTCTGTTTCGACTGTCAAAACTTTCAGGGGAGCATTTGCAACCGGTTGGCACCATTTCTGAGTGAATTGCCAAAAGTCAGATTTTTGCTGAAATTCTGAACCCGGGGCTTACGGATTTTTTCAAAAAATTATTTTCCGCCGGTTAAGTTGTTGAGGGCTGATTTCTTGTCCTGTGATAAAAGGCTTCTGTTTCGACTGTCAAAACTTTCAGGGGAGCATTTGCAACCGGTTGGCACCATTTTTGAGTGAATTGCCAAAAGTCAGATTTTTGCTGAAATTCTGACCCCGGGGCTTACGGATTTTTTCAAAAAAATATTTTCCGCCGCTTAAGTTCTTGAGGGCTGATTTCTTGTCCTGTGATAAAAAGGCTTCTGTTTCGACTGTCAAAACTTTCAGGGGAGCATTTGCAACCGGTTGGCACCATTTTTGAGTGAATTGCCAAAAGTCAGATTTTTGCTGAAATTCTGACCCCGGGGCTTACGGATTTTTTCAAAAAAATATTGTCCGCCGCTTAAGTTGTTGAGGGCTGATTTCTTGTCCTGTGATAAAAAGGCTTCTGTTTTGAATGTCAAAACTTTCAGGGGAGCATTTGCAACCGGTTGGCACCATTTTTGAGTGAATTGCCAAAAGTCAGATTTTTGCTGAAATTCTGACCTCGGGGCTTACGGATTTTTTCAAAAAAATATTTTCCGCCGCTTAAGTTGTTGAGGGCTGATTTCTTGTCCTGTGATAAAAAGGCTTCTGTTTCGAATGTCAAAACTTTCAGGGGAGCATTTGCAACCGGTTGGCACCATTTTTGAGTGAATTGCCAAAAGTCAGATTTTTGCTGAAATTCTGACCCCGGATCTTACGGATTTTTTCAAAAAAATATTTTCCGCCGGTTAAGTTGTTGAGGGCTGATTTCTTGTCCTGTGATAAAAAGGCTTCTGTTTCGACTGTCAAAACTTTCAGGGGAGCATTTGCAACCGGTTGGCACCATTTTTGAGTGAATTGCCAAAAGTCAGATTTTTGCTGAAATTCTGACCCCGGAGCTTACGGATTTTTTCAAAAAATTATTATCCGCCGGTAAAGTTGTTGAGAGCTGATTTCTTGTCCTGTGATAAAAGGCTTCTGTTTCGACTGTCAAAACTTTCAGGGGAGCATTTGCAACCGGTTGGCACCATTTCTGAGTGAATTGCCAAAAGTCAGATTTTTGCTGAAATTCTGAACCCGGGGCTTACGGATTTTTTCAAAAAATTATTTTCCGCCGGTTAAGTTCTTGAGGGCTGATTTCTTGTCCTGTGATAAAAAGGCTTCTGTTTCGACTGTCAAAACTTTCAGGGGAGCATTTGCAACCGGTTGGCACCATTTTTGAGTGAATTGCCAAAAGTCAGATTTTTGCTGAAATTCTGACCCCGGGGCTTACGGATTTTTTCAAAAAAATATTTTCCGCCGCTTAAGTTGTTGAGGGCTGATTTCTTGTCCTGTGATAAAAAGGCTTCTGTTTCGACTGTCAAAACTTTCAGGGGAGCCGTTGCAACCGGTTGGCACCATTTTTGAGTGAATTGCCAAAAGTCAGATTTTTGCTGAAATTCTGACCCCGGAGCTTACGGATTTTTTCAAAAAATTATTTTCCGCCGGTTAAGTTGTTGAGGGCTGATTTCTTGTCCTGTGATAAAAGGCTTCTGTTTCGACTGTCAAAACTTTCAGGGGAGCATTTGCAACCGGTTGGCACCATTTCTGAGTGAATTGCCAAAAGTCAGATTTTTGCTGAAATTCTGAACCCGGGGCTTACGGATTTTTTCAAAAAAATATTTTCCACCGGTTAAGTTGTTGAGGGCTGATTTCTTCTCATGTGATAAAAAGGCTTCTGTTTCGACTGTCAAAACTTTCAGGGGAGCATTTGCAACCGGTTGCACCATTTTTGAGTGAATTGCCAAAAGTCAGATTTTTGCTGAAATTCTGACCTCGGGGCTTACGGATTTTTTCAAAAAAATATTTTCCGCCGCTTAAGTTGTTGAGGGCTGATTTCTTGTCCTGTGATAAAAAGGCTTCTGTTTCGAATGTCAAAACTTTCAGGGGAGCATTTGCAACCGGTTGGCACCATTTTTGAGTGAATTGCCAAAAGTCAGATTTTTGCTGAAATTCTGACCCCGGATCTTACGGATTTTTTCAAAAAAATATTTTCCGCCGGTTAAGTTGTTGAGGGCTGATTTCTTGTCCTGTGATAAAAAGGCTTCTGTTTCGACTGTCAAAACTTTCAGGGGAGCATTTGCAACCGGTTGGCACCATTTTTGAGTGAATTGCCAAAAGTCAGATTTTTGCTGAAATTCTGACCCCGGGGCTTACGGATTTTTTCAAAAAAAAATTTCCGCCTGATAAGTTGTTGACGGCTGATTTCTTGTCCTGTGATAAAAAGGCTTCTGTTTCGACTGTCAAAACTTTCAGGGGAGCATTTGCAACCGGTTGGCACCATTTTTGAGTGAATTGCCAAAAGTCAGATTTTTGCTGAAATTCTGACTCCGGGGCTTACGGATTTTTTCAAAAAAATATTTTCCACCGGTTAAGTTGGTGAGGGCTGATTTCTTCTCATGTGATAGAAAAGGCTTCTGTTTCGACTGTCAAAACTTTCAGGGGAGCATTTGCAACCGGTTGGCACCATTTTTAAGTGAATTGCCAAAAGTCAGATTTTTGCTGAAATTCTGACCCCGGGGCTTACGGATTTTTTCAAAAAAATATTTTCCACCGGTTAAGTTGTTGAGGGCTGATTTCTTCTCATGTGATAAAAAGGCTTCTGTTTCGACTGTCAAAACTTTCAGGGGAGCATTTGCAACCGGTTGGCACCATTTTTGAGTGAATTGCCAAAAGTCAGATTTTTGCTGAAATTCTGACCCCGGAGCTTACGGATTTTTTCAAAAAAATATTTTCCGCCGGTTAAGTTGTTGAGGGCTGATTTCTTGTCCTGTGATAAAAAGGCTTCTGTTTCGACTGTCAAAACTTTCAGGGGAGCATTTGCAACGGGTTGGCACCATTTCTGAGTGAATTGCCAAAAATCAGATTTTTGCTGAAATTCTGACCCCGGGGCTTACGGATTTTTTCAAAAAAATATTTTCCACCGGTTAAGTTGTTGAGGGCTGATTTCTTCTCATGCGATAAAAAGGCTTCTGTTTCGACTGTCAAAACTTTCAGGGGAGCATTTGCAACCGGTTGGCACCATTTTTGAGTGAATTGCCAAAAGTCAGATTTTTGCTGAAATTCTGACCCCGGGGCTTACGGATTTTTTCAAAAAAATATTTTCCGCCGGTTAAGTTGTTGAGGGCTGATTTCTTGTCCTGTGATAAAAAGGCTTCTGTTTCGACTGTCAAAACTTTCAGGGGAGCATTTGCAACCGGTTGGCACCATTTTTGAGTGAATTGCCAAAAGTCAGATTTTTGCTGAAATTCTGACCTCGGGGCTTACGGATTTTTTCAAAAAAATATTTTCCGCCGGTTAAGTTGTTGAGGGCTGATTTCTTGTCCTGTGATAAAAAGGCTTCTGTTTCGACTGTCAAAACTTTCAGGGGAGCATTTGCAACCGGTTGGCACCATTTTTAAGTGAATTGCCAAAAGTCAGATTTTTGCTGAAATTCTGAACCCGGGGCTTACGGATTTTTTCAAAAAAAATATTTTCCGCCGCTTAAGTTGTTGAGGGCTGAGTTCTTGTCCTGTGATAAAAAGGCTTCTGTTTCGACTGTCAAAACTTTCAGGGGATCATTTGCAAATGGTTGGCACCATTTTTGAGTGAATTGCCAAAAGTCAGATTTTTGCTGAAATTCTGACCCCGGGGCTTACTGATTTTTTCAAAAAAATATTTTCTGCCGCTTAAGTTGTTGAGGGCTGATTTCTTGTCCTGTGATAAAAAGGCTTCTGTTTCGACTGTCAAAACTTTCAGGGGAGCCGTTGCAACCGGTTGACACCATTTTTGAGTGAAATGCCAAAAGTCAGATTTTTGCTGAAATTCTGACCCCGGAGCTTACGGATTTTTTCAAAAAATTATTATCCGCCGGTAAAGTTGTTGAGGGCTGATTTCTTGTCCTGTGATAAAAGGCTTCTGTTTCGACTGTCAAAACTTTCAGGGGAGCATTTGCAACCGGTTGGCACCATGTCTGAGTGAATTGCCAAAAGTCAGATTTTTGCTGAAATTCTGAACCCGGGGTTTACGGATTTTTTCAAAAAATTATTTTCCGCCGGTTAAGTTGTTGAGGGCTGATTTCTTGTCCTGTGATAAAAGGCTTCTGTTTCGACTGTCAAAACTTTCAGGGGAGCATTTGCAACCGGTTGGCACCATTTTTGAGTGAATTGCCAAAAGTCAGATTTTTGCTGAAATTCTGACCCCGGGGCTTACGGATTTTTTCAAAAAAATATTTTCCGCCGCTTAAGTTCTTGAGGGCTGATTTCTTGTCCTGTGATAAAAAGGCTTCTGTTTCGACTGTCAAAACTTTCAGGGGAGCATTTGCAACCGGTTGGCACCATTTTTGAGTGAATTGCCAAAAGTCAGATTTTTGCTGAAATTCTGACCCCGGGGCTTACGGATTTTTTCAAAAAAATATTTTCCGCCGCTTAAGTTGTTGAGGGCTGATTTCTTGTCCTGTGATAAAAAGGCTTCTGTTTCGACTGTCAAAACTTTCAGGGGAGCCGTTGCAACCGGTTGGCACCATTTTTGAGTGAATTGCCAAAAGTCAGATTTTTGCTGAAATTCTGACCCCGGAGCTTACGGATTTTTTCAAAAAAATATTGTCCGCCGCTTAAGTTGTTGAGGGCTGATTTCTTGTCCTGTGATAAAAAGGCTTCTGTTTTGAATGTCAAAACTTTCAGGGGAGCATTTGCAACCGGTTGGCACCATTTTTGAGTGAATTGCCAAAAGTCAGATTTTTGCTGAAATTCTGACCTCGGGGCTTACGGATTTTTTCAAAAAAATATTTTCCGCCGCTTAAGTTGTTGAGGGCTGATTTCTTGTCCTGTGATAAAAAGGCTTCTGTTTCGAATGTCAAAACTTTCAGGGGAGCATTTGCAACCGGTTGGCACCATTTTTGAGTGAATTGCCAAAAGTCAGATTTTTGCTGAAATTCTGACCCCGGATCTTACGGATTTTTTCAAAAAAATATTTTCCGCCGGTTAAGTTGTTGAGGGCTGATTTCTTGTCCTGTGATAAAAAGGCTTCTGTTTCGACTGTCAAAACTTTCAGGGGAGCATTTGCAACCGGTTGGCACCATTTTTGAGTGAATTGCCAAAAGTCAGATTTTTGCTGAAATTCTGACCCCGGGGCTTACGGATTTTTTCAAAAAAAAATTTCCGCCTGATAAGTTGTTGACGGCTGATTTCTTGTCCTGTGATAAAAAGGCTTCTGTTTCGACTGTCAAAACTTTCAGGGGAGCATTTGCAACCGGTTGGCACCATTTTTGAGTGAATTGCCAAAAGTCAAATTTTTGCTGAAATTCTGACTCCGGGGCTTACGGATTTTTTCAAAAAAATATTTTCCACCGGTTAAGTTGTTGAGGGCTGATTTCTTCTCATGTGATAAAAAGGCTTCTGTTTCGACTGTCAAAACTTTCAGGGGAGCATTTGCAACCGGTTGGCACCATTTTTAAGTGAATTGCCAAAAGTCAGATTTTTGCTGAAATTCTGACCCCGGGGCTTACGGATTTTTTCAAAAAAATATTTTCCACCGGTTAAGTTGTTGAGGGCTGATTTCTTCTCATGTGATAAAAAGGCTTCTGTTTCGACTGTCAAAACTTTCAGGGGAGCATTTGCAACCGGTTGGCACCATTTTTGAGTGAATTGCCAAAAGTCAGATTTTTGCTGAAATTCTGACCCCAGGGCTTACGGATTTTTTCAAAAAAATATTTTCCGCCGGTTAAGTTGTTGAGGGCTGATTTCTTGTCCTGTGATAAAAAGGCTTCTGTTTTGACTGACAAAACTTTCAGGGGAGCATTTGCAACCGGTTGGGACCATTTTTAAGTGAATTGCCAAAAGTCAGATTTTTGCTGAAATTCTGACCCCGGGGCTTACGGATTTTTTCAAAAAAATATTTTCCGCCGCTTAAGTTGTTGAGGGCTGATTTCTTGTCCTGTGATAAAAAGGCTTCTGTTTCGACTGTCAAAACTTTCAGGGGAGCATTTGCAACCGGTTGGCACCATTTTTAAGTGAATTGCCAAAAGTCAGATTTTTGCTGAAATTCTGACCCCGGGGCTTACGGATTTTTTCAAAAAAAAATTTCCGCCTGATAAGTTATTGAGGGCTGATTTCTTGTCCTGTGATAAAAAGGCTTCTGTTTCGACTGTCAAAACTTTCAGGGGAGCATTTGCAACAGGTTGGCACCATTTTTGAGTGAATTGCCAAAAGTCAGATTTTTGCTGAAATTCTGACCCCGGGGCTTACGGATTTTTTCAAAAAAATATTTTCCGCCGGTTAAGTTGTTGAGGGCTGATTTCTTGTCCTGTGATAAAAAGGCTTCTGTTTCGACTGTCAAAACTTTCAGGGGAGCATTTGCAACCGGTTGGCACCATTTTTGAGTGAATTGCCAAAAGTCAGATTTTTGCTGAAATTCTGACCCCGGAGCTTACGGATTTTTTCAAAAAAATATTTTCCGCCGGTTAAGTTGTTGAGGGCTGATTTCTTGTCCTGTGATAAAAAGGCTTCTGTTTCGACTGTCAAAACTTTCAGGGGAGCATTTGCAACCGGTTGGCACCATTTCTGAGTGACTTGCCAAAAGTCAGATTTTTGCTGAAATTCTGAACCCGGGGCTTACGGATTTTTTCAAAAAAAATATTTTCCGCCGCTTAAGTTGTTGAGGGCTGATTTCTTGTCCTGTGATAAAAAGGCTTCTGTTTCGACTGTCAAAACTTTCAGGGGAGCATTTGCAACCGGTTGGCACCATTTTTGAGTGAATTGCCAAAAGTCAGATTTTTGCTGAAATTCTGACCCCGGGGCTTACGGATTTTTTCAAAAAAATATTTTCCGCCGGTTAAGTTGTTGAGGGCTGATTTCTTGTCCTGTGATAAAAAGGCTTCTGTTTCGACTGTCAAAACTTTCAGGGGAGCATTTGCAACCGGTCGGCACCATTTCTGAGTGAATTGCCAAAAATCAGATTTTTGCTGAAATTCTGACCCCGGGGCTTACGGATTTTTTCAAAAAAATATTTTCCGCCGCTTAAGTTGTTGAGGGCTGATTTCTTGTCCTGTGATAAAAAGGCTTCTGTTTCGACTGTCAAAACTTTCAGGGGAGCCGTTGCAACCGGTTGACACCATTTTTGAGTGAATTGCCAAAAGTCAGATTTTTGCTGAAATTCTGACCCCGGGGCTTACGGATTTTTTCAAAAAAATATTTTCCACCGGTTAAGTTGTTGAGGGCTGATTTCTTCTCATGTGATAAAAAGGCTTCTGTTTCGACTGTCAAAACTTTCAGGGGAGCATTTGCAACCGGTTGGCACCATTTTTGAGTGAATTGCCAAAAGTCAGATTTTTGCTGAAATTCTGACCCCGGGGCTTACGGATTTATTCAAAAAAATATTGTCCGCCGCTTAAGTTGTTGAGGGCTGATTTCTTGTCCTGTGATAAAAAGGCTTCTGTTTCGAATGTCAAAACTTTCAGGGGAGCATTTGCAACCGGTTGGCACCATTTTTGAGTGAATTGCCAAAAGTCAGATTTTTGCTGAAATTCTGACCCCGGGGCTTACGGATTTTTTCAAAAAAATATTTTACGCCGCTTAAGTTGTTGAGGGCTGATTTCTTGTCCTGTGATAAAAAGGCTTCTGTTTCGACTGTCAAAACTTTCAGGGGAGCATTTGCAACCGGTTGGCACCATTTTTAAGTGAATTGCCAAAAGTCAGATTTTTGCTGAAATTCTGACCCCGGGGCTTACGGATTTTTTCAAAAAAAAATTTCCGCCTGATAAGTTATTGAGGGCTGATTTCTTGTCCTGTGATAAAAAGGCTTCTGTTTCGACTGTCAAAACTTTCAGGGGAGCATTTGCAACAGGTTGGCACCATTTTTGAGTGAATTGCCAAAAGTCAGATTTTTGCTGAAATTCTGACCCCGGAGCATACGGATTTTTTCAAAAAAATATTTTCCGCCGGTTAAGTTGTTGAGGGCTGATTTCTTGTCCTGTGATAAAAAGGCTTCTGTTTCGACTGTCAAAACTTTCAGGGGAGCATTTGCAACCGGTTGGCACCATTTCTGAGTGACTTGCCAAAAGTCAGATTTTTGCTGAAATTCTGAACCCGGGGCTTACGGATTTTTTCAAAAAAAATATTTTCCGCCGCTTAAGTTGTTGAGGGCTGATTTCTTGTCCTGTGATAAAAAGGCTTCTGTTTCGACTGTCAAAACTTTCAGGGGAGCATTTGCAACCGGTTGGCACCATTTTTGAGTGAATTGCCAAAAGTCAGATTTTTGCTGAAATTCTGACCCCGGGGCTTACGGATTTTTTCAAAAAAATATTTTCCGCCGGTTAAGTTGTTGAGGGCTGATTTCTTGTCCTGTGATAAAAAGGCTTCTGTTTCGACTGTCAAAACTTTCAGGGGAGCATTTGCAACCGGTCGGCACCATTTCTGAGTGAATTGCCAAAAATCAGATTTTTGCTGAAATTCTGACCCCGGGGCTTACGGATTTTTTCAAAAAAATATTTTCCGCCGCTTAAGTTGTTGAGGGCTGATTTCTTGTCCTGTGATAAAAAGGCTTCTGTTTCGACTGTCAAAACTTTCAGGGGAGCCGTTGCAACCGGTTGACACCATTTTTGAGTGAATTGCCAAAAGTCAGATTTTTGCTGAAATTCTGACCCCGGGGCTTACGGATTTTTTCAAAAAAATATTTTCCGCCGGTTAAGTTGTTGAGGGCTGATTTCTTGTCCTGTGATAAAAAGGCTTCTGTTTCGACTGTCAAAACTTTCAGGGGAGCATTTGCAACCGGTTGGCACCATTTTTGAGTGAATTGCCAAAAGTCAGATTTTTGCTGAAATTCTGACCCCGGAGCTTACGGATTTTTTCAAAAAAATATTTTCAGCCGGTTAAGTTGTTGAGGGCTGATTTCTTGTCCTGTGATAAAAGGCTTCTGTTTCGACTGTCAAAACTTTCAGGGGAGCATTTGCAACCGGTTGGCACCATTTCTGAGTGAATTGCCAAAAGTCAGATTTTTGCTGAAATTCTGACCCCGGGGCTTACGGATTTTTTCAAAAAAATATTTTCCACCGGTTAAGTTGTTGAGGGCTGATTTCTTCTCATGTGATAAAAAGGCTTCTGTTTCGACTGTCAAAACTTTCAGGGGAGCATTTGCAACCGGTTGGCACCATTTTTGAGTGAATTGCCAAAAGTCAGATTTTTGCTGAAATTCTGACCCCGGGGCTTACGGATTTATTCAAAAAAATATTTTCCGCCGCTTAAGTTGTTGAGGGCTGATTTCTTGTCCTGTGATAAAAAGGCTTCTGTTTCGAATGTCAAAACTTTCAGGGGAGCATTTGCAACCGGTTGGCACCATTTTTGAGTGAATTGCCAAAAGTCAGATTTTTGCTGAAATTCTGACCTCGGGGCTTACAGATTTTTTCAAAAAAATATTTTCCGCCGCTTAAGTTGTTGAGGGCTGATTTCTTGTACTGTGATAAAAAGGCTTCTGTTTCGAATGTCAAAACTTTCAGGGGAGCATTTGCAACCGGTTGGCACCATTTTTGAGTGAATTGCCAAAAGTCAGATTTTTGCTGAAATTTGACCCCGGATCTTACGGATTTTTTCAAAAAAATATTTTCCGCCGGTTAAGTTGTTGAGGGCTGATTTCTTGTCTTGTGATAAAAAGGCTTCTGTTTCGACTGTCAAAACTTTCAGAAGAGCATTTGCAACCGGTTGGCACCATTTTTGAGTGAATTGCCAAAAGTCAGATTTTTGCTGAAATTCTGACCCCGGGGCTTACGGATTTTTTCAAAAAAAAATTTCCGCCTGATAAGTTGTTGATGGCTGATTTCTTGTCCTGTGATAAAAAGGCTTCTGTTTGGACTGTCAAAACTTTCAGGGGAGCATTTGCAACCGCTTGGCACCATTTTTGAGTGAATTGCCAAAAGTCAGATTTTTGCTGAAATTCTGACCTCGGGGCTTACGGATTTTTTCAAAAAAATATTTTCCGCCGGTTAAGTTGTTGAGGGCTGATTTCTTGTCCTGTGATAAAAAGGCTTCTGTTTTGACTGACAAAACTTTCAGGGGAGCATTTGCAACCGGTTAGCACCATTTTTAAGTGAATTGCCAAAAGTCAGATTTTTGCTGAAATTCTGACTCCGGGGCTTACGGATTTTTTCAAAAAAATATTTTCCGCCGCTTAAGTTGTTGAGGGCTGATTTCTTGTCCTGTGATAAAAAGGCTTCTGTTTCGACTGTCAAAGCTTTCAGGGGAGCATTTGCAACCGGTTGGCACCATTTTTAAGTGAATTGCCAAAAGTCAGATTTTTGCTGAAATTCTGACCCCGGGGCTTACGGATTTTTTCAAAAAAAAAATTCCGCCTGATAAGTTATTGAGGGCTGATTTCTTGTCCTGTGATAAAAAGGCTTCTGTTTCGACTGTCAAAACTTTCAGGGGAGCATTTGCAACCGGTTGGCACCATTTTTGAGTGAATTGCCAAAAGTCAGATTTTTGCTGAAATTCTGACCCCGGGGCTTACGGATTTTTCCAAAAAAATATTTTCCGCCGGTTAAGTTGTTGAGGGCTGATTTCTTGTCCTGTGATAAAAAGGCTTCTGTTTCGACTGTCAAAACTTTCAGGGGAGCATTTGCAACCGGTTGGCACCATTTTTGAGTGAATTGCCAAAAGTCAGATTTTTGCTGAAATTCTGACCTCGGGGGTTACAGATTTTTTCAAAAAAATATTTTCCGCCGCTTAAGTTGTTGAGGGCTGATTTCTTGTACTGTGATAAAAAGGCTTCTGTTTCGAATGTCAAAACTTTCAGGGGAGCATTTGCAACCGGTTGGCACCATTTTTGAGTGAATTGCCAAAAGTCAGATTTTTGCTGAAATTCTGACCCCGGATCTTACGGATTTTTTCAAAAAAATATTTTCCGCCGGTTAAGTTGTTGAGGGTTGATTTCTTGTCTTGTGATAAAAAGGCTTCTGTTTCGACTGTCAAAACTTTCAGAAGAGCATTTGCAACCGGTTGGCACCATTTTTGAGTGAATTGCCAAAAGTCAGATTTTTGCTGAAATTCTGACCCCGGGGCTTACGGATTTTTTCAAAAAAATATTTCCGCCTGATAAGTTGTTGATGGCTGATTTCTTGTCCTGTGATAAAAATTCTTCTGTTTGGACTGTCAAAACTTTCAGGGGAGCATTTGCAACCGGTTGGCACCATTTTTGAGTGAATTGCCAAAAGTCAGATTTTTGCTGAAATTCTGACCCCGGGGCTTACGGATTTTTTCAAAAAAATATTGTCCGCCGCTTAAGTTGTTGAGGGCTGATTTCTTGTCCTGTGATAAAAAGGCTTCTGTTTCGACTGTCAAAACTTTCAGGGGAGCATTTGCAACCGCTTGGCACCATTTTTGAGTGAATTGCCAAAAGTCAGATTTTTGCTGAAATTCTGACCTCGGGGCTTACGGATTTTTTCAAAAAAATATTTTCCGCCGGTTAAGTTGTTGAGGGCTGATTTCTTGTCCTGTGATAAAAAGGCTTCTGTTTTGACTGACAAAACTTTCAGGGGAGCATTTGCAACCGGTTGGCACCATTTTTAAGTGAATTGCCAAAAGTCAGATTTTTGCTGAAATTCTGACCCCGGGGCTTACGGATTTTTTCAAAAAAAAATTTCCGCCTGATAAGTTATTGAGGGCTGATTTCTTGTCCTGTGATAAAAAGGCTTCTGTTTCGACTGTCAAAACTTTCAGGGGAGCATTTGCAACCGGTTGGCACCATTTTTGAGTGAATTGCCAAAAGTCAGATTTTTGCTGAAATTCTGACCCCGGGGCTTACGGATTTTTTCAAAAAAATATTTTCCGCCGGTTAAGTTGTTGAGGGCTGATTTCTTGTCCTGTGATAAAAAGGCTTCTGTTTCGACTGTCAAAACTTTCAGGGGAGCATTTGCAACCGGTTGGCACCATTTTTGAGTGAATTGCCAAAAGTCAGATTTTTGCTGAAATTTGACCCCGGAGCTTACGGATTTTTTCAAAAAAATATTTTCCGCCGGTTAAGTTGTTGAGGGCCGATTTCTTGTCCTGTGATAAAAAGGCTTCTGTTTCGACTGTCAAAACTTTCAGGGGAGCATTTGCAACCGGTCGGCACCATTTCTGAGTGACTTGCCAAAAGTCAGATTTTTGCTGAAATTCTGAACCCGGGGCTTACGGATTTTTTCAAAAAAAATATTTTCCGCCGCTTAAGTTGTTGAGGGCTGATTTCTTGTCCTGTGATAAAAAGGCTTCTGTTTCGACTGTCAAAACTTTCAGGGGAGCATTTGCAACCGGTTGGCACCATTTTTGAGTGAATTGCCAAAAGTCAGATTTTTGCTGAAATTCTGACCCCGGGGCTTACGGATTTTTTCAAAAAAATATTTTCCGCCGGTTAAGTTGTTGAGGGCTGATTTCTTGTCCTTTGATAAAAAGGCTTCTGTTTCGACTGTCAAAACTTTCAGGGGATCATTTGCAACCGGTCGGCACCATTTCTGAGTGAATTGCCAAAAATCAGATTTTTGCTGAAATTCTGATCCCGGGGCTTACGGATTTTTTCAAAAAAATATTTCCCGCCGCTTAAGTTGTTGAGGGCTGATTTCTTGTCCTGTGATAAAAAGGCTTCTGTTTCGACTGTCAAAACTTTCAGGGGAGCATTTGCAACCGCTTGGCATCATTTTTGAGTGAATTGCCAAAAGTCAGATTTTTGCTGAAATTCTGACCTCGGGGCTTACGGATTTTTTCAAAAAAATATTTTCCGCCGCTTAAGTTGTTGAGGGCTGATTTCTTGTCCTGTGATAAAAAGGCTTCTGTTTTGACTGACAAAACTTTCAGGGGAGTATTTGCAACCGGTTGGCACCATTTTTAAGTGAATTGCCAAAAGTCAGATTTTTGCTGAAATTCTGACCCCGGGGCTTACGGATTTTTTCAAAAAAATATTTTCCGCCGCTTAAGTTGTTGAGGGCTGATTTCTTGTCCTGTGATAAAAAGGCTTCTGTTTCGACTGTCAAAGCTTTCAGGGGAGCATTTGCAACCGGTTGGCACCATTTTTGAGTGAATTGCCAAAAGTCAGATTTTTGCTGAAATTCTGACCCCGGAGCTTACGGATTTTTTCAAAAAAATATTTTTCGCCGGTTAAGTTGTTGAGGGCTGATTTCTTGTCCTGTGATAAAAAGGCTTCTGTTTCGACTGTCAAAACTTTCAGGGGAGCATTTGCAACCGGTTGGCACCATTTCTGAGTGAATTGCCAAAAATCAGATTTTTGCTGAAATTCTGACCCCGGGGCTTACGGATTTTTTCAAAAAAATATTGTCCGCCGCTTAAGTTGTTGAGGGCTGATTTCTTGTCCTGTGATAAAAAGGCTTCTGTTTCGACTGTCAAAACTTTCAGGGGAGCCGTTGCAACCGGTTGACACCATTTTTGAGTGAATTGCCAAAAGTCAGATTTTTGCTGAAATTCTGACCCCGGGGCTTACGGATTTTTTCAAAAAAATATTTTCCGCCGGTTAAGTTGTTGAGGGCTGATTTCTTGTCCTGTGATAAAAAGGCTTCTGTTTCGACTGTCAAAACTTTCAGGGGAGCATTTGCAACCGGTTGGCACCATTTTTGAGTGAATTGCCAAAAGTCAGATTTTTGCTGAAATTCTGACCCCGGAGCTTACGGATTTTTTCAAAAAATTATTTTCCGCCGGTTAAGTTGTTGAGGGCTGATTTCTTGTCCTGTGATAAAAGGCTTCTGTTTCGACTGTCAAAACTTTCAGGGGAGCATTTGCAACCGGTTGGCACCATTTTTGAGTGAATTTCCAAAAGTCAGATTTTTGCTGAAATTCTGACCCCGGGGCTTACGGATTTTTTCAAAAAAATATTTTCCGCCGGTTAAGTTGTTGAGGGCTGATCTGCCAAAACTTTCAGGGGAGCATTTGCAACCGGTTGGCACCATTTTTGAGTGAATTGCCAAAAGTCAGATTTTTGCTGAAATTCTGACCCCGGGGCTTACGGATTTTTTCAAAAAAATATTTTCCACCGCTTAAGTTGTTGAGGGCTGATTTCTTCTCATGTGATAAAAAGGCTTCTGTTTCGAATGTCAAAACTTTCAGGGGAGCATTTGCAACCGGTTGGCACCATTTTTGAGTGAATTGCCAAAAGTCAGATTTTTGCTGAAATTCTGACCCCAGGGCTTACGGATTTTTTCAAAAAAATATTTTCCGCCGCTTAAGTTGTTGAGGGCTGATTTCTTGTCCTGTGATAAAAAGGCTTCTGTTTCGACTGACAAAACTTTCAGGGGAGCATTTGCAACCGGTTGGCACCATTTTTAAGTGAATTGCCAAAAGTCAGATTTTTGCTGAAATTCTGACCCCGGGGCTTACGGATTTTTTCAAAGAAATATTTTCCGCCGGTTAAGTTGTTGAGGGCTGATTTCTTGTCCTGTGATAAAAAGGCTTCTGTTTCGACTGTCAAAACTTTCAGGGGAGCATTTGCAACCGGTTGGCACCATTTCTGAATGAATTGCCAAAAGTCAGATTTTTGCTGAAATTCTGACCCCGGGGCTTACGGATTTTTTCCAAAAAATATTTTCCACCGGTTAAGTTGTTGAGGGCTGATTTCTTCTCATGTGATAAAAAGGCTTCTGTTTCGACTGTCAAAACTTTCAGGGGAGCATTTTCAACCGGTTGGCACCATTTTTAAGTGAATTGCCAAAAGTCAGATTTTTGCTGAAATTCTGACCCCGGGGCTTACGGATTTTTTCAAAAAAATATTTTCCGCCGCTTAAGTTGTTGAGGGCTAATTTCTTGTCCTGTGATAAAAAGGCTTCTGTTTCGACTGTCAAAACTTTCAGGGGAGCATTTGCAGCTTCTGTTTCGACTGTCAAAACTTTCAGGGGAGCATTTGCAACCGGTTGGCACCATTTTTGAGTGAATTGCCAAAAGTCAGATGTTTGCTGAAATTCTGACCCCGGGGCTTACGGATTTTTTGCAAAAAAATATTTTCCGCCGGTTAAGTTGTTGAGGGCTGATTTCTTCTCATGTGATAAAAAGGCTTCTGTTTCGACTGTCAAAACTTTCAGGGGAGCATTTGCAAACGGTTGGCACCATTTTTGAGTGAATTGCCAAAAGTCAGATTTTTGCTGAAATTCTGACCCAGGGGCTTACGGATTTTTTCAAAAAAATATTTTCCGCCGCTTAAGTTGTTGAGGGCTGATTTCTTGTCCTGTGATAAAAAGGCTTCTGTTTCGACTGTCAAAACTTTCAGGGGAGCCGTTGCAACCGGTTGACACCATTTTTGAGTGAATTGCCAAAAGTCAGATTTTTGCTGAAATTCTGACCCCGGGGCTTACGGATTTTTTCAAAAAAAAATATTCCGCCGGTTGAGTTGTTGAGGGCTGATTTCTGGTCCTGTGATAAAAAGGCTTCTGTTTCGACTGTCAAAACTTTCAGGGGAGCATTTGCAACCGGTTGGCACCATTTTTGAGTGAATTGCCAAAAGTCAGATTTTTGCTGAAATTCTGACCCCGGAGCTTACGGATTTTTTCAAAAAAATATTTTCCGCCGGTTAAGTTGTTGAGGGCTGATTTCTTGTCCTGTGATAAAAAGGCTTCTGTTTCGACTGTCAAAACTTTCAGGGGAGCCGTTGCAACCGGTTGACACCATTTTTGAGTGAATTGCCAAAAGTCAGATTTTTGCTGAAATTCTGACCCCGGGGCTTACGGATTTTTTCAAAGAAATATTTTCCGCCGGTTAAGTTGTTGAGGGCTGATTTCTTGTCCTGTGATAAAAAGGCTTCTGTTTCGACTGTCAAAACTTTCAGGGGAGCATTTGCAACCGGTTGGCACCATTTCTGAGTGAATTGCCAAAAGTCAGATTTTTGCTGAAATTCTGACCCCGGGGCTTACGGATTTTTTCCAAAAAATATTTTCCACCGGTTAAGTTGTTGAGGGCTGATTTCTTCTCATGTGATAAAAAGGCTTCTGTTTCGACTGTCAAAACTTTCAGGGGAGCATTTGCAACCGGTTGGCACCATTTTTGAGTGAATTGCCAAAAGTCAGATTTTTCCTGAAATTCTGACCTCAGGGCTTACGGATTTTTTCAAAAAAATATTGTCCGCCGCTTAAGTTGTTGAGGGCTGATTTCTTGTCCTGTGATAAAAAGGCTTCTGTTTCGACTGTCAAAACTTTCAGGGGAGCATTTGCAACCGGTTGGCACCATTTCTGAGTGAATTGCCAAAAGTCACATTTTTGCTGAAATTCTGACCCCGGGGCTTACGGATTTTTTCCAAAAAATATTTTCCACCGGTTAAGTTGTTGAGGGCTGATTTCTTCTCATGTGATAAAAAGGCTTCTGTTTCGACTGTCAAAACTTTCAGGGGAGCATTTGCAACCGGTTGGCACCATTTTTGAGTGAATTGCCAAAAGTCAGATTTTTCCTGAAATTCTGACCTCAGGGCTTACGGATTTTTTCAAAAAAATATTGTCCGCCGCTTAAGTTGTTGAGGGCTGATTTCTTGTCCTGTGATAAAAAGGCTTCTGTTTCGAATGTCAAAACTTTCAGGGGAGCATTCGCAACCGGTTGGCACCATTTTTGAGTGAATTGCCAAAAAGTCAGATTTTTGCTGAAATTCTGACCTCGGGGCTTACGGATTTTTTCAAAAAAATATTTTCCGCCGCTTAAGTTTTTGAGGACTGATTTCTTGTCCTGTGATAAAAAGGCTTCTGTTTCGAATGTCAAAACTTTCAGGCGAGCATTTGCAACCGGTTGGCGCCATTTTTGAGTGAATTGCCAAAAGTCAGATTTTTGCTGAAATTCTGACCCCGGGGCTTACGGATTTTTTCAAAAAAAAAATTCCGCCTGATAAGTTGTTGACGGCTGATTTCTTGTCCTGTGATAAAAAGGCTTCTGTTTCGACTGTCAAAACTTTCAGGGGAGCATTTGCAACCGGTTGGCACCATTTTTGAGTGAATTGCCAAAAGTCAGATTTTTGCTGAAATTCTGACCCCGGGGCTTACGGATTTTTTCAAAAAAATATTTTCCGCCGGTTAAGTTGTTGAGGGCTGATTTCTTGTCCTGTGATAAAAAGGCTTCCGTTTCGAATGTCAAAACTTTCAGGGGAGCATTTGCAACCGCTTGGCACCATTTTTGAGTGAATTGCCAAAAGTCAGATTTTTGCTGAAATTCTGACCCCGGGGCTTACGGATTTTTTCAAAAAAATATTTTCCGCCGGTTAAGTTGTTGAGGGCTGATTTCTTGTCCTGTGATAAAAAGGCTTCTGTTTCGACTGTCAAAACTTTCAGGGGAGCCGTTGCAACCGGTTGAAACCATTTTTGAGTGAATTGCCAAAAGTCAGATTTTTGCTGAAATTCTGACCCCGGGGCTTACGGATTTTTTCAAAGAAATATTTTCCGCCGCTTAAGTTGTTGAGGGCTCATTTCTTGTCCTGTGATAAAAAGGCTTCTGTTTCGACTGTCAAAACTTTCAGGGGAGCATTTGCAACCGGTTGGCACCATTTTTGAGTGAATTGCCAAAAGTCAGATTTTTGCTGAAATTCTGACCCCGGGGCTTACGGATTTTTTCAAAAAAATATTTTCCGCCGGTTAAGTTGTTGAGGGCTGATTTCTTGTCCTGTGATAAAAAGGCTTCTGTTTCGACTGTCAAAACTTTCAGGGGAGCATTTGCAACCGGTTGGCACCATTTTTGAGTGAATTGCCAAAAGTCAGATTTTTGCTGAAATTCTGACCCCGGGGCTTACGGATTTTTTGCAAAAAAATATTTTCCGCCGGTTAAGTTGTTGAGGGCTGATTTCTTCTCATGTGATAAAAAGGCTTCTGTTTCGACTGTCAAAACTTTCAGGGGAGCATTTGCAAACGGTTGGCACCATTTTTGAGTGAATTGCCAAAAGTCAGATTTTTGCTGAAATTCTGACCCAGGGGCTTACGGATTTTTTCAAAAAAATATTTTCCGCCGCTTAAGTTGTTGAGGGCTGATTTCTTGTCCTGTGATAAAAAGGCTTCTGTTTCGACTGTCAAAACTTTCAGGGGAGCATTTGCAACCGGTTGGCACCATTTCTGAGTGAATTGCCAAAAGTCAGATTTTTGCTGAAATTCTGACCCCGGGGCTTACGGATTTTTTCCAAAAAATATTTTCCACCGGTTAAGTTGTTGAGGGCTGATTTCTTCTCATGTGATAAAAAGGCTTCTGTTTCGACTGTCAAAACTTTCAGGGGAGCATTTGCAACCGGTTGGCACCATTTTTGAGTGAATTGCCAAAAGTCAGATTTTTCCTGAAATTCTGACCTCAGGGCTTACGGATTTTTTCAAAAAAATATTGTCCGCCGCTTAAGTTGTTGAGGGCTGATTTCTTGTCCTGTGATAAAAAGGCTTCTGTTTCGAATGTCAAAACTTTCAGGGGAGCATTTGCAACCGGTTGGCACCATTTTTGAGTGAATTGCCAAAAAGTCAGATTTTTGCTGAAATTCTGACCTCGGGGCTTACGGATTTTTTCAAAAAAATATTTTCCGCCGCTTAAGTTTTTGAGGACTGATTTCTTGTCCTGTGATAAAAAGGCTTCTGTTTCGAATGTCAAAACTTTCAGGCGAGCATTTGCAACCGGTTGGCGCCATTTTTGAGTGAATTGCCAAAAGTCAGATTTTTGCTGAAATTCTGACCCCGGGGCTTACGGATTTTTTCAAAAAAAAATTTCCGCCTGATAAGTTGTTGACGGCTGATTTCTTGTCCTGTGATAAAAAGGCTTCTGTTTCGACTGTCAAAACTTTCAGGGGAGCATTTGCAACCGGTTGGCACCATTTTTGAGTGAATTGCCAAAAGTCAGATTTTTGCTGAAATTCTGACCCCGGGGCTTACGGATTTTTTCAAAAAAATATTTTCCGCCGGTTAAGTTGTTGAGGGCTGATTTCTTGTCCTGTGATAAAAAGGCTTCCGTTTCGAATGTCAAAACTTTCAGGGGAGCATTTGCAACCGCTTGGCACCATTTTTGAGTGAATTGCCAAAAGTCAGATTTTTGCTGAAATTCTGACCCCGGGGCTTACGGATTTTTTCAAAAAAATATTTTCCGCCGGTTAAGTTGTTGAGGGCTGATTTCTTGTCCTGTGATAAAAAGGCTTCTGTTTCGACTGTCAAAACTTTCAGGGGAGCCGTTGCAACCGGTTGAAACCATTTTTGAGTGAATTGCCAAAAGTCAGATTTTTGCTGAAATTCTGACCCCGGGGCTTACGGATTTTTTCAAAAAAAAATTTCCGCCTGATAAGTTGTTGACGGCTGATTTCTTGTCCTGTGATAAAAAGGCTTCTGTTTCGACTGTCAAAACTTTCAGGGGAGCATTTGCAACCGGTTGGCACCATTTTTGAGTGAATTGCCAAAAGTCAGATTTTTGCTGAAATTCTGACCCCGGGGCTTACGGATTTTTTCAAAAAAATATTTTCCGCCGGTTAAGTTGTTGAGGGCTGATTTCTTGTCCTGTGATAAAAAGGCTTCCGTTTCGAATGTCAAAACTTTCAGGGGAGCATTTGCAACCGCTTGGCACCATTTTTGAGTGAATTGCCAAAAGTCAGATTTTTGCTGAAATTCTGACCCCGGGGCTTACGGATTTTTTCAAAAAAATATTTTCCGCCGGTTAAGTTGTTGAGGGCTGATTTCTTGTCCTGTGATAAAAAGGCTTCTGTTTCGACTGTCAAAACTTTCAGGGGAGCCGTTGCAACCGGTTGAAACCATTTTTGAGTGAATTGCCAAAAGTCAGATTTTTGCTGAAATTCTGACCCCGGGGCTTACGGATTTTTTCAAAGAAATATTTTCCGCCGCTTAAGTTGTTGAGGGCTCATTTCTTGTCCTGTGATAAAAAGGCTTCTGTTTCGACTGTCAAAACTTTCAGGGGAGCATTTGCAACCGGTTGGCACCATTTTTGAGTGAATTGCCAAAAGTCAGATTTTTGCTGAAATTCTGACCCCGGGGCTTACGGATTTTTTCAAAAAAATATTTTCCGCCGGTTAAGTTGTTGAGGGCTGATTTCTTGTCCTGTGATAAAAAGGCTTCTGTTTCGACTGTCAAAACTTTCAGGGGAGCATTTGCAACCGGTTGGCACCATTTTTGAGTGAATTGCCAAAAGTCAGATTTTTGCTGAAATTCTGACCCCGGGGCTTACGGATTTTTTGCAAAAAAATATTTTCCGCCGGTTAAGTTGTTGAGGGCTGATTTCTTCTCATGTGATAAAAAGGCTTCTGTTTTGACTGTCAAAACTTTCAGGGGAGCATTTGCAAACGGTTGGCACCATTTTTGAGTGAATTGCCAAAAGTCAGATTTTTGCTGAAATTCTGACCCAGGGGCTTACGGATTTTTTCAAAAAAATATTTTCCGCCGCTTAAGTTGTTGAGGGCTGATTTCTTGTCCTGTGATAAAAAGGCTTCTGTTTCGACTGTCAAAACTTTCAGGGGAGCATTTGCAACCGGTTGGCACCATTTCTGAGTGAATTGCCAAAAGTCAGATTTTTGCTGAAATTCTGACCCCGGGGCTTACGGATTTTTTCCAAAAAATATTTTCCACCGGTTAAGTTGTTGAGGGCTGATTTCTTCTCATGTGATAAAAAGGCTTCTGTTTCGACTGTCAAAACTTTCAGGGGAGCATTTGCAACCGGTTGGCACCATTTTTGAGTGAATTGCCAAAAGTCAGATTTTTCCTGAAATTCTGACCTCAGGGCTTACGGATTTTTTCAAAAAAATATTGTCCGCCGCTTAAGTTGTTGAGGGCTGATTTCTTGTCCTGTGATAAAAAGGCTTCTGTTTCGAATGTCAAAACTTTCAGGGGAGCATTTGCAACCGGTTGGCACCATTTTTGAGTGAATTGCCAAAAAGTCAGATTTTTGCTGAAATTCTGACCTCGGGGCTTACGGATTTTTTCAAAAAAATATTTTCCGCCGCTTAAGTTTTTGAGGACTGATTTCTTGTCCTGTGATAAAAAGGCTTCTGTTTCGAATGTCAAAACTTTCAGGCGAGCATTTGCAACCGGTTGGCGCCATTTTTGAGTGAATTGCCAAAAGTCAGATTTTTGCTGAAATTCTGACCCCGGGGCTTACGGATTTTTTCAAAAAAAAATTTCCGCCTGATAAGTTGTTGACGGCTGATTTCTTGTCCTGTGATAAAAAGGCTTCTGTTTCGACTGTCAAAACTTTCAGGGGAGCATTTGCAACCGGTTGGCACCATTTTTGAGTGAATTGCCAAAAGTCAGATTTTTGCTGAAATTCTGACCCCGGGGCTTACGGATTTTTTCAAAAAAATATTTTCCGCCGGTTAAGTTGTTGAGGGCTGATTTCTTGTCCTGTGATAAAAAGGCTTCCGTTTCGAATGTCAAAACTTTCAGGGGAGCATTTGCAACCGCTTGGCACCATTTTTGAGTGAATTGCCAAAAGTCAGATTTTTGCTGAAATTCTGACCCCGGGGCTTACGGATTTTTTCAAAAAAATATTTTCCGCCGCTTAAGTTGTTGAGGGCTGATTTCTTGTCCTGTGATAAAAAGGCTTCTGTTTCGACTGTCAAAACTTTCAGGGGAGCCGTTGCAACCGGTTGAAACCATTTTTGAGTGAATTGCCAAAAGTCAGATTTTTGCTGAAATTCTGACCCCGGGGCTTACGGATTTTTTCAAAGAAATATTTTCCGCCGCTTAAGTTGTTGAGGGCTCATTTCTTGTCCTGTGATAAAAAGGCTTCTGTTTCGACTGTCAAAACTTTCAGGGGAGCATTTGCAACCGGTTGGCACCATTTTTGAGTGAATTGCCAAAAGTCAGATTTTTGCTGAAATTCTGACCCCGGGGCTTACGGATTTTTTCAAAAAAATATTTTCCGCCGGTTAAGTTGTTGAGGGCTGATTTCTTGTCCTGTGATAAAAAGGCTTCTGTTTCGACTGTCAAAACTTTCAGGGGAGCATTTGCAACCGGTTGGCACCATTTTTGAGTGAATTGCCAAAAGTCAGATTTTTGCTGAAATTCTGACCCCGGGGCTTACGGATTTTTTGCAAAAAAATATTTTCCGCCGGTTAAGTTGTTGAGGGCTGATTTCTTCTCATGTGATAAAAAGGCTTCTGTTTCGACTGTCAAAACTTTCAGGGGAGCATTTGCAAACGGTTGGCACCATTTTTGAGTGAATTGCCAAAAGTCAGATTTTTGCTGAAATTCTGACCCAGGGGCTTACGGATTTTTTCAAAAAAATATTTTCCGCCGCTTAAGTTGTTGAGGGCTGATTTCTTGTCCTGTGATAAAAAGGCTTCTGTTTCGACTGTCAAAACTTTCAGGGGAGTCGTTGCAACCGGTTGACACCATTTTTGAGTGAATTGCCAAAAGTCAGATTTTTGCTGAAATTCTGACCCCGGGGCTTACGGATTTTTTCAAAAAAATATATTCTGCCGGTTGAGTTGTTGAGGGCTGATTTCTTGTCCTGTGATAAAAAGGCTTCTGTTTCGACTGTCAAAACTTTCAGGGGAGCATTTGCAACCGGTTGGCACCATTTTTGAGTGAATTGCCAAAAGTCAGATTTTTGCTGAAATTCTGACCCCGGAGCTTACGGATTTTTTCAAAAAAATATTTTCCGCCGGTTAAGTTGTTGAGGGCTGATTTCTTGTCCTGTGATAAAAAGGCTTCTGTTTCGACTGTCAAAACTTTCAGGGGCGCATTTGCAAATGGTTGGCACCATTTTTGAGTGAATTGCCAAAAGTCAGATTTTTGCTGAAATTCTGACCCCGGGGCTTACGGATTTTTTCAAAAAAATATTTTCCGCCGCTTAAGTTGTTGAGGGCTCATTTCTTGTCCTGTGATAAAAAGGCTTCTGTTTCGACTGTCAAAACTTGCAGGGGAGCATTTGCAACCGGTTGGCACCATTTTTAAGTGAATTGCCAAAAGTCAGATTTTTGGTGAAATTCTGAACCCGGGGCTTACGGATTTTTTCAAAAAAATATTTTCCGCCGGTTAAGTTGTTGAGGGCTGATTTCTTGTCCTGTGATAAAAAGGCTTCTGTTTCGACTGTCAAAACTTTCAGGGGAGCATTTTCAACTGGTTGGCACCATTTTTGAGTGAACTGCCAAAAGTCAGATTTTTGCTGAAATTCTGACCTCGGGGCTTACGGATTTTTTCAAAAAAATATTTTCCGCCGCTTAAGTTGTTGAGGGCTCATTTCTTGTCCTGTGATAAAAAGGCTTCTGTTTCGACTGTCAAAACTTTCAGGGGAGCATTTGCAACCGGTTGGCACCATTTTTAAGTGAATTGCCAAAAGTCAGATTTTTGCTGAAATTCTGAACCCGGGGCTTACGGATTTTTTCAAAAAAAATATTTTCCGCCGCTTAAGTTGTTGAGGGCTGATTTCTTGTCCTGCGATAAAAAGGCTTCTGTTTCGACTGTCAAAACTTTCAGGGGATCATTTGCAAATGGTTGGCACCATTTTTGAGTGAATTGCCAAAAGTCAGATTTTTGCTGAAATTCTGACCCCGGGGCTTACGGATGTTTTCAAAAAAATATTGTCCGCCGCTTAAGTTGTTGAGGGCTGATTTCTTGTCCTGTGATAAAAAGGCTTCTGTTTCGAATGTCAAAACTTTCAGGGGAGCATTTGCAACCGGTTGGCACCATTTTTGAGTGAATTGCCAAAAGTCAGATTTTTGCTGAAATTCTGACCCCGGGGCTTACGGATTTTTTCAAAAAAATATTTTCCGCCGCTTAAGTTGTTGAGGGCTGATTTCTTGTCCTGTGATAAAAAGGCTTCTGTTTCGACTGTCAAAACTTTCAGGGGAGCCGTTGCAACCGGTTGACACCATTTTTGAGTGAATTGCCAAAAGTCAGATTTTTGCTGAAATTCTGACCCCGGGGCTTACGGATTTTTTCAAAAAAATATATTCCGCCGGTTGAGTTGTTGAGGGCTGATTTCTTGTCCTGTGATAAAAAGGCTTCTGTTTCGACTGTCAAAACTTTCAGGGGAGCATTTTCAACTGGTTGGCACCATTTTTGAGTGAACTGCCAAAAGTCAGATTTTTGCTGAAATTCTGACCTCGGGGCTTACGGATTTTTTCAAAAAAATATTTTCCGCCGCTTAAGTTGTTGAGGGCTCATTTCTTGTCCTGTGATAAAAAGGCTTCTGTTTCGACTGTCAAAACTTTCAGGGGAGCATTTGCAACCGGTTGGCACCATTTTTAAGTGAATTGCCAAAAGTCAGATTTTTGCTGAAATTCTGAACCCGGGGCTTACGGATTTTTTCAAAAAAAATATTTTCCGCCGCTTAAGTTGTTGAGGGCTGATTTCTTGTCCTGCGATAAAAAGGCTTCTGTTTCGACTGTCAAAACTTTCAGGGGATCATTTGCAAATGGTTGGCACCATTTTTGAGTGAATTGCCAAAAGTCAGATTTTTGCTGAAATTCTGACCCCGGGGCTTACGGATGTTTTCAAAAAAATATTGTCCGCCGCTTAAGTTGTTGAGGGCTGATTTCTTGTCCTGTGATAAAAAGGCTTCTGTTTCGAATGTCAAAACTTTCAGGGGAGCATTTGCAACCGGTTGGCACCATTTTTGAGTGAATTGCCAAAAGTCAGATTTTTGCTGAAATTCTGACCCCGGGGCTTACGGATTTTTTCAAAAAAATATTTTCCGCCGCTTAAGTTGTTGAGGGCTGATTTCTTGTCCTGTGATAAAAAGGCTTCTGTTTCGACTGTCAAAACTTTCAGGGGAGCCGTTGCAACCGGTTGACACCATTTTTGAGTGAATTGCCAAAAGTCAGATTTTTGCTGAAATTCTGACCCCGGGGCTTACGGATTTTTTCAAAAAAATATATTCCGCCGGTTGAGTTGTTGAGGGCTGATTTCTTGTCCTGTGATAAAAAGGCTTCTGTTTCGACTGTCAAAACTTTCAGGGGAGCATTTGCAACCGGTTGGCACCATTTTTGAGTGAATTGCCAAAAGTCAGATTTTTGCTGAAATTCTGACCCCGGGGCTTACGGATTTTTTGCAAAAAAATATTTTCCGCCGGTTAAGTTGTTGAGGGCTGATTTCTTCTCATGTGATAAAAAGGCTTCTGTTTCGACTGTCAAAACTTTCAGGGGAGCATTTGCAAACGGTTGGCACCATTTTTGAGTGAATTGCCAAAAGTCAGATTTTTGCTGAAATTCTGACCCAGGGGCTTACGGATTTTTTCAAAAAAATATTTTCCGCCGCTTAAGTTGTTGAGGGCTGATTTCTTGTCCTGTGATAAAAAGGCTTCTGTTTCGACTGTCAAAACTTTCAGGGGAGTCGTTGCAACCGGTTGACACCATTTTTGAGTGAATTGCCAAAAGTCAGATTTTTGCTGAAATTCTGACCCCGGGGCTTACGGATTTTTTCAAAAAAATATATTCTGCCGGTTGAGTTGTTGAGGGCTGATTTCTTGTCCTGTGATAAAAAGGCTTCTGTTTCGACTGTCAAAACTTTCAGGGGAGCATTTGCAACCGGTTGGCACCATTTTTGAGTGAATTGCCAAAAGTCAGATTTTTGCTGAAATTCTGACCCCGGAGCTTACGGATTTTTTCAAAAAAATATTTTCCGCCGGTTAAGTTGTTGAGGGCTGATTTCTTGTCCTGTGATAAAAAGGCTTCTGTTTCGACTGTCAAAACTTTCAGGGGCGCATTTGCAAATGGTTGGCACCATTTTTGAGTGAATTGCCAAAAGTCAGATTTTTGCTGAAATTCTGACCCCGGGGCTTACGGATTTTTTCAAAAAAATATTTTCCGCCGCTTAAGTTGTTGAGGGCTCATTTCTTGTCCTGTGATAAAAAGGCTTCTGTTTCGACTGTCAAAACTTGCAGGGGAGCATTTGCAACCGGTTGGCACCATTTATAAGTGAATTGCCAAAAGTCAGATTTTTGGTGAAATTCTGAACCCGGGGCTTACGGATTTTTTCAAAAAAATATTTTCCGCCGGTTAAGTTGTTGAGGGCTGATTTCTTGTCCTGTGATAAAAAGGCTTCTGTTTCGACTGTCAAAACTTTCAGGGGAGCATTTGCAACCGGTTGGCACCATTTTTGAGTGAACTGCCAAAAGTCAGATTTTTGCTGAAATTCTGACCTCGGGGCTTACGGATTTTTTCAAAAAAATATTTTCCGCCGCTTAAGTTGTTGAGGGCTCATTTCTTGTCCTGTGATAAAAAGGCTTCTGTTTCGACTGTCAAAACTTTCAGGGGAGCATTTGCAACCGGTTGGCACCATTTTTAAGTGAATTGCCAAAAGTCAGATTTTTGCTGAAATTCTGAACCCGGGGCTTACGGATTTTTTCAAAAAAAATATTTTCCGCCGCTTAAGTTGTTGAGGGCTGATTTCTTGTCCTGCGATAAAAAGGCTTCTGTTTCGACTGTCAAAACTTTCAGGGGATCATTTGCAAATGGTTGGCACCATTTTTGAGTGAATTGCCAAAAGTCAGATTTTTGCTGAAATTCTGACCCCGGGGCTTACGGATGTTTTCAAAAAAATATTGTCCGCCGCTTAAGTTGTTGAGGGCTGATTTCTTGTCCTGTGATAAAAAGGCTTCTGTTTCGAATGTCAAAACTTTCAGGGGAGCATTTGCAACCGGTTGGCACCATTTTTGAGTGAATTGCCAAAAGTCAGATTTTTGCTGAAATTCTGACCCCGGGGCTTACGGATTTTTTCAAAAAAATATTTTCCGCCGCTTAAGTTGTTGAGGGCTGATTTCTTGTCCTGTGTTAAAAAGGCTTCTGTTTCGACTGTCAAAACTTTCAGGGGAGCCGTTGCAACCGGTTGACACCATTTTTGAGTGAATTGCCAAAAGTCAGATTTTTGCTGAAATTCTGACCCCGGGGCTTACGGATTTTTTCAAAAAAATATATTCCGCCGGTTGAGTTGTTGAGGGCTGATTTCTTGTCCTGTGATAAAAAGGCTTCTGTTTCGACTGTCAAAACTTTCAGGGGAGCATTTGCAACCGGTTGGCACCATTTTTGAGTGAATTGCCAAAAGTCAGATTTTTGCTGAAATTCTGACCCCGGAGCTTACGGATTTTTTCAAAAAAATATTTTCCGCCGGTTAAGTTGTTGAGGGCTGATTTCTTGTCCTGTGATAAAAAGGCTTCTGTTTCGACTGTCAAAACTTTCAGGGACGCATTTGCAAATGGTTGGCACCATTTTTGAGTGAATTGCCAAAAGTCAGATTTTTGCTGAAATTCTGACCCCGGGGCTTACGGATTTTTTCAAAAAAATATTTTCCGCCGCTTAAGTTGTTGAGGGCTCATTTCTTGTCCTGTGATAAAAAGGCTTCTGTTTCGACTGTCAAAACTTGCAGGGGAGCATTTGCAACCGGTTGGCACCATTTTTAAGTGAATTGCCAAAAGTCAGATTTTTGGTGAAATTCTGAACCCGGGGCTTACGGATTTTTTCAAAAAAATATTTTCCGCCGGTTAAGTTGTTGAGGGCTGATTTCTTGTCCTGTGATAAAAAGGCTTCTGTTTCGACTGTCAAAACTTTCAGGGGAGCATTTGCAACCGGTTGGCACCATTTTTGAGTGAACTGCCAAAAGTCAGATTTTTGCTGAAATTCTGACCTCGGGGCTTACGGATTTTTTCAAAAAAATATTTTCCGCCGCTTAAGTTGTTGAGGGCTCATTTCTTGTCCTGTGATAAAAAGGCTTCTGTTTCGACTGTCAAAACTTTCAGGGGAGCATTTGCAACCGGTTGGCACCATTTTTAAGTGAATTGCCAAAAGTCAGATTTTTGCTGAAATTCTGAACCCGGGGCTTACGGATTTTTTCAAAAAAAATATTTTCCGCCGCTTAAGTTGTTGAGGGCTGATTTCTTGTCCTGCGATAAAAAGGCTTCTGTTTCGACTGTCAAAACTTTCAGGGGATCATTTGCAAATGGTTGGCACCATTTTTGAGTGAATTGCCAAAAGTCAGATTTTTGCTGAAATTCTAACCCCGGGGCTTACGGATGTTTTCAAAAAAATATTGTCCGCCGCTTAAGTTGTTGAGGGCTGATTTCTTGTCCTGTGATAAAAAGGCTTCTGTTTCGAATGTCAAAACTTTCAGGGGAGCATTTGCAACCGGTTGGCACCATTTTTGAGTGAATTGCCAAAAGTCAGATTTTTGCTGAAATTCTGACCCCGGGGCTTACGGATTTTTTCAAAAAAATATTTTCCGCCGCTTAAGTTGTTGAGGGCTGATTTCTTGTCCTGTGATAAAAAGGCTTCTGTTTCAAATGTCAAAACTTTCAGGGGAGCATTTGAAACCGGTTGGCACCATTTTTGAGTGAATTGCCAAAAGTCAGATTTTTGCTGAAATTCTGACCCCGGATCTTACGGATTTTTTCAAAAAAATAGTTTCCGCCGGTTAAGTTGTTGAGGGCTGATTTCTTGTCCTGTGATAAAAAGGTTTCTGTTTCGACTGTCAAAACTTTCAGGGGAGCATTTGCAACCGGTTGGCACCATTTTTGAGTGAATTGCCAAAAGTCAGATTTTTGCTGAAATTCTGACCCCGGGGCTTACGGATTTTTTCAAAAAAATATTTTCCGCCGCTTAAGTTGTTGAGGGCTGATTTCTTGTCCTGTGATAAAAAGGCTTCTGTTTCGACTGTCAAAACTTTCAGGGGAGCATTTGCAACCGGTTGGCACCATTTTTGACTGAATTGCCAAAAGTCAGATTTTTGCTGAAATTCTGACCCAGGGGCTTACGGATTTTTTCAAAAAAATATTTTCCGCCGGTTAAGTTGTTGAGGGCTGATTTCTTCTCATGTGATAAAAAGGCTTCTGTTTCGACTGTCAAAACTTTCAGGGGAGCATTTGCAAACGGTTGGCACCATTTTTGAGTGAATTGTCAAAAGTCAGATTTTTGCTGAAATTGTGACCCAGGGGCTTACGGATTTTTTCAAAAAAATATTTTCCGCCGCTTAAGTTGTTGAGGGCTGATTTCTTGTCCTGTGATAAAAAGGCTTCTGTTTCGACTGTCAAAACTTTCAGGGGAGCCGTTGCAACCGGTTGACACCATTTTTGAGTGAATTGCCAAAAGTCAGATTTTTGCTGAAATTCTGACCCCGGGGCTTACGGATTTTTTCAAAAAAATATATTCCGCCGGTTAAGTTGTTGAGGGCTGATTTCTTGTCCTGTGATAAAAAGGCTTCTGTTTCGACTGTCAAAACTTTCAGGGGAGCATTTGCAACCGGTTGGCACCATTTTTGAGTGAATTGCCAAAAGTCAGATTTTTGCTGAAATTCTGACCCCTGAGCTTACGGATTTTTTCAAAAAAATATTTTCCGCCGGTTAAGTTGTTGAGGGCTGATTTTTTGTCCTGTGATAAAAAGGCTTCTGTTTCGACTGTCAAAACTTTCAGGGGAGCATTTGCAACCGGTTGGCACCATTTCTGAGTGAATTGCCAAAAGTCAGATTTTTGCTGAAATTCTGACCCCGGGGCTTACGGAATTTTTCAAAAAAATATTTTCCACCGGTTAAGTTGTTGAGGGCTGATTTCTTGTCCTGTGATAAAAAGGCTTCTGTTTCGACTGTCAAAACTTTCAGGGGAGCATTTGCAACCGGTTGGCACCATTTTTGAGTGAATTGCCAAAAGTAAGATTTTCGCTGAAATTCTGACCCCGGGGCTTACGGATTTTTTCAAAAAAATATTTTCCGCCGCTTAAGTTGTTGAGGGCTGATTTCTTGTCCTGTGATAAAAAGGCTTCTGTTTCGACTGTCAAAACTTTCAGGGGAGCATTTGCAACCGGTTGGCACCATTTTTGAGTGAATTGCCAAAAGTCAGATTTTTGCTGAAATTCTGACCTCGGGGCTTACGGATTTTTTCAAAAAAATATTTTCCGCCGCTTAAGTTGTTGAGGGCTGATTTCTTTTCCTGTGATAAAAAGGCTTCTGTTTCGACTGTCAAAACTTTCAGGGGAGCATTTGCAACCGGTTTGCACCATTTTTGAGTGAATTGCCAAAAGTCAGATTTTTGCTGAAATTCTCACGGATTTTTTCAAAAAAAAAATTTCCGCCTGATAAGTTGTTGAGGGCTGATTTCTTGTCCTGTGATAAAAAGGCTTCTGTTTCGACTGTCAAAACTTTCAGGGGAGCCGTTGCAACCGGTTGACACCATTTTTGAGTGAATTGCCAAAAGTCAGATTTTTGCTGAAATTCTGACCCTGGGGCTTACGGATTTTTTCAAAAAAATATATTCCGCCGGTTAAGTTGTTGAGGGCTTATTTCTTGTCCTGTGATAAAAAGGCTTCTGTTTCGACTGCCAAAACTTTCAGGGGAGCATTTGCAACCGGTTGGCACCATTTTTGAGTGAATTGCCAAAAGTCAGATTTTTGCTGAAATTCTGACCCCTGAGCTTACGGATTTTTTCAAAAAAATATTTTCCGCCGGTTAACTTGTTGAGGGCTGATTTCTTGTCCTGTGATAAAAAGGCTTCTGTTTCGACTGTCAAAACTTTCAGGGGAGCATTTGCAACCGGTTGGCACCATTTTTGAGTGAATTGCCAAAAGTAAGATTTTCGCTGAAATTCTGACCCCGGGGCTTACGGATTTTTTCAAAAAAATATTTTCCGCCGCTTAAGTTGTTGAGGGCTGATTTCTTGTCCTGTGATAAAAAGGCTTCTGTTTCGACTGTCAAAACTTTCAGGGGAGCATTTGCAACCGGTTGGCACCATTTTTGAGTGAATTGCCAAAAGTCAGATTTTTGCTGAAATTCTAACCTCGGGGCTTACGGATTTTTTCAAAAAAATATTTTCCGCCGGTTAAGTTGTTGAGGGCTGATTTCTTGTCCTGCGATAAAAAGGCTTCTGTTTCGACTGTCAAAACTTTCAGGGGATCATTTGCAAATGGTTGGCACCATTTTTGAGTGAATTGCCAAAAGTCAGATTTTTGCTGAAATTCTGACCCCGGGGCTTACGGATTTTTTCAAAAAAAAATTTCCGCCTGATAAGTTGTTGACGGCTGATTTCTTGTCCTGTGATAAAAAGGCTTCTGTTTCGACTGTCAAAACTTTCAGGGGAGCATTTGCAACCGGTTGGCACCATTTTTGAGTGAATTGCCAAAAGTCAGATTTTTGCTGAAATTCTGACCCCGGGGCTTACGGATTTTTTCAAAAAAATATTTTCCGCCGGTTAAGTTGTTGAGGGCTGATTTCTTGTCCTGTGATAAAAAGGCTTCTGTTTCGACTGTCAAAACTTTCAGGGGAGCATTTGCAACCGGTTGGCACCATTTTTGAGTGAATTGCCAAAAGTCAGATTTTTGCTGAAATTCTGACACCGGAGCTTACGGATTTTTTCAAAAAAAAATTTCCGCCGCTTAAGTTGTTGAGGGATGATTTCTTGTCCTGTGATAAAAAGGCTTCTGTTTCGACTGTCAAAACTTTCAGGGGAGCATTTGCAAACGGTTGGCACCATTTTTGAGTGAATTGCGAAAAGTCAGATTTTTCCTGAAATTCTGACCCAGGGGCTTACGGATTTTTTCAAAAAAATATTTTCCGCCGCTTAAGTTGTTGAGGGCTGATTTCTTGTCCTGTGATAAAAAGGCTTCTGTTTCGACTGTCAAAACTTTCAGGGGAGCCGTTGCAACCGGTTGACACCATTTTTGAGTGAATTGCCAAAAGTCAGATTTTTGCTGAAATTCTGACCCCTGAGCTTACGGATTTTTTCAAAAAAATACTTTCCGCCGGTTAAGTTGTTGAGGGCTGATTTCTTGTCCTGTGATAAAAAGGCTTCTGTTTCGACTGTCAAAACTTTCAGGAGAGCATTTGCAACCGGTTGGCACCATTTTTGAGTGAATTGCCAAAAGTCAGATTTTTGCTGAAATTCTGACCCCGGGGCTTACGGAATTTTTCAAAAAAATATTTTCCACCGGTTAAGTTGTTGAGGGCTGATTTCTTGTCCTGTGATAAAAAGGCTTCTGTTTTGACTGTCAAAACTTTCAGGGGAGCATTTGCAACCGGTTGGCACCATTTTTGAGTGAATTGCCAAAAGTCAGATTTTTGCTGAAATTCTGACCCCGGGGCTTACGGATTTTTTCAAAAAAATATTTTCCGCCGCTTAAGTTGTTGAGGGCTGATTTCTTTTCCTGTGATAAAAAGGCTTCTGTTTCGACTGTCAAAACTTTCAGGGGAGCATTTGCAACCGGTTTGCACCATTTTTGAGTGAATTGCCAAAAGTCAGATTTTTGCTGAAATTCTCACGGATTTTTTCAAAAAAAAAATTTCCGCCTGATAAGTTGTTGAGGGCTGATTTCTTGTCCTGTGATAAAAAGGCTTCTGTTTCGACTGTCAAAACTTTCAGGGGAGCCGTTGCAACCGGTTGACACCATTTTTGAGTGAATTGCCAAAAGTCAGATTTTTGCTGAAATTCTGACCCTGGGGCTTACGGATTTTTTCAAAAAAATATATTCCGCCGGTTAAGTTGTTGAGGGCTTATTTCTTGTCCTGTGATAAAAAGGCTTCTGTTTCGACTGCCAAAACTTTCAGGGGAGCATTTGCAACCGGTTGGCACCATTTTTGAGTGAATTGCCAAAAGTCAGATTTTTGCTGAAATTCTGACCCCTGAGCTTACGGATTTTTTCAAAAAAATATTTTCCGCCGGTTAAGTTGTTGAGGGCTGATTTTTTGTCCTGTGATAAAAAGGCTTCTGTTTCGACTGTCAAAACTTTCAGGGGAGCATTTGCAACCGGTTGGCACCATTTTTGAGTGAATTGCCAAAAGTAAGATTTTCGCTGAAATTCTGACCCCGGGGCTTACGGATTTTTTCAAAAAAATATTTTCCGCCGCTTAAGTTGTTGAGGGCTGATTTCTTGTCCTGTGATAAAAAGGCTTCTGTTTCGACTGTCAAAACTTTCAGGGGAGCATTTGCAACCGGTTGGCACCATTTTTGAGTGAATTGCCAAAAGTCAGATTTTTGCTGAAATTCTAACCTCGGGGCTTACGGATTTTTTCAAAAAAATATTTTCCGCCGGTTAAGTTGTTGAGGGCTGATTTCTTGTCCTGTGATAAAAAGGCTTCTGTTTCGACTGTCAAAACTTTCAGGGGATCATTTGCAAATGGTTGGCACCATTTTTGAGTGAATTGCCAAAAGTCAGATTTTTGCTGAAATTCTGACCCCGGGGCTTACGGATTTTTTCAAAAAAAAATTTCCGCCTGATAAGTTGTTGACGGCTGATTTCTTGTCCTGTGATAAAAAGGCTTCTGTTTCGACTGTCAAAACTTTCAGGGGAGCATTTGCAACCGGTTGGCACCATTTTTGAGTGAATTGCCAAAAGTCAGATTTTTGCTGAAATTCTGACCCCGGGGCTTACGGATTTTTTCAAAAAAATATTTTCCGCCGGTTAAGTTGTTGAGGGCTGATTTCTTGTCCTGTGATAAAAAGGCTTCTGTTTCGACTGTCAAAACTTTCAGGGGAGCATTTGCAACCGGTTGGCACCATTTTTGAGTGAATTGCCAAAAGTCAGATTTTTGCTGAAATTCTGACACCGGAGCTTACGGATTTTTTCAAAAAAAAATTTCCGCCGCTTAAGTTGTTGAGGGATGATTTCTTGTCCTGTGATAAAAAGGCTTCTGTTTCGACTGTCAAAACTTTCAGGGGAGCATTTGCAAACGGTTGGCACCATTTTTGAGTGAATTGCGAAAAGTCAGATTTTTCCTGAAATTCTGACCCAGGGGCTTACGGATTTTTTCAAAAAAATATTTTCCGCCGCTTAAGTTGTTGAGGGCTGATTTCTTGTCCTGTGATAAAAAGGCTTCTGTTTCGACTGTCAAAACTTTCAGGGGAGCCGTTGCAACCGGTTGACACCATTTTTGAGTGAATTGCCAAAAGTCAGATTTTTGCTGAAATTCTGACCCCTGAGCTTACGGATTTTTTCAAAAAAATATTTTCCGCCGGTTAAGTTGTTGAGGGCTGATTTCTTGTCCTGTGATAAAAAGGCTTCTGTTTCGACTGTCAAAACTTTCAGGAGAGCATTTGCAACCGGTTGGCACCATTTTTGAGTGAATTGCCAAAAGTCAGATTTTTGCTGAAATTCTGACCCCGGGGCTTACGGAATTTTTCAAAAAAATATTTTCCACCGGTTAAGTTGTTGAGGGCTGATTTCTTGTCCTGTGATAAAAAGGCTTCTGTTTTGACTGTCAAAACTTTCAGGGGAGCATTTGCAACCGGTTGGCACCATTTTTGAGTGAATTGCCAAAAGTCAGATTTTTGCTGAAATTCTGACCCCGGGGCTTACGGATTTTTTCAAAAAAATATTTTCCGCCGCTTAAGTTGTTGAGGGCTGATTTCTTGTCCTGTGATAAAAAGGCTTCTGTTTCGACTGTCAAAACTTTCAGGGGAGCATTTGCAACCGGTTGGCACCATTTTTGAGTGAATTGCCAAAAGTCAGATTTTTGCTGAAATTCTGACCTCGGGGCTTACGGATTTTTTCAAAAAAATATTTTCCGCCGGTTAAGTTGTTGAGGGCTGATTTCTTGTCCTGCGATAAAAAGGCTTCTGTTTCGACTGTCAAAACTTTCAGGGGATCATTTGCAAATGGTTGGCACCATTTTTGAGTGAATTGCCAAAAGTCAGATTTTTGCTGAAATTCTGACCCCGGGGCTTACGGATTTTTTCAAAAAAAAATTTCCGCCTGATAAGTTGTTGACGGCTGATTTCTTGTCCTGTGATAAAAAGGCTTCTGTTTCGACTGTCAAAACTTTCAGGGGAGCATTTGCAACCGGTTGGCACAATTTTTGAGTGAATTGCCAAAAGTCAGATTTTTGCTGAAATTCTGACCCCGGGGCTTACGGATTTTTTCAAAAAAATATTTTCGGCCGGTTAAGTTGTTGAGGGCTGATTTCTTGTCCTGTGATAAAAAGGCTTCTGTTTCGACTGTCAAAACTTTCAGGGGAGCATTTGCAACCGGTTGGCACCATTTTTGAGTGAATTGCCAAACGTCAGATTTTTGCTGAAATTCTGACCCCGGGGCTTACGGAATTTTTCAAAAAAATATTTTCCACCGGTTAAGTTGTTGAGGGCTGATTTCTTGTCCTGTGATAAAAAGGCTTCTGTTTTGACTGTCAAAACTTTCAGGGGAGCATTTGCAACCGGTTGGCACCATTTTTGAGTGAATTGCCAAAAGTCAGATTTTTGCTGAAATTCTGACCCCGGGGCTTACGGATTTTTTCAAAAAAATATTTTCCGCCGCTTAAGTTGTTGAGGGCTGATTTCTTGTCCTGTGATAAAAAGGCTTCTGTTTCGACTGTCAAAACTTTCAGGGGAGCATTTGCAACCGGTTGGCACCATTTTTGAGTGAATTGCCAAAAGTCAGATTTTTGCTGAAATTCTGACCTCGGGGCTTACGGATTTTTTCAAAAAAATATTTTCCGCCGGTTAAGTTGTTGAGGGCTGATTTCTTGTCCTGCGATAAAAAGGCTTCTGTTTCGACTGTCAAAACTTTCAGGGGATCATTTGCAAATGGTTGGCACCATTTTTGAGTGAATTGCCAAAAGTCAGATTTTTGCTGAAATTCTGACCCCGGGGCTTACGGATTTTTTCAAAAAAAAATTTCCGCCTGATAAGTTGTTGACGGCTGATTTCTTGTCCTGTGATAAAAAGGCTTCTGTTTCGACTGTCAAAACTTTCAGGGGAGCATTTGCAACCGGTTGGCACAATTTTTGAGTGAATTGCCAAAAGTCAGATTTTTGCTGAAATTCTGACCCCGGGGCTTACGGATTTTTTCAAAAAAATATTTTCGGCCGGTTAAGTTGTTGAGGGCTGATTTCTTGTCCTGTGATAAAAAGGCTTCTGTTTCGACTGTCAAAACTTTCAGGGGAGCATTTGCAACCGGTTGGCACCATTTTTGAGTGAATTGCCAAACGTCAGATTTTTGCTGAAATTCTGACCTCGGGGCTTACGGATTTTTTCAAAAAAATATTTTCCATCGGTTAAGTTGTTGAGGGCTGATTTCTTCTCATGTGATAAAAAGGCTTCTGTTTCGACTGTCAAAACTTTCAGGGGAGCATTTGCAAACGGTTGGCACCATTTTTGAGTGAATTGCCAAAAGTCAGATTTTTCCTGAAATTCTGACCCAGGGGCTTACGGATTTTTTCAAAAAAATATTTTCCATCGGTTAAGTTGTTGAGGGCTGATTTCTTGTCCTGTGATAAAAAGGCTTCTGTTTCGACTGTCAAAACTTTCAGGGGAGCCGTTGCAACCGGTTGGCACCATTTTTGAGTGAATTGCCAAAAGTCAGATTTTTGCTGAAATTCTGACCTCGGGGCTTACGGATTTTTTCAAAAAAATATTTTCCATCGGTTAAGTTGTTGAGGGCTGATTTCTTCTCATGTGATAAAAAGGCTTCTGTTTCGACTGTCAAAACTTTCAGGGGAGCATTTGCAAACGGTTGGCACCATTTTTGAGTGAATTGCCAAAAGTCAGATTTTTCCTGAAATTCTGACCCAGGGGCTTACGGATTTTTTCAAAAAAATATTTTCCGCCGCTTAAGTTGTTGAGGGCTGATATCTTGTCCTGTGATAAAAAGGCTTCTGTTTCGACTGTCAAAACTTTCAGGGGAGCCGTTGCAAGCGGTTGACACCATTTTTGAGTGAATTGCCAAAAGTCAGATTTTTGCTGAAATTCTGACCCCGGGGCTTACGGATTTTTTCAAAAAAATATTTTCCGCCGCTTAAGTTGTTGAGGGCTGATTTCTTGTCCTGTGATAAAAAGGCTTCTGTTTCGACTGTCAAAACTTTCAGGGGAGCATTTGCAACCGGTTGGCACCATTTTTGAGTGAATTGCCAAAAGTCAGATTTTTGCTGAAATTCTGACCCCGGAGCTTACGGATTTTTTCAAAAAAATATTTTCCGCCGCTTAAGTTGTTGAGGGATGATTTCTTGTCCTGTGATAAAAAGGCTTCTGTTTCGACTGTCAAAACTTTCAGGGGAGCATTTGCAAACGGTTGGCACCATTTTTGAGTGAATTGCGAAAAGTCAGATTTTTCCTGAAATTCTGACCCAGGGGCTTACGGATTTTTTCAAAAAAATATTTTCCGCCGCTTAAGTTGTTGAGGGCTGATTTCTTGTCCTGTGATAAAAAGGCTTCTGTTTCGACTGTCAAAACTTTCAGGGGAGCCGTTGCAACCGGTTGACACCATTTTTGAGTGAATTGCCAAAAGTCAGATTTTTGCTGAAATTCTGACCCCGGGGCTTACGGATTTTTTCAAAAAAATATATTCCGCCGGTTAAGTTGTTGAGGGCTTATTTCTTGTCCTGTGATAAAAAGGCTTCTGTTTCGACTGCCAAAACTTTCAGGGGAGCATTTGCAACCGGTTGGCACCATTTTTGAGTGAATTGCCAAAAGTCAGATTTTTGCTGAAATTCTGACCCCTGAGCTTACGGATTTTTTCAAAAAAATATTTTCCGCCGGTTAAGTTGTTGAGGGCTGATTTTTTGTCCTGTGATAAAAAGGCTTCTGTTTCGACTGTCAAAACTTTCAGGAGAGCATTTGCAACCGGTTGGCACCATTTTTGAGTGAATTGCCAAAAGTCAGATTTTTGCTGAAATTCTGACCCCGGGGCTTACGGAATTTTTCAAAAAAATATTTTCCACCGGTTAAGTTGTTGAGGGCTGATTTCTTGTCCTGTGATAAAAAGGCTTCTGTTTTGACTGTCAAAACTTTCAGGGGAGCATTTGCAACCGGTTGGCACCATTTTTGAGTGAATTGCCAAAAGTCAGATTTTTGCTGAAATTCTGACCCCGGGGCTTACGGATTTTTTCAAAAAAATATTTTCCGCCGCTTAAGTTGTTGAGGGCTGATTTCTTGTCCTGTGATAAAAAGGCTTCTGTTTCGACTGTCAAAACTTTCAGGGGAGCATTTGCAACCGGTTGGCACCATTTTTGAGTGAATTGCCAAAAGTCAGATTTTTGCTGAAATTCTGACCTCGGGGCTTACGGATTTTTTCAAAAAAAGATTTTCTGCCGGTTAAGTTGTTGAGGGCTGATTTCTTGTCCTGTGATAAAAAGGCTTCTGTTTCGACTGTCAAAACTTTCAGGGGATCATTTGCAAATGGTTGGCACCATTTTTGAGTGAATTGCCAAAAGTCAGATTTTTGCTGAAATTCTGACCCCGGGGCTTACGGATTTTTTCAAAAAAAAATTTCCGCCTGATAAGTTGTTGACGGCTGATTTCTTGTCCTGTGATAAAAAGGCTTCTGTTTCGACTGTCAAAACTTTCAGGGGAGCATTTGCAACCGGTTGGCACAATTTTTGAGTGAATTGCCAAAAGTCAGATTTTTGCTGAAATTCTGACCCCGGGGCTTACGGATTTTTTCAAAAAAATATTTTCGGCCGGTTAAGTTGTTGAGGGCTGATTTCTTGTCCTGTGATAAAAAGGCTTCTGTTTCGACTGTCAAAACTTTCAGGGGAGCATTTGCAACCGGTTGGCACCATTTTTGAGTGAATTGCCAAAAGTCAGATTTTTGCTGAAATTCTGACCTCGGGGCTTACGGATTTTTTCAAAAAAATATTTTCCATCGGTTAAGTTGTTGAGGGCTGATTTCTTCTCATGTGATAAAAAGGCTTCTGTTTCGACTGTCAAAACTTTCAGGGGAGCATTTGCAAACGGTTGGCAACATTTTTGAGTGAATTGCCAAAAGTCAGATTTTTCCTGAAATTCTGACCCAGGGGCTTACGGATTTTTTCAAAAAAATATTTTCCGCCGCTTAAGTTGTTGAGGGCTGATTTCTTGTCCTGTGATAAAAAGGCTTCTGTTTCGACTGTCAAAACTTTCAGGGGAGCATTTGCAACCGGTTGGCACCATTTTTGAGTGAATTGCCAAAAGTCAGATTTTTGCTGAAATTCTGACCCCGGGGCTTACGGATTTTTTCAAAAAAATATTTTCCGCCGGTTAAGTTGTTGAGGGCTGATTTCTTGTCCTGTGATAAAAAGGCTTCTGTTTCGACTGTCAAAACTTTCAGGGGAGCATTTGCAACCGGTTGGCACCATTTTTGAGTGAATTGCCAAAAGTCAGATTTTTGCTGAAATTCTGACCCCGGAGCTTACAGATTTTTTCAAAAAAATATTTTCCGCCGCTTAAGTTGTTGAGGGCTGATTTCTTGTCCTGTGATAAAAAGGCTTCTGTTTCGACTGTCAAAACTTTCAGGGGAGCATTTGCAAACGGTTGGCACCATTTTTGAGTGAATTGCCAAAAGTCACATTTTTCCTGAAATTCTGACCCAGGGGCTTACGGATTTTTTCAAAAAAATATTTTCCGCCGCTTAAGTTGTTGAGGGCTGATTTCTTGTCCTGTGATAAAAAGGCTTCTGTTTCGACTGTCAAAACTTTCAGGGGAGCCGTTGCAACCGGTTGACACCATTTTTGAGTGAATTGCCAAAAGTCAGATTTTTGCTGAAATTCTGACCCCGGGGCTTACGGATTTTTTCAAAAAAATATATTCCGCCGGTTAAGTTGTTGAGGGCTGATTTCTTGTCCTGTGATAAAAAGGCTTCTGTTTCGACTGTCAAAACTTTCAGGGGAGCATTTGCAACCGGTTGGCACCATTTTTGAGTGAATTGCCAAAAGTCAGATTTTTGCTGAAATTCTGACCCCGGGGCTTACGGATTTTTTCAAAAAAATATTTTCCGCCGGTTAAGTTGTTGAGGGCTGATTTCTTGTCCTGTGATAAAAAGGCTTCTGTTTCGACTGTCAAAACTTTCAGGGGCGCATTTGCAACCGGTTGGCACCATTTTTGAGTGAATTGCCAAAAGTCAGATTTTTGCTGAAATTCTGACCTCGGGGCTTACGGATTTTTTCAAAAAAATATTTTCCATCGGTTAAGTTGTTGAGGGCTGATTTCTTCTCATGTGATAAAAAGGCTTCTGTTTCGACTGTCAAAACTTTCAGGGGAGCATTTGCAAACGGTTGGCACCATTTTTGAGTGAATTGCCAAAAGTCAGATTTTTCCTGAAATTCTGACCCAGGGGCTTACGGATTTTTTCAAAAAAATATTTTCCGCCGCTTAAGTTGTTGAGGGCTGATTTCTTGTCCTGTGATAAAAAGGCTTCTGTTTCGACTGTCAAAACTTTCAGGGGAGACGTTGCAAGCGGTTGACACCATTTTTGAGTGAATTGCCAAAAGTCAGATTTTTGCTGAAATTCTGACCCCGGGGCTTACGGATTTTTTCAAAAAAATATATTACGCCGGTTAAGTTGTTGAGGGCTGATTTCTTGTCCTGTGATAAAAAGGCTTCTGTTTCGACTGTCAAAACTTTCAGGGGAGCATTTGCAACCGGTTGGCACCATTTTTGAGTGAATTGCCAAAAGTCAGATTTTTGCTGAAATTCTGACCCCGGAGCTTACGGATTTTTTCAAAAAAATATTTTCCGCCGCTTAAGTTGTTGAGGGCTGATTTCTTGTCCTGTGATAAAAAGGCTTCTGTTTCGACTGTCAAAACTTTCAGGGGAGCATTTGCAAACGGTTGGCACCATTTTTGAGTGAATTGCCAAAAGTCAGATTTTTCCTGAAATTCTGACCCAGGGGCTTACGGATTTTTTCAAAAAAATATTTTCCGCCGCTTAAGTTGTTGAGGGCTGATTTCTTGTCCTGTGATAAAAAGGCTTCTGTTTCGACTGTCAAAACTTTCAGGGGAGCCGTTGCAACCGGTTGACACCATTTTTGAGTGAATTGCCAAAAGTCAGATTTTTGCTGAAATTCTGACCCCGGGGCTTACGGATTTTTTCAAAAAAATATATTCCGCCGGTTAAGTTGTTGAGGGCTGATTTCTTGTCCTGTGATAAAAAGGCTTCTGTTTCGACTGTCAAAACTTTCAGGGGAGCATTTGCAACCGGTTGGCACCATTTTTGAGTGAATTGCCAAAAGTCAGATTTTTGCTGAAATTCTGACCCCGGGGCTTACGGATTTTTTCAAAAAAATATTTTCCGCCGGTTAAGTTGTTGAGGGCTGATTTCTTGTCCTGTGATAAAAAGGCTTCTGTTTCGACTGTCAAAACTTTCAGGGGCGCATTTGCAACCGGTTGGCACCATTTTTGAGTGAATTGCCAAAAGTCAGATTTTTGCTGAAATTCTGACCTCGGGGCTTACGGATTTTTTCAAAAAAATATTTTCCATCGGTTAAGTTGTTGAGGGCTGATTTCTTCTCATGTGATAAAAAGGCTTCTGTTTCGACTGTCAAAACTTTCAGGGGAGCATTTGCAAACGGTTGGCACCATTTTTGAGTGAATTGCCAAAAGTCAGATTTTTCCTGAAATTCTGACCCAGGGGCTTACGGATTTTTTCAAAAAAATATTTTCCGCCGCTTAAGTTGTTGAGGGCTGATTTCTTGTCCTGTGATAAAAAGGCTTCTGTTTCGACTGTCAAAACTTTCAGGGGAGACGTTGCAAGCGGTTGACACCATTTTTGAGTGAATTGCCAAAAGTCAGATTTTTGCTGAAATTCTGACCCCGGGGCTTACGGATTTTTTCAAAAAAATATATTACGCCGGTTAAGTTGTTGAGGGCTGATTTCTTGTCCTGTGATAAAAAGGCTTCTGTTTCGACTGTCAAAACTTTCAGGGGAGCATTTGCAACCGGTTGGCACCATTTTTGAGTGAATTGCCAAAAGTCAGATTTTTGCTGAAATTCTGACCCCGGAGCTTACGGATTTTTTCAAAAAAATATTTTCCGCCGCTTAAGTTGTTGAGGGCTGATTTCTTGTCCTGTGATAAAAAGGCTTCTGTTTCGACTGTCAAAACTTTCAGGGGAGCATTTGCAAACGGTTGGCACCATTTTTGAGTGAATTGCCAAAAGTCAGATTTTTCCTGAAATTCTGACCCAGGGGCTTACGGATTTTTTCAAAAAAATATTTTCCGCCGCTTAAGTTGTTGAGGGCTGATTTCTTGTCCTGTGATAAAAAGGCTTCTGTTTCGACTGTCAAAACTTTCAGGGGAGCCGTTGCAACCGGTTGACACCATTTTTGAGTGAATTGCCAAAAGTCAGATTTTTGCTGAAATTCTGACGGATTTTTTCAAAAAAATATATTCCGCCGGTTAAGTTGTTGAGGGCTGATTTCTTGTCCTGTGATAAAAAGGCTTCTGTTTCGACTGTCAAAACTTTCAGGGGAGCATTTGCAACCGGTTGGCACCATTTTTGAGTGAATTGCCAAAAGTCAGATTTTTGCTGAAATTCTGACCCCGGAGCTTACGGATTTTTTCAAAAAAATATTTTCCGCCGGTTAAGTTGTTGAGGGCTGATTTCTTGTCCTGTGATAAAAAGGCTTCTGTTTCGACTGTCAAAACTTTCAGGGGAGCATTTGCAACCGGTTGGCACCATTTTTAAGTGAATTGCCAAAAGTCAGATTTTTGCTGAAATTCTGACCTCGGGGCTTACGGATTTTTTCAAAAAAATATTTTCCGCCGGTTAAGTTGTTGAGGGCTGATTTCTTGTCCTGTGATAAAAAGGCTTCTGTTTCGACTGTCAAAACTTTCAGGGGAGCATTTAAAAACGGTTGGCACCATTTTTGAGTGAATTGCCAAAAGTCAGATTTTTGCTGAAATTCTGACCCAGGGGCTTACGGATTTTTTCAAAAAAATATTTTCCGCCGCTTAAGTTGTTGAGGGCTGATTTCTTGTCCTGTGATAAAAAGGCTTCTGTTTCGACTGTCAAAACTTTCAGGGGAGCATTTGCAACCGGTTGGCACCATTTTTAAGTGAATTGCCAAAAGTCAGATTTTTGCTGAAATTCTGAACCCGGGGCTTACGGATTTTTTCAAAAAAATATTTTCCGCCGCTTAAGTTGTTGAGGGCTGATTTCTTGTCCTGTGATAAAAAGGCTTCTGTTTCGACTGTCAAAACTTTCAGGGGAGCATTTGCAACCGGTTGGCACCATTTTTAAGTGAACTGCCAAAAGTCAGATTTTTGCTGAAATTCTGAACCCGGGGCTTACGGATTTTTTCAAAAAAAATATTTTCCGCCGCTTAAGTTGTTGAGGGCTGATTTCTTGTCCTGCGATAAAAAGGCTTCTGTTTCGACTGTCAAAACTTTCAGGGGAGCATTTGCAAATGGTTGGCACCATTTTTGAGTGAATTGCCAAAAGTCAGATTTTTGCTGAAATTCTGACCCCGGGGCTTACGGATTTTTTCAAAAAAATATTGTCCGCCGGTTAAGTTGTTGAGGGCTGATTTCTTGTCCTGTGATAAAAAGGCTTCTGTTTCGACTGTCAAAACTTTCAGGGGAGCATTTGCAACCGGTTGGCACCATTTTTGAGTGAATTGCCAAAAGTCAGATTTTTGCTGAAATTCTGACCCCGGGGCTTACGGATTTTTTAAAAAAAATATTTTCCGCCGCTTAAGTTGTTGAGGGCTGATTACTTGTCCTGTGATAAAAAGGCTTCTGTTTCGACTGTCAAAACTTTCAGGGGAGCATTTGCAACCGGTTGGCACCATTTTTAAGTGAATTGCCAAAAGTCAGATTTTTGCTGAAATTCTGACCTCGGGGCTTACGGATTTTTTCAAAAAAATATTTTCCGCCGGTTAAGTTGTTGAGGGCTGATTTCTTGTCCTGTGATACAAAGGCTTCTGTTTTGACTGACAAAACTTTCAGGGGAGCATTTGCAACCGGTTGGCACCATTTTTGAGTGAATTGCCAAAAGTCAGATTTTTGCTGAAATTCTGACCCCGGGGCTTACGGATTTTTTCAAAAAAATATTTTCTGCCGCTTAAGTTGTTGAGGGCTGATTTCTTCTCATGTGATAAAAAGGCTTCTGTTTCGACTGTCAAAACTTTCAGGGGAGCATTTGCAACCGGTTGGCACCATTTTTGAGTGAATTGCCAAAAGTCAGATTTTTGCTGAAATTCTGACCCAGGGGCTTACGGATTTTTTCAAAAAAATATTTTCCGCCGCTTAAGTTGTTGAGGGCTGATTTCTTGTCCTGTGATAAAAAGGCTTCTGTTTCGAGTGTCAAAACTTTCAGGGGAGCCGTTGCAACCGGTTGACACCATTTTTGAGTGAATTGCCAAAAGTCAGATTTTTGCTGAAATTCTGACCCCGGGGCTTACGGATTTTTTCAAAAAAATATATTCCACCGGTTAAGTTGTTGAGGGCTTATTTCTTGTCCTGTGATAAAAAGGCTTCTGTTTCGACTGTCAAAACTTTCAGGGGAGCATTTGCAACCGGTTGGCACCATTTTTGAGTGAATTGCCAAAAGTCAGATTTTTGCTGAAATTCTGACCCCTGAGCTTACGGATTTTTTCAAAAAAATATTTTCCGCCGGTTAAGTTGTTGAGGGCTGATTTTTTGTCCTGTGATAAAAAGGCTTCTGTTTCGACTGTCAAAACTTTCAGGAGAGCATTTGCAACCGGTTGGCACCATTTTTGAGTGAATTGCCAAAAGTCAGATTTTTGCTGAAATTCTGACCCCGGGGCTTACGGAATTTTTCAAAAAAATATTTTCCACCGGTTAAGTTGTTGAGGGCTGATTTCTTGTCCTGTGATAAAAAGGCTTCTGTTTCGACTGTCAAAACTTTCAGGGGAGCATTTGCAACCGGTTGGCACCATTTTTGAGTGAATTGCCAAAAGTAAGATTTTCGCTGAAATTCTGACCCCGGGGCTTACGGATTTTTTCAAAAAAATATTTTCCGCCGCTTAAGTTGTTGAGGGCTGGTTTCTTGTCCTGTGATAAAAAGGCTTCTGTTTCGACTGTCAAAACTTTCAGGGGAGCATTTGCAACCGGTTGGCACCATTTTTGAGTGAATTGCCAAAAGTCAGATTTTTGCTGAAATTCTGACCTCGGGGCTTACGGATTTTTTCAAAAAAATATTTTCCGCCGGCTAAGTTGTTGAGGGCTGATTTCTTGTCCTGTGATAAAAAGGCTTCTGTTTCGACTGTCAAAACTTTCAGGGGATCATTTGCAAATGGTTGGCACCATTTTTGAGTGAATTGCCAAAATCAGATTTTTGCTGAAATTCTGACCCCGGGGCTTACGGATTTTTTCAAAAAAAAATTTTCCGCCTGATAAGTTGTTGACGGCTGATTTCTTGTCCTGTGATAAAAAGGCTTCTGTTTCGACTGTCAAAACTTTCAGGGGAGCATTTGCAACCGGTTGGCACCATTTTTGAGTGAATTGCCAAAAGTCAGATTTTTGCTGAAATTCTGACCCCGGGGCTTACGAATTTTTTCAAAAAAATATTTTCCGCCGGTTAAGTTGTTGAGGGCTGATTTCTTCTCATGTGATAAAAAGGCTTCTGTTTCGACTGTCAAAACTTTCAGGGGAGCATTTGCAACCGGTTGGCACCATTTTTGAGTGAATTGCCAAAAGTCAGATTTTTGCTGAAATTCTGACCTCGGGGCTTACGGATTTTTTCAAAAAAATATTTTCCGCCGGTTAAGTTGTTGAGGGCTGATTTCTTGTCCTGTGATAAAAAGGCTTCTGTTTCGACTGTCAAAACTTTCAGGGGAGCATTTGCAACCGGTTGGCACCCTTTTTGAGTGAATTGCCAAAAGTCAGATTTTTCCTGAAATTCTGACCCAGGGGCTTACGGATTTTTTCAAAAAAAATATTTTCCGCCGCTTAAGTTGTTGAGGGCTGATTTCTTGTCCTGCGATAAAAAGGCTTCTGTTTCGACTGTCAAAACTTTCAGGGGAGCATTTGCAAATGGTTGGCACCATTTCTGAGTGAATTGCCAAAAGTCAGATTTTTGCTGAAATTCTGACCCCGGGGCTTACGGATCTTTTCAAAAAAATATTGTCCGCCGCTTAAGTTGTTGAGGGCTGATTTCTTGTCCTGTGATAAAAAGGCTTCTGTTTCGAATGTCAAAACTTTCAGGGGAGCATTTGCAACCGGTTGGCACCATTTTTGAGTGAATTGCCAAAAGTCAGATTTTTGCTGAAATTCTGACCCCGAAGCTTACGGATTTTTTCAAAAAAATATTTTCCGCCGGTTAAGTTGTTGAGGGCTGATTTCTTGTCCTGTGATAAAAAGGCTTCTGTTTCGACTGTCAAAACTTTCAGGGGAGCATTTGCAACCGGTTGGCACCATTTTTAAGTGAATTGCCAAAAGTCAGATTTTTGCTGAAATTCTGACCTCGGGGCTTACGGATTTCTTCAAAAAAATATTTTCCGCCGGTTAAGTTGTTGAGGGCTGATTTCTTGTCCTGTGATAAAAAGGCTTCTGTTTCGACTGTCAAAACTTTCAGGGGAGCATTTGCAACCGGTTGGCACCATTTTTAAGTGAACTGCCAAAAGTCAGATTTTTGCTGAAATTCTGAACCCGGGGCTTACGGATTTTTTCAAAAAAAATATTTTCCGCCGCTTAAGTTGTTGAGGGCTGATTTCTTGTCCTGCGATAAAAAGGCTTCTGTTTCGACTTTCAAAACTTTCAGGGGATCATTTGCAAATGGTTGGCACCATTTTTGAGTGAATTGCCAAAAGTCAGATTTTTGCTGAAATTCTGACCCCGGGGCTTACGGATTTTTTCAAAAAAATATTTTCCGCCGCTTAAGTTGTTGAGGGCTGATTTCTTGTCCTGTGATAAAAAGGCTTCTGTTTCGAATGTCAAAACTTTCAGGGGAGCATTTGCAACCGGTTGGCACCATTTTTGAGTGAATTGCTAAAAGTCAGATTTTTGCTGAAATTCTGACCCCGGGGCTTACGGATTTTTTCAAAAAAATATATTCCGCCGGTTAAGTTGTTGAGGGCTGATTTCTTGTCCTGTGATAAAAAGGCTTCTGTTTCGACTGTCAAAACTTTCAGGGGAGCATTTGCAACCGGTTGGCACCATTTTTGAGTGAATTGCCAAAAGTCAGATTTTTGCTGAAATTCTGACCCCGGAGCTTACGGATTTTTTCAAAAAAATATTTTCCGCCGGTTAACTTGTTGAGGGCTGATTTCTTGTCCTGTGATAAAAAGGCTTCTGTTTCGACTGTCAAAACTTTCAGGGGAGCATTTGCAACCGGTTGGCACCATTTTTGAGTGAATTGCCAAAAGTCAGATTTTTGCTGAAATTCTGACCTCGGGGCTTACGGATTTTTTCAAAAAAATATTTTCCGCCGGTTAAGTTGTTGAGGGCTGATTTCTTGTCCTGTGATACAAAGGCTTCTGTTTTGACTGACAAAACTTTCAGGGGAGCATTTGCAACCGGTTGGCACCATTTTTGAGTGAATTGCCAAAAGTAAGATTTTTGCTGAAATTCTGACCCCGGAGCTTACGGATTTTTTCAAAAAAATATTTTCCGCCGGTTAAGTTGTTGAGGGCTGATTTCTTGTCCTGTGATAAAAGGGCTTCTGTTTCGACTGACAAAACTTTCAGGGGAGCATTTGCAACCGGTTGGCACCATTTTTAAGTGAATTGCCAAAAGTCAGATTTTTGCTGAAATTCTGACCCCGGGGCTTACGGATTTTTTCAAAAAAAATTTTTCCGCCTGATAAGTTGTTGACGGCTGATTTCTTGTCCTGTGATAAAAAGGCTTCTGTTTCGACTGTCAAAACTTTCAGGGGAGCATTTGCAACCGGTTGGCACCATTTTTGAGTGAATTGCCAAAAGTCAGATTTTTGCTGAAATTCTGACCCCGGGGCTTACGGATTTTTTCAAAAAAATATTTTCCGCCGGTTAAGTTGTTGAGGGCTGATTTCTTCTCATGTGATAAAAAGGCTTCTGTTTCGACTGTCAAAACTTTCAGGGGAGCATTTGCAACCGGTTGGCACCATTTTTGAGTGAATTGCCAAAAGTCAGATTTTTGCTGAAATTCTGACCTCGGGGCTTACGGATTTTTTCAAAAAAATATTTTCCGCCGGTTAAGTTGTTGAGGGCTGATTTCTTGTCCTGTGATAAAAAGGCTTCTGTTTTGACTGACAAAACTTTCTGGGGAGCATTTGCAAACGGTTGGCACCATTTTTGAGTGAATTGCCAAAAGTCAGATTTTTCCTGAAATTCTGACCCAGGGGCTTACGGATTTTTTCAAAAAAAATATTTTCCGCCGCTTAAGTTGTTGAGGGCTGATTTCTTGTCCTGTGATAAAAAGGCTTCTGTTTCGACTGTCAAAACTTTCAGGGGAGCATTTGCAACCGGTTGGCACCATTTTTAAGTGAACTGCCAAAAGTCAGATTTTTGCTGAAATTCTGAACCCGGGGCTTACGGATTTTTTCAAAAAAAATATTTTCCGCCGCTTAAGTTGTTGAGGGCTGATTTCTTGTCCTGCGATAAAAAGGCTTCTGTTTCGACTTTCAAAACTTTCAGGGGATCATTTGCAAATGGTTGGCACCATTTTTGAGTGAATTGCCAAAAGTCAGATTTTTGCTGAAATTCTGACCCCGGGGCTTACGGATTTTTTCAAAAAAATATTTTCCGCCGCTTAAGTTGTTGAGGGCTGATTTCTTGTCCTGTGATAAAAAGGCTTCTGTTTCGACTGTCAAAACTTTCAGGGGAGCATTTGCAACCGGTTGGCACCATTTTTGAGTGAATTGCCAAAAGTCAGATTTTTGCTGAAATTCTGACCCCGGAGCTTACGGATTTTTTCAAAAAAATATTTTCCGCCGGTTAACTTGTTGAGGGCTGATTTCTTGTCCTGTGATAAAAAGGCTTCTGTTTCGACTGACAAAACTTTCAGGGGAGCATTTGCAACCGGTTGGCACCATTTTTGAGTGAATTGCCAAAAGTCAGATTTTTGCTGAAATTCTGACCTCGGGGCTTACGGATTTTTTCAAAAAAATATTTTCCGCCGGTTAAGTTGTTGAGGGCTGATTTCTTGTCCTGTGATACAAAGGCTTCTGTTTTGACTGACAAAACTTTCAGGGGAGCATTTGCAACCGGTTGGCACCATTTTTGAGTGAATTGCCAAAAGTAAGATTTTTGCTGAAATTCTGACCCCGGAGCTTACGGATTTTTTCAAAAAAATATTTTCCGCCGGTTAAGTTGTTGAGGGCTGATTTCTTGTCCTGTGATAAAAGGGCTTCTGTTTCGACTGACAAAACTTTCAGGGGAGCATTTGCAACCGGTTGGCACCATTTTTGAGTGAATTGCCAAAAGTCAGATTTTTGCTGAAATTCTGACCCCGGGGCTTACGGATTTTTTCAAAAAAATATTTTCTGCCGCTTAAGTTCTTGAGGGCTGATTTCTTCTCATGTGATAAAAAGGCTTCTGTTTCGACTGTCAAAACTTTCAGGGGAGCATTTGCAACCGGTTGGCACCATTTTTAAGTGAACTGCCAAAAGTCAGATTTTTGCTGAAATTCTGAACCCGGGGCTTACGGATTTTTTCAAAAAAAATATTTTCCGCCGCTTAAGTTGTTGAGGGCTGATTTCTTGTCCTGTGATACAAAGGCTTCTGTTTTGACTGACAAAACTTTCAGGGGAGCATTTGCAACCGGTTGGCACCATTTTTGAGTGAATTGCCAAAAGTCAGATTTTTGCTGAAATTCTGACCCCGGGGCTTACGGATTTTTTCAAAAAAATATTTTCTGCCGCTTAAGTTGTTGAGGGCTGATTTCTTCTCATGTGATAAAAAGGCTTCTGTTTCGACTGTCAAAACTTTCAGGGGAGCATTTGCAACCGGTTGGCACCATTTTTGAGTGAATTGCCAAAAGTCAGATTTTTGCTGAAATTCTGACCCAGGGGCTTACGGATTTTTTCAAAAAAATATTTTCCGCCGCTTAAGTTGTTGAGGGCTGATTTCTTGTCCTGTGATAAAAAGGCTTCTGTTTCGACTGTCAAAACTTTCAGGGGAGCCGTTGCAACCGGTTGACACCATTTTTGAGTGAATTGCCAAAAGTCAGATTTTTGCTGAAATTCTGACCCCGGGGCTTACGGATTTTTTCAAAAAAATATATTCCGCCAGTTAAGTTGTTGAGGGCTTATTTCTTGTCCTGTGATAAAAAGGCTTCTGTTTCGACTGTCAAAACTTTCAGGGGAGCATTTGCAACCGGTTGGCACCATTTTTGAGTGAATTGCCAAAAGTCAGATTTTTGCTGAAATTCTGACCCCTGAGCTTACGGATTTTTTCAAAAAAATATTTTCCGCCGGTTAAGTTGTTGAGGGCTGATTTTTTGTCCTGTGATAAAAAGGCTTCTGTTTCGACTGTCAAAACTTTCAGGAGAGCATTTGCAACCGGTTGGCACCATTTTTGAGTGAATTGCCAAAAGTCAGATTTTTGCTGAAATTCTGACCCCGGGGCTTACGGAATTTTTCAAAAAAATATTTTCCACCGGTTAAGTTGTTGAGGGCTGATTTCTTGTCCTGTGATAAAAAGGCTTCTGTTTCGACTGTCAAAACTTTCAGGGGAGCATTTGCAACCGGTTGGCACCATTTTTGAGTGAATTGCCAAAAGTAAGATTTTCGCTGAAATTCTGACCCCGGGGCTTACGGATTTTTTCAAAAAAATATTTTCCGCCGCTTAAGTTGTTGAGGGCTGGTTTCTTGTCCTGTGATAAAAAGGCTTCTGTTTCGACTGTCAAAACTTTCAGGGGAGCATTTGCAACCGGTTGGCACCATTTTTAAGTGAATTGCCAAAAGTCAGATTTTTGCTGAAATTCTGACCTCGGGGCTTACGGATTTTTTCAAAAAAATATTTTCCGCCGGCTAAGTTGTTGAGGGCTGATTTCTTGTCCTGTGATAAAAAGGCTTCTGTTTCGACTGTCAAAACTTTCAGGGGATCATTTGCAAATGGTTGGCACCATTTTTGAGTGAATTGCCAAAATCAGATTTTTGCTGAAATTCTGACCCCGGGGCTTACGGATTTTTTCAAAAAAAAAAATTCCGCCTGATAAGTTGTTGACGGCTGATTTCTTGTCCTGTGATAAAAAGGCTTCTGTTTCGACTGTCAAAACTTTCAGGGGAGCATTTGCAACCGGTTGGCACCATTTTTGAGTGAATTGCCAAAAGTCAGATTTTTGCTGAAATTCTGACCCCGGGGCTTACGAATTTTTTCAAAAAAATATTTTCCGCCGGTTAAGTTGTTGAGGGCTGATTTCTTCTCATGTGATAAAAAGGCTTCTGTTTCGACTGTCAAAACTTTCAGGGGAGCATTTGCAACCGGTTGGCACCATTTTTGAGTGAATTGCCAAAAGTCAGATTTTTGCTGAAATTCTGACCTCGGGGCTTACGGATTTTTTCAAAAAAATATTTTCCGCCGGTTAAGTTGTTGAGGGCTGATTTCTTGTCCTGTGATACAAAGGCTTCTGTTTTGACTGACAAAACTTTCAGGGGAGCATTTGCAAACGGTTGGCACCATTTTTGAGTGAATTGCCAAAAGTCAGATTTTTCCTGAAATTCTGACCCAGGGGCTTACGGATTTTTTCAAAAAAAATATTTTCCGCCGCTTAAGTTGTTGAGGGCTGATTTCTTGTCCTGCGATAAAAAGGCTTCTGTTTCGACTGTCAAAACTTTCAGGGGAGCATTTGCAAATGGTTGGCACCATTTCTGAGTGAATTGCCAAAAGTCAGATTTTTGCTGAAATTCTGACCCCGGGGCTTACGGATCTTTTCAAAAAAATATTGTCCGCCGCTTAAGTTGTTGAGGGCTGATTTCTTGTCCTGTGATAAAAAGGCTTCTGTTTCGAATGTCAAAACTTTCAGGGGAGCATTTGCAACCGGTTGGCACCATTTTTGAGTGAATTGCCAAAAGTCAGATTTTTGCTGAAATTCTGACCCCGAAGCTTACGGATTTTTTCAAAAAAATATTTTCCGCCGGTTAAGTTGTTGAGGGCTGATTTCTTGTCCTGTGATAAAAAGGCTTCTGTTTCGACTGTCAAAACTTTCAGGGGAGCATTTGCAACCGGTTGGCACCATTTTTAAGTGAATTGCCAAAAGTCAGATTTTTGCTGAAATTCTGACCTCGGGGCTTACGGATTTCTTCAAAAAAATATTTTCCGCCGGTTAAGTTGTTGAGGGCTGATTTCTTGTCCTGTGATAAAAAGGCTTCTGTTTCGACTGTCAAAACTTTCAGGGGAGCATTTGCAACCGGTTGGCACCATTTTTAAGTGAACTGCCAAAAGTCAGATTTTTGCTGAAATTCTGAACCCGGGGCTTACGGATTTTTTCAAAAAAAATATTTTCCGCCGCTTAAGTTGTTGAGGGCTGATTTCTTGTCCTGCGATAAAAAGGCTTCTGTTTCGACTTTCAAAACTTTCAGGGGATCATTTGCAAATGGTTGGCACCATTTTTGAGTGAATTGCCAAAAGTCAGATTTTTGCTGAAATTCTGACCCCGGGGCTTACGGATTTTTTCAAAAAAATATTTTCCGCCGCTTAAGTTGTTGAGGGCTGATTTCTTGTCCTGTGATAAAAAGGCTTCTGTTTCGAATGTCAAAACTTTCAGGGGAGCATTTGCAACCGATTGGCACCATTTTTGAGTGAATTGCCAAAAGTCAGATTTTTGCTGAAATTCTGACCCCGGGGCTTACGGATTTTTTCAAAAAAATATATTCCGCCGGTTAAGTTGTTGAGGGCTGATTTCTTGTCCTGTGATAAAAAGGCTTCTGTTTCGACTGTCAAAACTTTCAGGGGAGCATTTGCAACCGGTTGGCACCATTTTTGAGTGAATTGCCAAAAGTCAGATTTTTGCTGAAATTCTGACCCCGGATCTTACGGATTTTTTCAAAAAAATATTTTCCGCCTGATAAGTTGTTGATGGCTGATTTCTTGTCCTGTGATAAAAAGGCTTCTGTTTCGACTGTCAAAACTTTCAGGGGAGCATTTGCAACCGGTTGGCACCATTTTTGAGTGAATTGCCAAAAGTCAGATTTTTGCTGAAATTCTGACCTCGGGGCTTACGGATTTTTTCAAAAAAATATTTTCCGCCGGTTAAGTTGTTGAGGGCTGATTTCTTGTCCTGTGATAAAAGGGCTTCTGTTTCGACTGACAAAACTTTCAGGGGAGCATTTGCAACCGGTTGGCACCATTTTTAAGTGAATTGCCAAAAGTCAGATTTTTGCTGAAATTCTGACCCCGGGGCTTACGGATTTTTTCAAAAAAATATTTTCTGCCGCTTAAGTTCTTGAGGGCTGATTTCTTCTCATGTGATAAAAAGGCTTCTGTTTCGACTGTCAAAACTTTCAGGGGAGCATTTGCAACCGGTTGGCACCATTTTTAAGTGAACTGCCAAAAGTCAGATTTTTGCTGAAATTCTGAACCCGGGGCTTACGGATTTTTTCAAAAAAAATATTTTCCGCCGCTTAAGTTGTTGAGGGCTGATTTCTTGTCCTGCGATAAAAAGGCTTCTGTTTCGACTGTCAAAACTTTCAGGGGAGCATTTGCAAATGGTTGGCACCATTTTTGAGTGAATTGCCAAAAGTCAGATTTTTGCTGAAATTCTGACCCCGGGGCTTACGGATTTTTTCAAAAAAATATTGTCCGCCGCTTAAGTTGTTGAGGGCTGATTTCTTGTCCTGTGATAAAAAGGCTTCTGTTTCGACTGTCAAAACTTTCAGGGGAGCATTTGCAACCGGTTGGCACCATTTTTGAGTGAATTGCCAAAAGTCAGATTTTTGCTGAAATTCTGACCCCGGGGCTTACGGATTTTTTCCAAAAAATATTTTCTGCCGCTTAAGTTGTTGAGGGCTGATTTCTTCTCATGTGATAAAAAGGCTTCTGTTTCGACTGTCAAAACTTTCAGGGGAGCATTTGCAACCGGTTGGCACCATTTTTAAGTGAACTGCCAAAAGTCAGATTTTTGCTGAAATTCTGACCCCCGGGGCTTATGGATTTTTTCAAAAAAATATTTTCTGCCGCTTAAGTTGTTGAGGGCTGATTTCTTCTCATGTGATAAAAAGGCTTCTGTTTCGACTGTCAAAACTTTCAGGGGAGCATTTGCAACCGGTTGGCACCATTTTTGAGTGAATTGACAAAAGTCAGATTTTTGTTGAAATTCTGACCCCGGGGCTTACGGAATTTTTCAAAAAAATATTTTCCACCGGTTAAGTTGTTGAGGGCTGATTTCTTGTCCTGTGATAAAAAGGCTTCTGTTTCGACTGTCAAAACTTTCAGGGGAGCATTTGCAACCGGTTGGCACCATTTCTGAGTGAATTGCCAAAAGTCAGATTTTTGCTGAAATTCTGACCTCGGGGCTTACGGATTTTTTCAAAAAAATATTTTCCGCCGGTTAAGTTGTTGAGGGCTGATTTCTTGTCCTGTGATAAAAAGGCTTCTGTTTCGACTGTCAAAACTTTCAGGGGATCATTTGCAAATGGTTGGCACCATTTTTGAGTGAATTGCCAAAAGTCAGATTTTTGCTGAAATTCTGACCCCGGGGCTTACGGATTTTTTCAAAAAAATATTTTCCGCCTGATAAGTTGTTGAGGGCTGATTTCCTGTCCTGTGATAAAAAGGCTTCTGTTTCGACTGTCAAAACTTTCAGGGGAGCCGTTGCAACCGGTTGACACCATTTTTGAGTGAATTGCCAAAAGTCAGATTTTTGCTGAAATTCTGACCCCGGGGCTTACGGATTTTTTCAAAAAAATATATTCCGCCGGTTAAGTTGTTGAGGGCTGATTTCTTGTCCTGTGATAAAAAGGCTTCTGTTTCGACTGTCAAAACTTTCAGGGGAGCATTTGCAACCGGTTGGCACCATTTTTGAGTGAATTGCCAAAAGTCAGATTTTTGCTGAAATTCTGACCCCGGAGCTTACGGATTTTTTCAAAAAAATATTTTCCGCCGCTTAAGTTGTTGAGGGCTGATTTCTTGTCCTGTGATAAAAAGGCTTCTGTTTCGACTGTCAAAACTTTCAGGGGATCATTTGCAAATGGTTGGCACCATTTTTGAGTGAATTGCCAAAAGTCAGATTTTTGCTGAAATTCTGACCCCGGGGCTTACGGATTTTTTCAAAAAAATATTTTCCGCCGCTTAAGTTGTTGAGGGTTGATTTCTTGTCCTGTGATAAAAAGGCTTCTGTTTCGAATGTCAAAACTTTCAGGGGAGCATTTGCAACCGGTTGGCACCATTTTTGAGTGAATTGCCAAAAGTCAGATTTTTGCTGAAATTCTGAACCCGGGGCTTACGGATTTTTTCAAAAAAATGTTTTCCGCCGGTTAAGTTGTTGAGGGCTGATTTCTTGTCCTGTGATAAAAAGGCTTCTGTTTCGACTGTCAAAACTTTCAGGGGAGCATTTGCAAACGGTTGGCACCATTTTTGAGTGAATTGCCAAAAGTCAGATTTTTGCTGAAATTCTGTCCCAGGGGCTTACGGATTTTTTGAAAAAAATATTTTCTGCCGCTTAAGTTGTTGAGGGCTGATTTCTTGTCCTGTGATAAAAAGGCTTCTGTTTCGACTGTCAAAACTTTCAGGGGAGCCGTTGCAACCGGTTGATACCATTTTTGAGTGAATTGCCAAAAGTCAGATTTTTGCTGAAATTCTGACCCCGGGGCTTACGGATTTTTTCAAAAAAATATATTCCGCCGGTTAAGTTGTTGAGGGCTGATTTCTTGTCCTGTGATAAAAAGGCTTCTGTTTCGACTGTCAAAACTTTCAGGGGAGCATTTGCAACCGGTTGGCACCATTTTTGAGTGAATTGCCAAAAGTCAGATTTTTGCTGAAATTCTGACCCCGTAGCTTACGGATTTTTTCAAAAAAATATTTTCCGCCGGTTAACTTGTTGAGGGCTGATTTCTTGTCCTGTGATAAAAAGGCTTCTGTTTCGACTGTCAAAACTTTCAGGGGAGCATTTGCAACCGGTTGGCACCATTTTTGAGTGAATTGCCAAAAGTCAGATTTTTGCTGAAATTCTGACCCCGGGGCTTACGGATTTTTTCAAAAAAATATTTTCCGCCTGATAAGTTATTGAGGGCTGATTTCTTGTCCTGTGATAAAAAGGCTTCTGTTTCGACTGTCAAAACTTGCAGGGGAGCATTTGCAACCGGTTGGCACCATTTTTGAGTGAATTGCCAAAAGTCAGATTTTTGCTGAAATTCTGACCCCGGGGCTTACGGATTTTTTCAAAAAAATATTTTCCGCCTGATAAGTTATTGAGGGCTGATTTCTTGTCCTGTGATAAAAAGGCTTCTGTTTTCACTGACAAAACTTTCAGGGGAGCATTTGCAAACGGTTGGCACCATTTTTGAGTGAATTGCCAAAAGTCAGATTTTTCCTGAAATTCTGACCCCGGGGCTTACGGATTTTTTCAAAAAAATATTTTCCGTCGCTTAAGTTGTTGAGGGCTGATTTCTTGTCCTCTGATAAAAAGGCTTCTGTTTCGACTGTCAAAACTTTTAGGGGAGCATTTGCAACCGGTTGGCACCATTTTTGAGTGAATTGCCAAAAGTCAGATTTTTGCTGAAATTCTGACCCTCGGGGCTTATGGATTTTTTCAAAAAAATATTTTCCGCCGCTTAAGTTGTTGAGGGCTGATTTCTTGTCCTGTGATACAAAGGCTTCTGTTTTGACTGACAAAACTTTCAGGGGAGCATTTGCAAGCGGTTGGCACCATTTTTAAGTGAATTGCCAAAAGTCAGATTTTTGCTCTAATTCTGACCCCGGATCTTACGGATTTTTTCAAAAAAATATTTTCCGCCGGTTAAGTTGTTGAGGGCTGATTTCTTGTCCTGTGATAAAAAGGCTTCTGTTTCGACTGTCAAAACTTTCAGGGGAGCATTTGCAACCGGTTGGCACCATTTTTGAGTGAATTGCCAAAAGTCAGACTTTTGCTGAAATTCTGACCCCGGGGCTTACGGATTTTTTCAAAAAAAAAATTTCCGCCTGATAAGTTGTTGATGGCTGATTTCTTGTTCTGTGATAAAAAGGCTTCTGTTTCGACTGTCAAAACTTTCAGGGAAGCATTTGCAACCGGTTGGCACCATTTTTGAGTGAATTGCCAAAAGTCAGATTTTTACTGAAATTCTGACCCCGGGGTTTACGGATTTTTTCAAAAAAATATTTTCCGCCGGTTAAGTTGTTGAGGGCTGATTTCTTGTCCTGTGATAAAAAGGCTTCTGTTTCGACTGTCAAAACTTTCAGGGGAGCATTTGCAACCGGTTGGCACCATTTTTAAGTGAATTGCCAAACGTCAGATTTTTGGTGAAATTCTGACCTCGGGGCTTACGGATTTTTTCAAAAAAATATTTACCACCGTTTAAGTTGTTGAGGGCTGATTTCTTGTCCTGTGACAAAAAGGCTTCTGTTTCGACTGTCAAAACTTTCAGGGGAGCATTTGCAACCAGTTGGCACCATTTTTGAGTGAATTGCCAAAAGTCAGATTTTTGCTGAAATTCTGACCCCGGGGCTTACGGATTTTTTCAAAAAAATATTTTCCGCCTGATAAGTTATTGAGGGCTGATTTCTTGTCCTGTGATAAAAAGGCTTCTGTTTCGACTGTCAAAACTTTCAGGGGAGCATTTGCAACCGGTTGGCACCATTTTTGAGTGACTTGCCAAAAGTCAGATTTTTGCTGAAATTCTGACCCCGGGGCTTACGGATTTTTTCAAAAAAATATTTTCCGCCTGATAAGTTATTGAGGGCTGATTTCTTGTCCTGTGATAAAAAGGCTTCTGTTTTCACTGACAAAACTTTCAGGGGAGCATTTGCAAACGGTTGGCACCATTTTTGAGTGAATTGCCAAAAGTCAGATTTTTGCTGAAATTCTGACCCCGGGGCTTACGGATTTTTTCAAAAAAAAAATTTCCGCCTGATAAGTTGTTGATGGCTGATTTCTTGTCCTGTGATAAAAAGGCTTCTGTTTCGACTGTCAAAACTTTCAGGGAAGCATTTGCAACCGGTTGGCACCATTTTTGAGTGAATTGCCAAAAGTCAGATTTTTACTGAAATTCTGACCCCGGGGCTTACGGATTTTTTCAAAAAAATATTTTCCGCCGGTTAAGTTGTTGAGGGCTGATTTCTTGTCCTGTGATAAAAAGGCTTCTGTTTCGACTGTCAAAACTTTCAGGGTAGCATTTGCAACCGGTTGGCACCATTTTTAAGTGAATTGCCAAACGTCAGATTTTTGGTGAAATTCTGACCTCGGGGCTTACGGATTTTTTCAAAAAAATATTTACCACCGTTTAAGTTGTTGAGGGCTGATTTCTTGTCCTGTGACAAAAAGGCTTCTGTTTCGACTGTCAAAACTTTCAGGGGAGCATTTGCAACCAGTTGGCACCATTTTTGAGTGAATTGCCAAAAGTCAGATTTTTGCTGAAATTCTGACCCCGGGGCTTACGGATTTTTTCAAAAAAATATTTTCCGCCTGATAAGTTATTGAGGGCTGATTTCTTGTCCTGTGATAAAAAGGCTTCTGTTTCGACTGTCAAAACTTTCAGGGGAGCATTTGCAACCGGTTGGCACCATTTTTGAGTGAATTGCCAAAAGTCAGATTTTTGCTGAAATTCTGACCCCGGGGCTTACGGATTTTTTCAAAAAAATATTTTCCGCCTGATAAGTTATTGAGGGCTGATTTCTTGTCCTGTGATAAAAAGGCTTCTGTTTTCACTGACAAAACTTTCAGGGGAGCATTTGCAAACGGTTGGCACCATTTTTGAGTGAATTGCCAAAAGTCAGATTTTTGCTGAAATTCTGACCCCGGGGCTTACGGATTTTTTCAAAAAAAAAATTTCCGCCTGATAAGTTGTTGATGGCTGATTTCTTGTCCTGTGATAAAAAGGCTTCTGTTTCGACTGTCAAAACTTTCAGGGAAGCATTTGCAACCGGTTGGCACCATTTTTGAGTGAATTGCCAAAAGTCAGATTTTTACTGAAATTCTGACCCCGGGGCTTACGGATTTTTTCAAAAAAATATTTTCCGCCGGTTAAGTTGTTGAGGGCTGATTTCTTGTCCTGTGATAAAAAGGCTTCTGTTTCGACTGTCAAAACTTTCAGGGTAGCATTTGCAACCGGTTGGCACCATTTTTAAGTGAATTGCCAAACGTCAGATTTTTGGTGAAATTCTGACCTCGGGGCTTACGGATTTTTTCAAAAAAATATTTACCACCGTTTAAGTTGTTGAGGGTTGATTTCTTGTCCTGTGATAAAAAGGCTTCTGTTTCGACTGTCAAAACTTTCAGGGGAGCATTTGCAACCGGTTGGCACCATTTTTGAGTGAATTGCCAAAAGTCAGATTTTTGCTGAAATTCTGACCCCGGGGCTTACGGATTTTTTCAAAAAAATATTTTCCGCCTGATAAGTTATTGAGGGCTGATTTCTTGTCCTGTGATAAAAAGGCTTCTGTTTCGACTGTCAAAACTTGCAGGGGAGCATTTGCAAGCGGTTGGCACCATTTTTGAGTGAATTGCCAAAAGTCAGATTTTTGCTGAAATTCTGACCCCGGGGCTTACGGATTTTTTCAAAAAAATATTTTCCGCCTGATAAGTTATTGAGGGCTGATTTCTTGTCCTGTGATAAAAAGGCTTCTGTTTTCACTGACAAAACTTTCAGGGGAGCATTTGCAACCGGTTGGCACCATTTTTGAGTGAATTGCCAAAAGTCAGATTTTTCCTGAAATTCTGACCCCGGGGCTTACGGATTTTTTCAAAAAAATATTTTCCGTCGCTTAAGTTGTTGAGGGCTGATTTCTTGTCCTCTGATAAAAAGGCTTCTGTTTCGACTGTCAAAACTTTTAGGGGAGCATTTGCAACCGGTTGGCACCATTTTTGAGTGAATTGACAAAAGTCAGATTTTTGCTGAAATTCTGACCCCCGGGGCTTATGGATTTTTTCAAAAAAATATTTTCCGCCGGTTAAGTTATTGAGGGCTGATTTCTTGTCCTGTGATAAAAAGGCTTCTGTTTTCACTGACAAAACTTTCAGGGGAGCATTTGCAAACGGTTGGCACCATTTTTGAGTGAATTGCCAAAAGTCAGATTTTTGCTGAAATTCTGACCCCGGGGCTTACGGATTTTTTCAAAAAAATATTTTCCACCGGTTAAGTTGTTGAGGGCTGATTTCTTCTCATGTGATAAAAGCTTCTGTTTCGACTGTCAAAACTTTCAGGGGAGCATTTGCAACTGGTTGGCACCATTTTTGAGTGAATTGCCAAAAGTCAGATTTTTCCTGAAATTCTGACCCCGGGGCTTACGGATTTTTTCAAAAAAATATTTTCCGCCGCTTAAGTTGTTGAGGGCTGATTTCTTGTCCTGTGATAAAAATACTTCTGTTTCGACTGTCAAAACTTTCAGGGGAGCATTTGCAACCGGTTGGCACCATTTTTGAGTGAATTGCCAAAAGTCAGATTTTTGCTGAAATTCTGACCCCCGGGGCTTATGGATTTTTTCAATAAAATATTTTCCGCTGGTTAAGTTGTTGAGGGCTGGATTTTGTCCTGTGATAAAAAGGCTTCTGTTTTCACTGACAAAACTTTCAGGGGAGCATTTGCAAACGGTTGGCACCATTTTTGAGTGAATTGCCAAAAGTCAGATTTTTGCTGAAATTCTGACCCCGGGGCTTACGGATTTTTTCAAAAAAATATTTTCCGCCGCTTAAGTTGTTGAGGGCTGATTTCCTGTCCTGTGATAAAAAGGCTTCTGTTTCGACTGTCAAAACTTTCAGGGGAGCCGTTGCAACCGGTTGACACCATTTTTGAGTGAATTGCCAAAAGTCAGATTTTTGCTGAAATTCTGACCCCGGGGCTTACGGATTTTTTCAAAAAAATATATTCCGCCGGTTAAGTTGTTGAGGGCTGATTTCTTGTCCTGTGATAAAAAGGCTTCTGTTTCGACTGTCAAAACTTTCAGGGGAGCATTTGCAAACGGTTGGCACCATTTTTGAGTGAATTGCCAAAAGTCAGATTTTTGCTGAAATTCTGACCCAGGGGCTTACGGATTTTTGGAAAAAAATATTTTCTGCCGCTTAAGTTGTTGAGGGCTGATTTCTTGTCCTGTGATAAAAAGGCTTCTGTTTCGACTGTCAAAACTTTCAGGGGAGCCGTTGCAACCGGTTGATACCATTTTTGAGTGAATTGCCAAAAGTCAGATTTTTGCTGAAATTCTGACCCCGGGGCTTACGGATTTTTTCAAAAAAATATTTTCCGCCGGTTAAGTTGTTGAGGGCTGATTTCTTGTCCTGTGATACAAAGGCTTCTGTTTTGACTGACAAAACTTTCAGGGGAGCATTTGCAACCGGTTGGCACCATTTTTAAGTGAATTGCCAAAAGTCAGATTTTTGCTCTAATTCTGACCCCTGATCTTACGGATTTTTTCAAAAAAATATTTTCCGCCGGTTAAGTTGTTGAGGGCTGATTTCTTGTCCTGTGATAAAAAGGCTTCTGTTTCGACTGTCAAAACTTTCAGGGGAGCATTTGCAACCGGTTGGCACCATTTTTAAGTGAATTGCCAAACGTCAGATTTTTGGTGAAATTCTGACCTCGGGGCTTACGGATTTTTTCAAAAAAATATTTACCACCGTTTAAGTTGTTGAGGGTTGATTTCTTGTCCTGTGATAAAAAGGCTTCTGTTTCGACTGTCAAAACTTGCAGGGGAGCATTTGCAAGCGGTTGGCACCATTTTTGAGTGAATTGCCAAAAGTCAGATTTTTGCTGAAATTCTGATCCCGGGGCTTACGGATTTTTTCAAAAAAATATTTTCCGCCTGATAAGTTATTGAGGGCTGATTTCTTGTCCTGTGATAAAAAGGCTTCTGTTTCGACTGTCAAAACTTGCAGGGGAGCATTTGCAAGCGGTTGGCACCATTTTTGAGTGAATTGCCAAAAGTCAGATTTTTGCTGAAATTCTGATCCCGGGGCTTACGGATTTTTTCAAAAAAATATTTTCCGCCTGATAAGTTATTGAGGGCTGATTTCTTGTCCTGTGATAAAAAGGCTTCTGTTTTCACTGACAAAACTTTCAGGGGAGCATTTGCAAACGGTTGGCACCATTTTTGAGTGAATTGCCAAAAGTCAGATTTTTGCTGAAATTCTGACCCCGGGGCTTACGGATTTTTTCAAAAAAATATTTTCCACCGGTTAAGTTGTTGAGGGCTGATTTCTTCTCATGTGATAAAAAGGCTTCTGTTTCGACTGTCAAAACTTTCAGGGGAGCATTTGCAACTGGTTGGCACCATTTTTGAGTGAATTGCCAAAAGTCAGATTTTTCCTGAAATTCTGACCCCGGGGCTTACGGATTTTTTCAAAAAAATATTTTCCGTCGCTTAAGTTGTTGAGGGCTGATTTCTTGTCCTCTGATAAAAAGGCTTCTGTTTCGACTGTCAAAACTTTTAGGGGAGCATTTGCAACCGGTTGGCACCATTTTTTAGTGAATTGCCAAAAGTCAGATTTTTGCTGAAATTCTGACCCCCGGGGCTTATGGATTTTTTCAAAAAAATATTTTCCGCCGGTTAAGTTATTGAGGGCTGATTTCTTGTCCTGTGATAAAAAGGCTTCTGTTTTCACTGACAAAACTTTCAGGGGAGCATTTGCAAACGGTTGGCACCATTTTTGAGTGAATTGCCAAAAGTCAGATTTTTGCTGAAATTCTGACCCCGGGGCTTACGGATTTTTTCAAAAAAATATTTTCCGCCGCTTAAGTTGTTGAGGGCTGATTTCTTGTCCTGTGATACAAAGGCTTCTGTTTTGACTGACAAAACTTTCAGGGGAGCATTTGCAACCGGTTGGCACCATTTTTAAGTGAATTGCCAAAAGTCAGATTTTTGCTCTAATTCTGACCCCGGATCTTACGGATTTTTTCAAAAAAATATTTTCCGCCGGTTAAGTTGTTGAGGGCTGATTTCTTGTCCTGTGATAAAAAGGCTTCTGTTTCGACTGTCAAAACTTTCAGGGGAGCATTTGCAACCGGTTGGCACCATTTTTGAGTGAATTGCCAAAAGTCAGACTTTTGCTGAAATTCTGACCCCGGGGCTTACGGATTTTTTCAAAAAAAAAATTTCCGCCTGATAAGTTGTTGATGGCTGATTTCTTGTCCTGTGATAAAAAGGCTTCTGTTTCGACTGTCAAAACTTTCAGGGAAGCATTTGCAACCGGTTGGCACCATTTTTGAGTGAATTGCCAAAAGTCAGATTTTTACTGAAATTCTGACCCCGGGGCTTACGGATTTTTTCAAAAAAATATTTTCCGCCGGTTAAGTTGTTGAGGGCTGATTTCTTGTCCTGTGATAAAAAGGCTTCTGTTTCGACTGTCAAAACTTTCAGGGGAGCATTTGCAACCGGTTGGCACCATTTTTAAGTGAATTGCCAAACGTCAGATTTTTGGTGAAATTCTGACCTCGGGGCTTACGGATTTTTTCAAAAAAATATTTACCACCGTTTAAGTTGTTGAGGGCTGATTTCTTGTCCTGTGATAAAAAGGCTTCTGTTTCGACTGTCAAAACTTTCAGGGGAGCATTTGCAACCAGTTGGCACCATTTTTGAGTGAATTGCCAAAAGTCAGATTTTTGCTGAAATTCTGACCCCGGGGCTTACGGATTTTTTCAAAAAAATATTTTCCGCCTGATAAGTTATTGAGGGCTGATTTCTTGTCCTGTGATAAAAAGGCTTCTGTTTCGACTGTCAAAACTTTCAGGGGAGCATTTGCAACCGGTTGGCACCATTTTTGAGTGAATTGCCAAAAGTCAGATTTTTGCTGAAATTCTGACCCCGGGGCTTACGGATTTTTTCAAAAAAATATTTTCCGCCTGATAAGTTATTGAGGGCTGATTTCTTGTCCTGTGATAAAAAGGCTTCTGTTTTCACTGACAAAACTTTCAGGGGAGCATTTGCAACCGGTTGGCACCATTTTTGAGTGAATTGCCAAAAGTCAGATTTTTGCTGAAATTCTGACCCCGGGGCTTACGGATTTTTTCAAAAAAATATTTTCCGCCTGATAAGTTATTGAGGGCTGATTTCTTGTCCTGTGATAAAAAGGCTTCTGTTTTCACTGACAAAACTTTCAGGGGACCATTTGCAAACGGTTGGCACCATTTTTGAGTGAATTGCCAAAAGTCAGATTTTTGCTGAAATTCTGACCCCGGGGCTTACGGATTTTTTCAAAAAAATATTTTCCGCCTGATAAGTTGTTGATGGCTGATTTCTTGTCCTGTGATAAAAAGGCTTCTGTTTCGACTGTCAAAACTTTCAGGGTAGCATTTGCAACCGGTTGGCACCATTTTTAAGTGAATTGCCAAACGTCAGATTTTTGGTGAAATTCTGACCTCGGGGCTTACGGATTTTTTCAAAAAAATATGTACCACCGTTTAAGTTGTTGAGGGCTGATTTCTTGTCCTGTGATAAAAAGGCTTCTGTTTCGACTGTCAAAACTTTCAGGGGAGCATTTGCAACCAGTTGGCACCATTTTTGAGTGAATTGCCAAAAGTCAGATTTTTGCTGAAATTCTGACCCCGGGGCTTACGGATTTTTTCAAAAAAATATTTTCCGCCTGATAAGTTATTGAGGGCTGATTTCTTGTCCTGTGATAAAAAGGCTTCTGTTTCGACTGTCAAAACTTGCAGGGGAGCATTTGCAAGCGGTTGGCACCATTTTTGAGTGAATTGCCAAAAGTCAGATTTTTGCTGAAATTCTGACCCCCGGGGCTTATGGATTTTTTCAATAAAATATTTTCCGCTGGTTAAGTTGTTGAGGGCTGATTTCTTGTCCTGTGATAAAAAGGCTTCTGTTTTCACTGACAAAACTTTCAGGGGAGCATTTGCAAACGGTTGGCACCATTTTTGAGTGAATTGCCAAAAGTCAGATTTTTGCTGAAATTCTGACCCCGGGGCTTACGGATTTTTTCAAAAAAATATTTTCCGTCGCTTAAGTTGTTGAGGGCTGATTTCTTGTCCTCTGATAAAAAGGCTTCTGTTTCGACTGTCAAAACTTTTAGGGGAGCATTTGCAACCGGTTGGCACCATTTTTGAGTGAATTGCCAAAAGTCAGATTTTTGCTGAAATTCTGACCCCCGGGGCTTATGGATTTTTTCAAAAAAATATTTTCCGCCGGTTAAGTTATTGAGGGCTGATTTCTTGTCCTGTGATAAAAAGGCTTCTGTTTTCACTGACAAAACTTTCAGGGGAGCATTTGCAAACGGTTGGCACCATTTTTGAGTGAATTGCCAAAAGTCAGATTTTTGCTGAAATTCTGACCCCGGGGCTTACGGATTTTTTCAAAAAAATATTTTCCGCCTGATAAGTTATTGAGGGCTGATTTCTTGTCCTGTGATAAAAAGGCTTCTGTTTTCACTGACAAAACTTTCAGGGGAGCATTTGCAAACGGTTGGCACCATTTTTGAGTGAATTGCCAAAAGTCAGATTTTTGCTGAAATTCTGACCCCGGGGCTTACGGATTTTTTCAAAAAAAAAATTTCCGCCTGATAAGTTGTTGATGGCTGATTTCTTGTCCTGTGATAAAAAGGCTTCTGTTTCGACTGTCAAAACTTTCAGGGAAGCATTTGCAACCGGTTGGCACCATTTTTGAGTGAATTGCCAAAAGTCAGATTTTTACTGAAATTCTGACCCCGGGGCTTACGGATTTTTTCAAAAAAATATTTTCCGCCGGTTAAGTTGTTGAGGGCTGATTTCTTGTCCTGTGATAAAAAGGCTTCTGTTTCGACTGTCAAAACTTTCAGGGTAGCATTTGCAACCGGTTGGCACCATTTTTAAGTGAATTGCCAAACGTCAGATTTTTGGTGAAATTCTGACCTCGGGGCTTACGGATTTTTTCAAAAAAATATTTACCACCGTTTAAGTTGTTGAGGGTTGATTTCTTGTCCTGTGATAAAAAGGCTTATGTTTCGACTGTCAAAACTTTCAGGGGAGCATTTGCAACCGGTTGGCACCATTTTTGAGTGAATTGCCAAAAGTCAGATTTTTGCTGAAATTCTGACCCCGGGGCTTACGGATTTTTTCAAAAAAATATTTTCCGCCTGATAAGTTATTGAGGGCTGATTTCTTGTCCTGTGATAAAAAGGCTTCTGTTTCGACTGTCAAAACTTGCAGGGGAGCATTTGCAAGCGGTTGGCACCATTTTTGAGTGAATTGCCAAAAGTCAGATTTTTGCTGAAATTCTGACCCCGGGGCTTACGGATTTTTTCAAAAAAATATTTTCCGCCTGATAAGTTATTGAGGGCTGATTTCTTGTCCTGTGATAAAAAGGCTTCTGTTTTCACTGACAAAACTTTCAGGGGAGCATTTGCAAACGGTTGGCACCATTTTTGAGTGAATTGCCAAAAGTCAGATTTTTCCTGAAATTCTGACCCCGGGGCTTACGGATTTTTTCAAAAAAATATTTTCCGTCGCTTAAGTTGTTGAGGGCTGATTTCTTGTCCTCTGATAAAAAGGCTTCTGTTTCGACTGTCAAAACTTTTAGGGGAGCATTTGCAACCGGTTGGCACCATTTTTGAGTGAATTGCCAAAAGTCAGATTTTTGCTGAAATTCTGACCCCCGGGGCTTATGGATTTTTTCAAAAAAATATTTTCCGCCGGTTAAGTTATTGAGGGCTGATTTCTTGTCCTGTGATAAAAAGGCTTCTGTTTTCACTGACAAAAATTTCAGGGGAGCATTTGCAAACGGTTGGCACCATTTTTGAGTGAATTGCCAAAAGTCAGATTTTTGCTGAAATTCTGACCCCGGGGCTTACGGATTTTTTCAAAAAAATATTTTCCACCGGTTAAGTTGTTGAGGGCTGATTTCTTCTCATGTGATAAAAAGGCTTCTGTTTCGACTGTCAAAACTTTCAGGGGAGCATTTGCAACTGGTTGGCACCATTTTTGAGTGAATTGCCAAAAGTCAGATTTTTGCTGAAATTCTGACCCCGGGGCTTACGGATTTTTTCAAAAAAATATTTTCCGCCGCTTAAGTTGTTGAGGGCTGATTTCTTGTCCTGTGATAAAAATACTTCTGTTTCGACTGTCAAAACTTTCAGGGGAGCATTTGCAACCGGTTGGCACCATTTTTGAGTGAATTGCCAAAAGTCAGATTTTTGCTGAAATTCTGACCCCCGGGGCTTATGGATTTTTTCAATAAAATATTTTCCGCTGGTTAAGTTGTTGAGGGCTGGATTTTGTCCTGTGATAAAAAGGCTTCTGTTTTCACTGACAAAACTTTCAGGGGAGCATTTGCAAACGGTTGGCACCATTTTTGAGTGAATTGCCAAAAGTCAGATTTTTGCTGAAATTCTGACCCCGGGGCTTACGGATTTTTTCAAAAAAATATTTTCCGCCTGATAAGTTGTTGAGGGCTGATTTCCTGTCCTGTGATAAAAAGGCTTCTGTTTCGACTGTCAAAACTTTCAGGGGAGCCGTTGCAACCGGTTGACACCATTTTTGAGTGAATTGCCAAAAGTCAGATTTTTGCTGAAATTCTGACCCCGGGGCTTACGGATTTTTTGAAAAAAAATATATTCCGCCGGTTAAGTTGTTGAGGGCTGATTTCTTGTCCTGTGATAAAAAGGCTTCTGTTTCGACTGTCAAAACTTTCAGGGGAGCATTTGCAAACGGTTGGCACCATTTTTGAGTGAATTGCCAAAAGTCAGATTTTTGCTGAAATTCTGACCCAGGGGCTTACGGATTTTTTGAAAAAAATATTTTCTGCCGCTTAAGTTGTTGAGGGCTGATTTCTTGTCCTGTGATAAAAAGGCTTCTGTTTCGACTGTCAAAACTTTCAGGGGAGCCGTTGCAACCGGTTGGCACCATTTTTGAGTGAATTGCCAAAAGTCAGATTTTTCCTGAAATTCTGACCCCGGGGCTTACGGATTTTTTCAAAAAAATATTTTCCGTCGCTTAAGTTGTTGAGGGCTGATTTCTTGTCCTCTGATAAAAAGGCTTCTGTTTCGACTGTCAAAACTTTTAGGGGAGCATTTGCAACCGGTTGGCACCATTTTTGAGTGAATTGCCAAAAGTCAGATTTTTGCTGAAATTCTGACCCCCGGGGCTTATGGATTTTTTCAAAAAAATATTTTCCGCCGGTTAAGTTGTTGAGGGCTGATTTTTGTCCTGTGATAAAAAGGCTTCTGTTTTCACTGACAAAACTTTCAGGGGAGCATTTGCAACCGGTTGGCACCATTTTTGAGTGAATTGCCAAAAGTCAGATTTTTGCTGAAATTCTGACCCCCGGGGCTTATGGATTTTTTCAAAAAAATATTTTCCGCCTGATAAGTTATTTAGGGCTGATTTCTTGTCCTGTGATAAAAAGGCTTCTGTTTCGACTGTCAAAACTTTCAGGGGAGCATTTGCAACCGGTTGGCACCATTTTTGAGTGAATTGCCAAAAGTCAGATTTTTGCTGAAATTCTGACCCCGGGGCTTACGGATTTTTTCAAAAAAATATTTTCCGCCTGATAAGTTATTGAGGGCTGATTTCTTGTCCTGTGATAAAAAGGCTTCTGTTTTCACTGACAAAACTTTCAGGGGAGCATTTGCAAACGGTTGGCACCATTTTTGAGTGAATTGCCAAAAGTCAGATTTTTGCTGAAATTCTGACCCCGGGGCTTACGGATTTTTTCAAAAAAAAAATTTCCGCCTGATAAGTTGTTGATGGCTGATTTCTTGTCCTGTGATAAAAAGGCTTCTGTTTCGACTGTCAAAACTTTCAGGGAAGCATTTGCAACCGGTTGGCACCATTTTTGAGTGAATTTCCAAAAGTCAGATTTTTACTGAAATTCTGACCCCGGGGCTTACGGATTTTTTCAAAAAAATATTTTCCGCCGGTTAAGTTGTTGAGGCTGATTTCTTGTTCTGTGATAAAAAGGCTTCTGTTTCGACTGTCAAAACTTTCAGGGTAGCATTTGCAACCGGTTGGCACCATTTTTAAGTGAATTGCCAAACGTCAGATTTTTGGTGAAATTCTGACCTCGGGGCTTACGGATTTTTTCAAAAAAATATTTTCCGCCGGTTAAGTTATTGAGGGCTGATTTCTTGTCCTGTGATAAAAAGGCTTCTGTTTTCACTGACAAAACTTTCAGGGGAGCATTTGCAAACGGTTGGCACCATTTTTGAGTGAATTGCCAAAAGTCAGATTTTTGCTGAAATTCTGACCCCGGGGCTTACGGATTTTTTCAAAAAAATATTTTCCGCCTGATAAGTTATTGAGGGCTGATTTCTTGTCCTGTGATAAAAAGGCTTCTGTTTCGACTGTCAAAACTTGCAGGGGAGCATTTGCAAGCGGTTGGCACCATTTTTGAGTGAATTGCCAAAAGTCAGATTTTTGCTGAAATTCTGACCCCGGGGCTTATGGATTTTTTCAATAAAATATTTTCCGCTGGTTAAGTTGTTGAGGGCTGGATTTTGTCCTGTGATAAAAAGGCTTCTGTTTTCACTGACAAAACTTTCAGGGGAGCATTTGCAAACGGTTGGCACCATTTTTGAGTGAATTGCCAAAAGTCAGATTTTTGCTGAAATTCTGACCCCGGGGCTTACGGATTTTTTCAAAAAAATATTTTCCGCCTGATAAGTTGTTGAGGGCTGATTTCCTGTCCTGTGATAAAAAGGCTTCTGTTTCGACTGTCAAAACTTTCAGGGGAGCCGTTGCAACCGGTTGGCACCATTTTTGAGTGAATTGCCAAAAGTCAGATTTTTGCTGAAATTCTGACCCCGGGGCTTACGGATTTTTTCAAAAAAATATATTCCGCCGGTTAAGTTGTTGAGGGCTGATTTCTTGTCCTGTGATAAAAAGGCTTCTGTTTCGACTGTCAAAACTTTCAGGGGAGCATTTGCAAACGGTTGGCACCATTTTTGAGTGAATTGCCAAAAGTCAGATTTTTGCTGAAATTCTGACCCAGGGGCTTACGGATTTTTTGAAAAAAATATTTTCTGCCGCTTAAGTTGTTGAGGGCTGATTTCTTGTCCTGTGATAAAAAGGCTTCTGTTTCGACTGTCAAAACTTTCAGGGGAGCCGTTGCAACCGGTTGGCACCATTTTTGAGTGAATTGCCAAAAGTCAGATTTTTGCTGAAATTCTGACCCCGGGGCTTACGGATTTTTTCAAAAAAGTATTTTCCGCCGGTTAAGTTGCTGAGGGCTGATTTCTTGTCCTGTGATACAAAGGCTTCTGTTTTGACTGACAAAACTTTCAGGGGAGCATTTGCAACCGGTTGGCACCATTTTTAAGTGAATTGCCAAAAGTCAGATTTTTGCTCTAATTCTGACCCCTGATCTTACGGATTTTTTCAAAAAAATATTTTCCGCCGGTTAAGTTGTTGAGGGCTGATTTCTTGTCCTGTGATAAAAAGGCTTCTGTTTCGACTGTCAAAACTTTCAGGGGAGCATTTGCAACCGGTTGGCACCATTTTTGAGTGAATTGCCAAAAGTCAGAATTTTGCTGAAATTCTGACCCCGGGGCTTACGGATTTTTTCAAAAAAAAAATTTCCGCCTGATAAGTTGTTGATGGCTGATTTCTTGTCCTGTGATAAAAAGGCTTCTGTTTCGACTGTCAAAACTTTCAGGGAAGCATTTGCAACCGGTTGGCACCATTTTTGAGTGAATTGCCAAAAGTCAGATTTTTACTGAAATTCTGACCCCGGGGCTTACGGATTTTTTCAAAAAAATATTTTCCGCCGGTTAAGTTGTTGAGGGCTAATTTCTTGTCCTGTGATAAAAAGGCTTCTGTTTCGACTGTCAAAACTTTCAGGGGAGCATTTGCAACCGGTTGGCACCATTTTTAAGTGAATTGCCAAACGTCAGATTTTTGGTGAAATTCTGACCTCGGGGCTTACGGATTTTTTCAAAAAAATATTTACCACCGTTTAAGTTGTTGAGGGCTGATTTCTTGTCCTGTGATAAAAAGGCTTCTGTTTCGACTGTCAAAACTTTCAGGGGAGCATTTGCAACTGGTTGGCACCATTTTTGAGTGAATTGCCAAAAGTCAGATTTTTCCTGAAATTCTGACCCCGGGGCTTACGGATTTTTTCAAAAAAATATTTTCCGTCGCTTAAGTTGTTGAGGGCTGATTTCTTGTCCTCTGATAAAAAGGCTTCTGTTTCGACTGTCAAAACTTTTAGGGGAGCATTTGCAACCGGTTGGCACCATTTTTGAGTGAATTGCCAAAAGTCAGATTTTTGCTGAAATTCTGACCCCCGGGGCTTATGGATTTTTTCAAAAAAATATTTTCCGCCGGTTAAGTTGTTGAGGGCTGATTTTTGTCCTGTGATAAAAAGGCTTCTGTTTTCACTGACAAAACTTTCAGGGGAGCATTTGCAACCGGTTGGCACCATTTTTGAGTGAATTGCCAAAAGTCAGATTTTTGCTGAAATTCTGACCCCGGGGCTTACGGATTTTTTCAAAAAAATATTTTCCGCCTGATAAGTTATTGAGGGCTGATTTCTTGTCCTGTGATAAAAAGGCTTCTGTTTTCACTGACAAAACTTTCAGGGGAGCATTTGCAAACGGTTGGCACCATTTTTGAGTGAATTGCCAAAAGTCAGATTTTTGCTGAAATTCTGACCCCGGGGCTTACGGATTTTTTCAAAAAAAAAAATTCCGCCTGATAAGTTGTTGATGGCTGATTTCTTGTCCTGTGATAAAAAGGCTTCTGTTTCGACTGTCAAAACTTTCAGGGAAGCATTTGCAACCGGTTGGCACCATTTTTGAGTGAATTGCCAAAAGTCAGATTTTTACTGAAATTCTGACCCCGGGGCTTACGGATTTTTTCAAAAAAATATTTTCCGCCGGTTAAGTTGTTGAGTGCTGATTTCTTGTTCTGTGATAAAAAGGCTTCTGTTTCGACTGTCAAAACTTTCAGGGTAGCATTTGCAACCGGTTGGCACCATTTTTAAGTGAATTGCCAAACGTCAGATTTTTGGTGAAATTCTGACCTCGGGGCTTACGGATTTTTTCAAAAAAATATTTACCACCGTTTAAGTTGTTGAGGGCTGATTTCTTGTCCTGTGATAAAAAGGCTTCTGTTTCGACTGTCAAAACTTTCAGGGGAGCATTTGCAACCAGTTGGCACCATTTTTGAGTGAATTGCCAAAAGTCAGATTTTTGCTGAAATTCTGACCCCGGGGCTTACGGATTTTTTCAAAAAAATATTTTCCGCCTGATAAGTTATTGAGGGCTGATTTCTTGTCCTGTGATAAAAAGGCTTCTGTTTCGACTGTCAAAACTTGCAGGGGAGCATTTGCAAGCGGTTGGCACCATTTTTGAGTGAATTGCCAAAAGTCAGATTTTTGCTGAAATTCTGACCCCGGGGCTTACGGATTTTTTCAAAAAAATATTTTCCGCCTGATAAGTTATTGAGGGCTGATTTCTTGTCCTGTGATAAAAAGGCTTCTGTTTTCACTGACAAAACTTTCAGGGGAGCATTTGCAAACGGTTGGCACCATTTTTGAGTGAATTGCCAAAAGTCAGATTTTTGCTGAAATTCTGACCCCGGGGCTTACGGATTTTTTCAAAAAAATATTTTCCACCGGTTAAGTTGTTGAGGGCTGATTTCTTCTCATGTGATAAAAAGGCTTCTGTTTCGACTGTCAAAACTTTCAGGGGAGCATTTGCAACTGGTTGGCACCATTTTTGAGTGAATTGCCAAAAGTCAGATTTTTCCTGAAATTCTGACCCCGGGGCTTACGGATTTTTTCAAAAAAATATTTTCCGTCGCTTAAGTTGTTGAGGGCTGATTTCTTGTCCTGTGATAAAAAGGCTTCTGTTTCGACTGTCAAAACTTTTAGGGGAGCATTTGCAACCGGTTGGCACCATTTTTGAGTGAATTGCCAAAAGTCAGATTTTTGCTGAAATTCTGACCCCCGGGGCTTATGGATTTTTTCAAAAAAATATTTTCCGCCGGTTAAGTTATTGAGGGCTGATTTCTTGTCCTGTGATAAAAAGGCTTCTGTTTTCACTGACAAAACTTTCAGGGGAGCATTTGCAAACGGTTGGCACCATTTTTGAGTGAATTGCCAAAAGTCAGATTTTTGCTGAAATTCTGACCCCGGGGCTTACGGATTTTTTCAAAAAAATATTTTCCGCCGCTTAAGTTGTTGAGGGCTGATTTCTTGTCCTGTGATACAAAGGCTTCTGTTTTGACTGACAAAACTTTCAGGGGAGCATTTGCAACCGGTTGGCACCATTTTTAAGTGAATTGCCAAAAGTCAGATTTTTGCTGAAATTCTGACCCCGGATCTTACGGATTTTTTCAAAAAAATATTTTCCGCCGGTTAAGTTGTTGAGGGCTGATTTCTTGTCCTGTGATAAAAAGGCTTCTGTTTCGACTGTCAAAACTTTCAGGGGAGCATTTGCAACCGGTTGGCACCATTTTTGAGTGAATTGCCAAAAGTCAGACTTTTGCTGAAATTCTGACCCCGGGGCTTACGGATTTTTTCAAAAAAAAAATTTCCGCCGGTTAAGTTGTTGAGGGCTGATTTCTTGTCCTGTGATAAAAAGGCTTCTGTTTCGACTGTCAAAACTTTCAGGGGAGCATTTGCAACCGGTTGGCACCATTTTTAAGTGAATTGCCAAACGTCAGATTTTTGGTGAAATTCTGACCTCGGGGCTTACGGATTTTTTCAAAAAAATATTTACCACCGTTTAAGTTGTTGAGGGCTGATTTCTTGTCCTGTGACAAAAAGGCTTCTGTTTCGACTGTCAAAACTTTCAGGGGAGCATTTGCAACCAGTTGGCACCATTTTTGAGTGAATTGCCAAAAGTCAGATTTTTGCTGAAATTCTGACCCCGGGGCTTACGGATTTTTTCAAAAAAATATTTTCCGCCTGATAAGTTATTGAGGGCTGATTTCTTGTCCTGTGATAAAAAGGCTTCTGTTTCGACTGTCAAAACTTTCAGGGGAGCATTTGCAACCGGTTGGCACCATTTTTGAGTGAATTGCCAAAAGTCAGATTTTTGCTGAAATTCTGACCCCGGGGCTTACGGATTTTTTCAAAAAAATATTTTCCGCCGGTTAAGTTGTTGAGGGCTGATTTCTTGTCCTGTGATAAAAAGGCTTCTGTTTCGACTGTCAAAACTTTCAGGGTAGCATTTGCAACCGGTTGGCACCATTTTTAAGTGAATTGCCAAACGTCAGATTTTTGGTGAAATTCTGACCTCGGGGCTTACGGATTTTTTCAAAAAAATATTTACCACCGTTTAAGTTGTTGAGGGCTGATTTCTTGTCCTGTGATAAAAAGGCTTCTGTTTCGACTGTCAAAACTTTCAGGGGAGCATTTGCAACCAGTTGGCACCATTTTTGAGTGAATTGCCAAAAGTCAGATTTTTGCTGAAATTCTGACCCCGGGGCTTACGGATTTTTTCAAAAAAATATTTTCCGCCTGATAAGTTATTGAGGGCTGATTTCTTGTCCTGTGATAAAAAGGCTTCTGTTTCGACTGTCAAAACTTTCAGGGGAGCATTTGCAAGCGGTTGGCACAATTTTTGAGTGAATTGCCAAAAGTCAGATTTTTGCTGAAATTCTGACCCCGGGGCTTACGGATTTTTTCAAAAAAATATTTTCCGCCTGATAAGTTATTGAGGGCTGATTTCTTGTCCTGTGATAAAAAGGCTTCTGTTTTCACTGACAAAACTTTCAGGGGAGCATTTGCAAACGGTTGGCACCATTTTTGAGTGAATTGCCAAAAGTCAGATTTTTGCTGAAATTCTGACCCCGGGGCTTACGGATTTTTTCAAAAAAATATTTTCCACCGGTTAAGTTGTTGAGGGCTGATTTCTTCTCATGTGATAAAAAGGCTTCTGTTTCGACTGTCAAAACTTTCAGGGGAGCATTTGCAACTGGTTGGCACCATTTTTGAGTGAATTGCCAAAAGTCAGATTTTTCCTGAAATTCTGACCCCGGGGCTTACGGATTTTTTCAAAAAAATATTTTCCGTCGCTTAAGTTGTTGAGGGCTGATTTCTTGTCCTCTGATAAAAAGGCTTCTGTTTCGACTGTCAAAACTTTTAGGGGAGCATTTGCAACCGGTTGGCACCATTTTTGAGTGAATTGCCAAAAGTCAGATTTTTGCTGAAATTCTGACCCCCGGGGCTTATGGATTTTTTCAAAAAAATATTTTCCGCCGGTTAAGTTATTGAGGGCTGATTTCTTGTCCTGTGATAAAAAGGCTTCTGTTTTCACTGACAAAACTTTCAGGGGAGCATTTGCAAACGGTTGGCACCATTTTTGAGTGAATTGCCAAAAGTCAGATTTTTGCTGAAATTCTGACCCCGGGGCTTACGGATTTTTTCAAAAAAATATTTTCCACCGGTTAAGTTGTTGAGGGCTGATTTCTTCTCATGTGATAAAAAGGCTTCTGTTTCGACTGTCAAAACTTTCAGGGGAGCATTTGCAACTGGTTGGCACCATTTTTGAGTGAATTGCCAAAAGTCAGATTTTTGCTGAAATTCTGACCCCGGGGCTTACGGATTTTTTCAAAAAAATATTTTCCGCCGCTTAAGTTGTTGAGGGCTGATTTCTTGTCCTGTGATAAAAATACTTCTGTTTCGACTGTCAAAACTTTCAGGGGAGCATTTGCAACCGGTTGGCACCATTTTTGAGTGAATTGCCAAAAGTCAGATTTTTGCTGAAATTCTGACCCCCGGGGCTTATGGATTTTTTCAATAAAATATTTTCCGCTGGTTAAGTTGTTGAGGGCTGGATTTTGTCCTGTGATAAAAAGGCTTCTGTTTTCACTGACAAAACTTTCAGGGGAGCATTTGCAAACGGTTGGCACCATTTTTGAGTGAATTGCCAAAAGTCAGATTTTTGCTGAAATTCTGACCCCGGGACTTACGGATTTTTTCAAAAAAATATTTTCCGCCTGATAAGTTGTTGAGGGCTGATTTCCTGTCCTGTGATAAAAAGGCTTCTGTTTCGACTGTCAAAACTTTCAGGGGAGCCGTTGCAACCGGTTGACACCATTTTTGAGTGAATTGCCAAAAGTCAGATTTTTGCTGAAATTCTGACCCCGGGGCTTACGGATTTTTTCAAAAAAATATTTTCCGCCGCTTAAGTTGTTGAGGGCTGATTTCTTGTCCTGTGATAAAAAGGCTTCTGTTTCGACTGTCAAAACTTTCAGGGGAGCATTTGCAAACGGTTGGCACCATTTTTGAGTGAATTGCCAAAAGTCAGATTTTTGCTGAAATTCTGACCCAGGGGCTTACGGATTTTTTGAAAAAAATATTTTCCACCGGTTAAGTTGTTGAGGGCTGATTTCTTCTCATGTGATAAAAAGGCTTCTGTTTCGACTGTCAAAACTTTCAGGGGAGCATTTGCAACTGGTTGGCACCATTTTTGAGTGAATTGCCAAAAGTCAGATTTTTGCTGAAATTCTGACCCCGGGGCTTACGGATTTTTTCAAAAAAATATTTTCCGCCGCTTAAGTTGTTGAGGGCTGATTTCTTGTCCTGTGATAAAAATACTTCTGTTTCGACTGTCAAAACTTTCAGGGGAGCATTTGCAACCGGTTGGCACCATTTTTGAGTGAATTGCCAAAAGTCAGATTTTTGCTGAAATTCTGACCCCCGGGGCTTATGGATTTTTTCAATAAAATATTTTCCGCTGGTTAAGTTGTTGAGGGCTGGATTTTGTCCTGTGATAAAAAGGCTTCTGTTTTCACTGACAAAACTTTCAGGGGAGCATTTGCAAACGGTTGGCACCATTTTTGAGTGAATTGCCAAAAGTCAGATTTTTGCTGAAATTCTGACCCCGGGGATTACGGATTTTTTCAAAAAAATATTTTCCGCCTGATAAGTTGTTGAGGGCTGATTTCCTGTCCTGTGATAAAAAGGCTTCTGTTTCGACTGTCAAAACTTTCAGGGGAGCCGTTGCAACCGGTTGACACCATTTTTGAGTGAATTGCCAAAAGTCAGATTTTTGCTGAAATTCTGACCCCGGGGCTTACGGATTTTTTCAAAAAAATATATTCCGCCGGTTAAGTTGTTGAGGGCTGATTTCTTGTCCTGTGATAAAAAGGCTTCTGTTTCGACTGTCAAAACTTTCAGGGGAGCATTTGCAACCGGTTGGCACCATTTTTGAGTGAATTGCCAAAAGTCAGATTTTTGCTGAAATTCTGACCCCGGAGCTTACGGATTTTTTCAAAAAAATATTTTCCGCCGCTTAAGTTGTTGAGGGCTGATTTCTTGTCCTGTGATAAAAAGGCTTCTGTTTCGACTGTCAAAACTTTCAGGGGATCATTTGCAAATGGTTGGCACCATTTTTGAGTGAATTGCCAAAAGTCAGATTTTTGCTGAAATTCTGACCCCTGATCTTACGGATTTTTTCAAAAAAATATTTTCCGCCGGTTAAGTTGTTGAGGGCTGATTTCTTGTCCTGTGATAAAAAGGCTTCTGTTTCGACTGTCAAAACTTTCAGGGAAGCATTTGCAACCGGTTGGCACCATTTTTGAGTGAATTGCCAAAAGTCAGATTTTTACTGAAATTCTGACCCCGGGGCTTACGGATTTTTTCAAAAAAATATTTTCCGCCGGTTAAGTTGTTGAGGGCTGATTTCTTGTCCTGTGATAAAAAGGCTTCTGTTTCGACTGTCAAAACTTTCAGGGGAGCATTTGCAACCGGTTGGCACCATTTTTAAGTGAATTGCCAAACGTCAGATTTTTGGTGAAATTCTGACCTCGGGGCTTACGGATTTTTTCAAAAAAATATTTACCACCGTTTAAGTTGTTGAGGGCTGATTTCTTGTCCTGTGATAAAAAGGCTTCTGTTTCGACTGTCAAAACTTTCAGGGGAGCATTTGCAACCGGTTGGCACCATTTTTGAGTGAATTGCCAAAAGTCAGATTTTTGCTGAAATTCTGACCCCGGGGCTTACGGATTTTTTCAAAAATATATTTTCCGCCTGATAAGTTATTGAGGGCTGATTTCTTGTCCTGTGATAAAAAGGCTTCTGTTTTCACTGACAAAACTTTCAGGGGAGCATTTGCAAACGGTTGGCACCATTTTTGAGTGAATTGCCAAAAGTCAGATTTTTGCTGAAATTCTGACCCCGGGGCTTACGGATTTTTTCAAAAAAAAAAATTCCGCCTGATAAGTTGTTGATGGCTGATTTCTTGTCCTGTGATAAAAAGGCTTCTGTTTCGACTGTCAAAACTTTCAGGGAAGCATTTGCAACCGGTTGGCACCATTTTTGAGTGAATTGCCAAAAGTCAGATTTTTACTGAAATTCTGACCCCGGGGCTTACGGATTTTTTCAAAAAAATATTTTCCGCCGGTTAAGTTGTTGAGGGCTGATTTCTTGTCCTGTGATAAAAAGGCTTCTGTTTCGACTGTCAAAACTTTCAGGGTAGCATTTGCAACCGGTTGGCACCATTTTTAAGTGAATTGCCAAACGTCAGATTTTTGGTGAAATTCTGACCTCGGGGCTTACGGATTTTTTCAAAAAAATATTTACCACCGTTTAAGTTGTTGAGGGCTGATTTCTTGTCCTGTGATAAAAAGGCTTCTGTTTCGACTGTCAAAACTTTCAGGGGAGCATTTGCAACCAGTTGGCACCATTTTTGAGTGAATTGCCAAAAGTCAGATTTTTACTGAAATTCTGACCCCGGGGCTTACGGATTTTTTCAAAAAAATATTTTCCGCCTGATAAGTTATTGAGGGCTGATTTCTTGTCCTGTGATAAAAAGGCTTCTGTTTCGACTGTCAAAACTTGCAGGGGAGCATTTGCAAGCGGTTGGCACCATTTTTGAGTGAATTGCCAAAAGTCAGATTTTTGCTGAAATTCTGACCCCGGGACTTACGGATTTTTTCAAAAAAATATTTTCCGCCTGATAAGTTATTGAGGGCTGATTTCTTGTCCTGTGATAAAAAGGCTTCTGTTTTCACTGACAAAACTTTCAGGGGAGCATTTGCAAACGGTTGGCACCATTTTTGAGTGAATTGCCAAAAGTCAGATTTTTGCTGAAATTCTGACCCCGGGGCTTACGGATTTTTTCAAAAAAATATTTTCCACCGGTTAAGTTGTTGAGGGCTGATTTCTTCTCATGTGATAAAAAGGCTTCTGTTTCGACTGTCAAAACTTTCAGGGGAGCATTTGCAACTGGTTGGCACCATTTTTGAGTGAATTGCCAAAAGTCAGATTTTTCCTGAAATTCTGACCCCGGGGCTTACGGATTTTTTCAAAAAAATATTTTCCGTCTGATAAGTTATTGAGGGCTGATTTCTTGTCCTGTGATAAAAAGGCTTCTGTTTTCACTGACAAAACTTTCAGGGGAGCATTTGCAACTGGTTGGCACCATTTTTGAGTGAATTGCCAAAAGTCAGATTTTTCCTGAAATTCTGACCCCGGGGCTTATGGATTTTTTCAAAAAAATATTTTCCGCCGGTTAAGTTATTGAGGGCTGATTTCTTGTCCTGTGATAAAAAGGCTTCTGTTTTCACTGACAAAACTTTCAGGGGAGCATTTGCAAACGGTTGGCACCATTTTTGAGTGAATTGCCAAAAGTCAGATTTTTGCTGAAATTCTGACCCCGGGGCTTACGGATTTTTTCAAAAAAATATTTTCCGCCGCTTAAGTTGTTGAGGGCTGATTTCTTGTCCTGTGATACAAAGGCTTCTGTTTTGACTGACAAAACTTTCAGGGGAGCATTTGCAACCGGTTGGCACCATTTTTAAGTGAATTGCCAAAAGTCAGATTTTTGCTGAAATTCTGACCCCGGATCTTACGGATTTTTTCAAAAAAATATTTTCCGCCGGTTAAGTTGTTGAGGGCTGATTTCTTGTCCTGTGATAAAAAGGCTTCTGTTTCGACTGTCAAAACTTTCAGGGGAGCATTTGCAACCGGTTGGCACCATTTTTGAGTGAATTGCCAAAAGTCAGACTTTTGCTGAAATTCTGACCCCGGGGCTTACGGATTTTTTCAAAAAAAAAATTTCCGCCGGTTAAGTTGTTGAGGGCTGATTTCTTGTCCTGTGATAAAAAGGCTTCTGTTTCGACTGTCAAAACTTTCAGGGGAGCATTTGCAACCGGTTGGCACCATTTTTAAGTGAATTGCCAAACGTCAGATTTTTGGTGAAATTCTGACCTCGGGGCTTACGGATTTTTTCAAAAAAATATTTACCACCGTTTAAGTTGTTGAGGGCTGATTTCTTGTCCTGTGACAAAAAGGCTTCTGTTTCGACTGTCAAAACTTTCAGGGGAGCATTTGCAACCAGTTGGCACCATTTTTGAGTGAATTGCCAAAAGTCAGATTTTTGCTGAAATTCTGACCCCGGGGCTTACGGATTTTTTCAAAAAAATATTTTCCGCCTGATAAGTTATTGAGGGCTGATTTCTTGTCCTGTGATAAAAAGGCTTCTGTTTCGACTGTCAAAACTTTCAGGGGAGCATTTGCAACCGGTTGGCACCATTTTTGAGTGAATTGCCAAAAGTCAGATTTTTGCTGAAATTCTGACCCCGGGGCTTACGGATTTTTTCAAAAAAATATTTTCCGCCGGTTAAGTTGTTGAGGGCTGATTTCTTGTCCTGTGATAAAAAGGCTTCTGTTTCGACTGTCAAAACTTTCAGGGTAGCATTTGCAACCGGTTGGCACCATTTTTAAGTGAATTGCCAAACGTCAGATTTTTGGTGAAATTCTGACCTCGGGGCTTACGGATTTTTTCAAAAAAATATTTACCACCGTTTAAGTTGTTGAGGGCTGATTTCTTGTCCTGTGATAAAAAGGCTTCTGTTTCGACTGTCAAAACTTTCAGGGGAGCATTTGCAACCAGTTGGCACCATTTTTGAGTGAATTGCCAAAAGTCAGATTTTTGCTGAAATTCTGACCCCGGGGCTTACGGATTTTTTCAAAAAAATATTTTCCGCCTGATAAGTTATTGAGGGCTGATTTCTTGTCCTGTGATAAAAAGGCTTCTGTTTCGACTGTCAAAACTTTCAGGGGAGCATTTGCAAGCGGTTGGCACAATTTTTGAGTGAATTGCCAAAAGTCAGATTTTTGCTGAAATTCTGACCCCGGGGCTTACGGATTTTTTCAAAAAAATATTTTCCGCCTGATAAGTTATTGAGGGCTGATTTCTTGTCCTGTGATAAAAAGGCTTCTGTTTTCACTGACAAAACTTTCAGGGGAGCATTTGCAAACGGTTGGCACCATTTTTGAGTGAATTGCCAAAAGTCAGATTTTTGCTGAAATTCTGACCCCGGGGCTTACGGATTTTTTCAAAAAAATATTTTCCACCGGTTAAGTTGTTGAGGGCTGATTTCTTCTCATGTGATAAAAAGGCTTCTGTTTCGACTGTCAAAACTTTCAGGGGAGCATTTGCAACTGGTTGGCACCATTTTTGAGTGAATTGCCAAAAGTCAGATTTTTCCTGAAATTCTGACCCCGGGGCTTACGGATTTTTTCAAAAAAATATTTTCCGTCGGTTAAGTTGTTGAGGGCTGATTTCTTGTCCTGTGATAAAAAGGCTTCTGTTTCGACTGTCAAAACTTTCAGGGGAGCATTTGCAAACGGTTGGCACCATTTTTGAGTGAATTGCCAAAAGTCAGATTTTTGCTGAAATTCTGACCCAGGGGCTTACGGATTTTTTGAAAAAAATATTTTCTGCCGCTTAAGTTGTTGAGGGCTGATTTCTTGTCCTGTGATAAAAAGGCTTCTGTTTCGACTGTCAAAACTTTCAGGGGAGCCGTTGCAACCGGTTGGCACCATTTTTGAGTGAATTGCCAAAAGTCAGATTTTTGCTGAAATTCTGACCCCGGGGCTTACGGATTTTTTCAAAAAAGTATTTTCCGCCGGTTAAGTTGCTGAGGGCTGATTTCTTGTCCTGTGATACAAAGGCTTCTGTTTTGACTGACAAAACTTTCAGGGGAGCATTTGCAACCGGTTGGCACCATTTTTAAGTGAATTGCCAAAAGTCAGATTTTTGCTCTAATTCTGACCCCTGATCTTACGGATTTTTTCAAAAAAATATTTTCCGCCGGTTAAGTTGTTGAGGGCTGATTTCTTGTCCTGTGATAAAAAGGCTTCTGTTTCGACTGTCAAAACTTTCAGGGGAGCATTTGCAACCGGTTGGCACCATTTTTGAGTGAATTGCCAAAAGTCAGAATTTTGCTGAAATTCTGACCCCGGGGCTTACGGATTTTTTCAAAAAAAAAATTTCCGCCTGATAAGTTGTTGATGGCTGATTTCTTGTCCTGTGATAAAAAGGCTTCTGTTTCGACTGTCAAAACTTTCAGGGAAGCATTTGCAACCGGTTGGCACCATTTTTGAGTGAATTGCCAAAAGTCAGATTTTTACTGAAATTCTGACCCCGGGGCTTACGGATTTTTTCAAAAAAATATTTTCCGCCGGTTAAGTTGTTGAGGGCTGATTTCTTGTCCTGTGATAAAAAGGCTTCTGTTTCGACTGTCAAAACTTTCAGGGGAGCATTTGCAACCGGTTGGCACCATTTTTAAGTGAATTGCCAAACGTCAGATTTTTGGTGAAATTCTGACCTCGGGGCTTACGGATTTTTTCAAAAAAATATTTACCACCGTTTAAGTTGTTGAGGGCTGATTTCTTGTCCTGTGATAAAAAGGCTTCTGTTTCGACTGTCAAAACTTTCAGGGGAGCATTTGCAACTGGTTGGCACCATTTTTGAGTGAATTGCCAAAAGTCAGATTTTTCCTGAAATTCTGACCCCGGGGCTTACGGATTTTTTCAAAAAAATATTTTCCGTCGCTTAAGTTGTTGAGGGCTGATTTCTTGTCCTCTGATAAAAAGGCTTCTGTTTCGACTGTCAAAACTTTTAGGGGAGCATTTGCAACCGGTTGGCACCATTTTTGAGTGAATTGCCAAAAGTCAGATTTTTGCTGAAATTCTGACCCCCGGGGCTTATGGATTTTTTCAAAAAAATATTTTCCGCCGGTTAAGTTGTTGAGGGCTGATTTTTGTCCTGTGATAAAAAGGCTTCTGTTTTCACTGACAAAACTTTCAGGGGAGCATTTGCAACCGGTTGGCACCATTTTTGAGTGAATTGCCAAAAGTCAGATTTTTGCTGAAATTCTGACCCCGGGGCTTACGGATTTTTTCAAAAAAATATTTTCCGCCTGATAAGTTATTGAGGGCTGATTTCTTGTCCTGTGATAAAAAGGCTTCTGTTTTCACTGACAAAACTTTCAGGGGAGCATTTGCAAACGGTTGGCACCATTTTTGAGTGAATTGCCAAAAGTCAGATTTTTGCTGAAATTCTGACCCCGGGGCTTACGGATTTTTTCAAAAAAAAAATTTCCGCCTGATAAGTTGTTGATGGCTGATTTCTTGTCCTGTGATAAAAAGGCTTCTGTTTCGACTGTCAAAACTTTCAGGGAAGCATTTGCAACCGGTTGGCACCATTTTTGAGTGAATTGCCAAAAGTCAGATTTTTACTGAAATTCTGACCCCGGGGCTTACGGATTTTTTCAAAAAAATATTTTCCGCCGGTTAAGTTGTTGAGTGCTGATTTCTTGTTCTGTGATAAAAAGGCTTCTGTTTCGACTGTCAAAACTTTCAGGGTAGCATTTGCAACCGGTTGGCACCATTTTTAAGTGAATTGCCAAACGTCAGATTTTTGGTGAAATTCTGACCTCGGGGCTTACGGATTTTTTCAAAAAAATATTTACCACCGTTTAAGTTGTTGAGGGCTGATTTCTTGTCCTGTGATAAAAAGGCTTCTGTTTCGACTGTCAAAACTTTCAGGGGAGCATTTGCAACCAGTTGGCACCATTTTTGAGTGAATTGCCAAAAGTCAGATTTTTGCTGAAATTCTGACCCCGGGGCTTACGGATTTTTTCAAAAAAATATTTTCCGCCTGATAAGTTATTGAGGGCTGATTTCTTGTCCTGTGATAAAAAGGCTTCTGTTTCGACTGTCAAAACTTGCAGGGGAGCATTTGCAAGCGGTTGGCACCATTTTTGAGTGAATTGCCAAAAGTCAGATTTTTGCTGAAATTCTGACCCCGGGGCTTACGGATTTTTTCAAAAAAATATTTTCCGCCTGATAAGTTATTGAGGGCTGATTTCTTGTCCTGTGATAAAAAGGCTTCTGTTTTCACTGACAAAACTTTCAGGGGAGCATTTGCAAACGGTTGGCACCATTTTTGAGTGAATTGCCAAAAGTCAGATTTTTGCTGAAATTCTGACCCCGGGGCTTACGGATTTTTTCAAAAAAATATTTTCCACCGGTTAAGTTGTTGAGGGCTGATTTCTTCTCATGTGATAAAAAGGCTTCTGTTTCGACTGTCAAAACTTTCAGGGGAGCATTTGCAACTGGTTGGCACCATTTTTGAGTGAATTGCCAAAAGTCAGATTTTTCCTGAAATTCTGACCCCGGGGCTTACGGATTTTTTCAAAAAAATATTTTCCGTCGCTTAAGTTGTTGAGGGCTGATTTCTTGTCCTGTGATAAAAAGGCTTCTGTTTCGACTGTCAAAACTTTTAGGGGAGCATTTGCAACCGGTTGGCACCATTTTTGAGTGAATTGCCAAAAGTCAGATTTTTGCTGAAATTCTGACCCCCGGGGCTTATGGATTTTTTCAAAAAAATATTTTCCGCCGGTTAAGTTATTGAGGGCTGATTTCTTGTCCTGTGATAAAAAGGCTTCTGTTTTCACTGACAAAACTTTCAGGGGAGCATTTGCAAACGGTTGGCACCATTTTTGAGTGAATTGCCAAAAGTCAGATTTTTGCTGAAATTCTGACCCCGGGGCTTACGGATTTTTTCAAAAAAATATTTTCCGCCGCTTAAGTTGTTGAGGGCTGATTTCTTGTCCTGTGATACAAAGGCTTCTGTTTTGACTGACAAAACTTTCAGGGGAGCATTTGCAACCGGTTGGCACCATTTTTAAGTGAATTGCCAAAAGTCAGATTTTTGCTGAAATTCTGACCCCGGATCTTACGGATTTTTTCAAAAAAATATTTTCCGCCGGTTAAGTTGTTGAGGGCTGATTTCTTGTCCTGTGATAAAAAGGCTTCTGTTTCGACTGTCAAAACTTTCAGGGGAGCATTTGCAACCGGTTGGCACCATTTTTGAGTGAATTGCCAAAAGTCAGACTTTTGCTGAAATTCTGACCCCGGGGCTTACGGATTTTTTCAAAAAAAAAATTTCCGCCGGTTAAGTTGTTGAGGGCTGATTTCTTGTCCTGTGATAAAAAGGCTTCTGTTTCGACTGTCAAAACTTTCAGGGGAGCATTTGCAACCGGTTGGCACCATTTTTAAGTGAATTGCCAAACGTCAGATTTTTGGTGAAATTCTGACCTCGGGGCTTACGGATTTTTTCAAAAAAATATTTACCACCGTTTAAGTTGTTGAGGGCTGATTTCTTGTCCTGTGACAAAAAGGCTTCTGTTTCGACTGTCAAAACTTTCAGGGGAGCATTTGCAACCAGTTGGCACCATTTTTGAGTGAATTGCCAAAAGTCAGATTTTTGCTGAAATTCTGACCCCGGGGCTTACGGATTTTTTCAAAAAAATATTTTCCGCCTGATAAGTTATTGAGGGCTGATTTCTTGTCCTGTGATAAAAAGGCTTCTGTTTCGACTGTCAAAACTTTCAGGGGAGCATTTGCAACCGGTTGGCACCATTTTTGAGTGAATTGCCAAAAGTCAGATTTTTGCTGAAATTCTGACCCCGGGGCTTACGGATTTTTTCAAAAAAATATTTTCCGCCGGTTAAGTTGTTGAGGGCTGATTTCTTGTCCTGTGATAAAAAGGCTTCTGTTTCGACTGTCAAAACTTTCAGGGTAGCATTTGCAACCGGTTGGCACCATTTTTAAGTGAATTGCCAAACGTCAGATTTTTGGTGAAATTCTGACCTCGGGGCTTACGGATTTTTTCAAAAAAATATTTACCACCGTTTAAGTTGTTGAGGGCTGATTTCTTGTCCTGTGATAAAAAGGCTTCTGTTTCGACTGTCAAAACTTTCAGGGGAGCATTTGCAACCAGTTGGCACCATTTTTGAGTGAATTGCCAAAAGTCAGATTTTTGCTGAAATTCTGACCCCGGGGCTTACGGATTTTTTCAAAAAAATATTTTCCGCCTGATAAGTTATTGAGGGCTGATTTCTTGTCCTGTGATAAAAAGGCTTCTGTTTCGACTGTCAAAACTTTCAGGGGAGCATTTGCAAGCGGTTGGCACAATTTTTGAGTGAATTGCCAAAAGTCAGATTTTTGCTGAAATTCTGACCCCGGGGCTTACGGATTTTTTCAAAAAAATATTTTCCGCCTGATAAGTTATTGAGGGCTGATTTCTTGTCCTGTGATAAAAAGGCTTCTGTTTTCACTGACAAAACTTTCAGGGGAGCATTTGCAAACGGTTGGCACCATTTTTGAGTGAATTGCCAAAAGTCAGATTTTTGCTGAAATTCTGACCCCGGGGCTTACGGATTTTTTCAAAAAAATATTTTCCACCGGTTAAGTTGTTGAGGGCTGATTTCTTCTCATGTGATAAAAAGGCTTCTGTTTCGACTGTCAAAACTTTCAGGGGAGCATTTGCAACTGGTTGGCACCATTTTTGAGTGAATTGCCAAAAGTCAGATTTTTCCTGAAATTCTGACCCCGGGGCTTACGGATTTTTTCAAAAAAATATTTTCCGTCGCTTAAGTTGTTGAGGGCTGATTTCTTGTCCTCTGATAAAAAGGCTTCTGTTTCGACTGTCAAAACTTTTAGGGGAGCATTTGCAACCGGTTGGCACCATTTTTGAGTGAATTGCCAAAAGTCAGATTTTTGCTGAAATTCTGACCCCCGGGGCTTATGGATTTTTTCAAAAAAATATTTTCCGCCGGTTAAGTTATTGAGGGCTGATTTCTTGTCCTGTGATAAAAAGGCTTCTGTTTTCACTGACAAAACTTTCAGGGGAGCATTTGCAAACGGTTGGCACCATTTTTGAGTGAATTGCCAAAAGTCAGATTTTTGCTGAAATTCTGACCCCGGGGCTTACGGATTTTTTCAAAAAAATATTTTCCACCGGTTAAGTTGTTGAGGGCTGATTTCTTCTCATGTGATAAAAAGGCTTCTGTTTCGACTGTCAAAACTTTCAGGGGAGCATTTGCAACTGGTTGGCACCATTTTTGAGTGAATTGCCAAAAGTCAGATTTTTGCTGAAATTCTGACCCCGGGGCTTACGGATTTTTTCAAAAAAATATTTTCCGCCGCTTAAGTTGTTGAGGGCTGATTTCTTGTCCTGTGATAAAAATACTTCTGTTTCGACTGTCAAAACTTTCAGGGGAGCATTTGCAACCGGTTGGCACCATTTTTGAGTGAATTGCCAAAAGTCAGATTTTTGCTGAAATTCTGACCCCCGGGGCTTATGGATTTTTTCAATAAAATATTTTCCGCTGGTTAAGTTGTTGAGGGCTGGATTTTGTCCTGTGATAAAAAGGCTTCTGTTTTCACTGACAAAACTTTCAGGGGAGCATTTGCAAACGGTTGGCACCATTTTTGAGTGAATTGCCAAAAGTCAGATTTTTGCTGAAATTCTGACCCCGGGACTTACGGATTTTTTCAAAAAAATATTTTCCGCCTGATAAGTTGTTGAGGGCTGATTTCCTGTCCTGTGATAAAAAGGCTTCTGTTTCGACTGTCAAAACTTTCAGGGGAGCCGTTGCAACCGGTTGACACCATTTTTGAGTGAATTGCCAAAAGTCAGATTTTTGCTGAAATTCTGACCCCGGGGCTTACGGATTTTTTCAAAAAAATATTTTCCGCCGCTTAAGTTGTTGAGGGCTGATTTCTTGTCCTGTGATAAAAAGGCTTCTGTTTCGACTGTCAAAACTTTCAGGGGAGCATTTGCAAACGGTTGGCACCATTTTTGAGTGAATTGCCAAAAGTCAGATTTTTGCTGAAATTCTGACCCAGGGGCTTACGGATTTTTTGAAAAAAATATTTTCCACCGGTTAAGTTGTTGAGGGCTGATTTCTTCTCATGTGATAAAAAGGCTTCTGTTTCGACTGTCAAAACTTTCAGGGGAGCATTTGCAACTGGTTGGCACCATTTTTGAGTGAATTGCCAAAAGTCAGATTTTTGCTGAAATTCTGACCCCGGGGCTTACGGATTTTTTCAAAAAAATATTTTCCGCCGCTTAAGTTGTTGAGGGCTGATTTCTTGTCCTGTGATAAAAATACTTCTGTTTCGACTGTCAAAACTTTCAGGGGAGCATTTGCAACCGGTTGGCACCATTTTTGAGTGAATTGCCAAAAGTCAGATTTTTGCTGAAATTCTGACCCCCGGGGCTTATGGATTTTTTCAATAAAATATTTTCCGCTGGTTAAGTTGTTGAGGGCTGGATTTTGTCCTGTGATAAAAAGGCTTCTGTTTTCACTGACAAAACTTTCAGGGGAGCATTTGCAAACGGTTGGCACCATTTTTGAGTGAATTGCCAAAAGTCAGATTTTTGCTGAAATTCTGACCCCGGGGATTACGGATTTTTTCAAAAAAATATTTTCCGCCTGATAAGTTGTTGAGGGCTGATTTCCTGTCCTGTGATAAAAAGGCTTCTGTTTCGACTGTCAAAACTTTCAGGGGAGCCGTTGCAACCGGTTGACACCATTTTTGAGTGAATTGCCAAAAGTCAGATTTTTGCTGAAATTCTGACCCCGGGGCTTACGGATTTTTTCAAAAAAATATATTCCGCCGGTTAAGTTGTTGAGGGCTGATTTCTTGTCCTGTGATAAAAAGGCTTCTGTTTCGACTGTCAAAACTTTCAGGGGAGCATTTGCAACCGGTTGGCACCATTTTTGAGTGAATTGCCAAAAGTCAGATTTTTGCTGAAATTCTGACCCCGGAGCTTACGGATTTTTTCAAAAAAATATTTTCCGCCGCTTAAGTTGTTGAGGGCTGATTTCTTGTCCTGTGATAAAAAGGCTTCTGTTTCGACTGTCAAAACTTTCAGGGGATCATTTGCAAATGGTTGGCACCATTTTTGAGTGAATTGCCAAAAGTCAGATTTTTGCTGAAATTCTGACCCCTGATCTTACGGATTTTTTCAAAAAAATATTTTCCGCCGGTTAAGTTGTTGAGGGCTGATTTCTTGTCCTGTGATAAAAAGGCTTCTGTTTCGACTGTCAAAACTTTCAGGGAAGCATTTGCAACCGGTTGGCACCATTTTTGAGTGAATTGCCAAAAGTCAGATTTTTACTGAAATTCTGACCCCGGGGCTTACGGATTTTTTCAAAAAAATATTTTCCGCCGGTTAAGTTGTTGAGGGCTGATTTCTTGTCCTGTGATAAAAAGGCTTCTGTTTCGACTGTCAAAACTTTCAGGGGAGCATTTGCAACCGGTTGGCACCATTTTTAAGTGAATTGCCAAACGTCAGATTTTTGGTGAAATTCTGACCTCGGGGCTTACGGATTTTTTCAAAAAAATATTTACCACCGTTTAAGTTGTTGAGGGCTGATTTCTTGTCCTGTGATAAAAAGGCTTCTGTTTCGACTGTCAAAACTTTCAGGGGAGCATTTGCAACCGGTTGGCACCATTTTTGAGTGAATTGCCAAAAGTCAGATTTTTGCTGAAATTCTGACCCCGGGGCTTACGGATTTTTTCAAAAATATATTTTCCGCCTGATAAGTTATTGAGGGCTGATTTCTTGTCCTGTGATAAAAAGGCTTCTGTTTTCACTGACAAAACTTTCAGGGGAGCATTTGCAAACGGTTGGCACCATTTTTGAGTGAATTGCCAAAAGTCAGATTTTTGCTGAAATTCTGACCCCGGGGCTTACGGATTTTTTCAAAAAAAAAAATTCCGCCTGATAAGTTGTTGATGGCTGATTTCTTGTCCTGTGATAAAAAGGCTTCTGTTTCGACTGTCAAAACTTTCAGGGAAGCATTTGCAACCGGTTGGCACCATTTTTGAGTGAATTGCCAAAAGTCAGATTTTTACTGAAATTCTGACCCCGGGGCTTACGGATTTTTTCAAAAAAATATTTTCCGCCTGATAAGTTCTTGAGGGCTGATTTCTTGTCCTGTGATAAAAAGGCTTCTGTTTCGACTGTCAAAACTTTCAGGGGAGTATTTGCAACCGGTTGGCACCATTTTTGAGTGAATTGCCAAAAGTCAGATTTTTGCTGAAATTCTGACCCCCGGGGCTTACGGATTTTTTCAAAAAAATATTTTCCGCCGGTTAAGTTGTTGAGGGCTGATTTCTTGTCCTGTGATAAAAAGGCTTCTGTTTCGACTGTCAAAACTTTCAGGGGAGCATTTGCAACCGGTTGGCACCATTTTTCAATGAATTGCCAAAAGTCAGATTTTTGCTGAAATTCTGACCACGGGGCTTACAGATTTTTTCAAAAAAATATTTTCCGCCGCTTAAGTTGTTGAGGGCTGATTTCTTGTCCTGTGATAAAAAGGCTTCTCTTTCGACTGTCAAAACTTTCAGGGGAGCATTTGCAACCGGTTGGCACCATTTTTGAGTGAATTGCCACAAGTCAGATTTTTGCTGAAATTCTGACCCCCGGGGCTTACGGATTTTTTCAAAAAAATATTTTCCGCCTGATAAGTTATTGAGGGCTGATTTCTTGCCCTGTGATAAAAAGGCTTCTGTTTCGACTGTCAAAACTTTCAGGGGAGCATTTGCAACCGGTTGGCACCATTTTTGAGTGAATTGCCAAAAGTCAGATTTTTGCTGAAATTCTGACCCCGGGGCTTACGGATTTTTTCAAAAAAATATTTTCCGCCGGTTAACTTGTTGAGGGCTGATTTCTTGTCCTGTGATAAAAAGGCTTCTGTTTCGACTGTCAAAACTTTCAGGGGAGCATTTGCAACCGGTTGGCACCATTTTTGAGTGAATTGCCAAAAGTCAGATTTTTGCTGAAATTCTGACCCTGGAGCTTACGGATTTTTTCAAAAAAATATTTTCCGCCGCTTAAGTTGTTGAGGGCTGATTTCTTGTCCTGTGATAAAAAGGCTTCTGTTTCGACTGTCAAAACTTTCAGGGGATCATTTGCAAATGGTTGGCACCATTTTTGAGTGAATTGCCAAAAGTCAGATTTTTGCTGAAATTCTGACCCCGGGGCTTACGGATTTTTTCAAAAAAATATTTTCCGCCGCTTAAGTTGTTGAGGGCTGATTTCTTGTCCTGTGATAAAAAGGCTTCTGTTTCGAATGTCAAAACTTTCAGGGGAGCATTTGCAACCGGTTGGCACCATTTTTGAGTGAATTGCCAAAAGTCAGATTTTTGCTGAAATTCTGAACCTGGGGCTTACGGATTTTTTCAAAAAAATATTTTCCGCCGGTTAAGTTGTTGAGGGCTGATTTCTTGTCCTGTGATAAAAAGGATTCTGTTTCGACTGTCAAAACTTTCAGGGGAGCATTTGCAAACGGTTGGCACCATTTTTGAGTGAATTGCCAAAAGTCAGATTTTTGCTGAAATTCTGACCCAGGGGCTTACGGATTTTTTGAAAAAAATATTTTCTGCCGCTTAAGTTGTTGAGGGCTGATTTCTTGTCCTGTGATAAAAAGGCTTCTGTTTCGACTGTCAAAACTTTCAGGGGAGCCGTTGCAACCGGTTGATACCATTTTTGAGTGAATTGCCAAAAGTCAGATTTTTGCTCTAATTCTGACCCCTGATCTTACGGATTTTTTCAAAAAAATATTTTCCGCCGGTTAAGTTGTTGAGGGCTGATTTCTTGTCCTGTGATAAAAAGGCTTCTGTTTCGACTGTCAAAACTTTCAGGGGAGCATTTGCAACCGGTTGGCACCATTTTTGAGTGAATTGCCAAAAGTCAGATTTTTCCTGAAATTCTGACCTCGGGGCTTACGGATTTTTTCAAAAAAATATTTACCACCGTTTAAGTTGTTGAGGGCTGATTTCTTGTCCTGTGATAAAAAGGCTTCTGTTTCGACTGTCAAAACTTTCAGGGGAGCATTTGCAACTGGTTGGCACCATTTTTGAGTGAATTGCCAAAAGTCAGATTTTTCCTGAAATTCTGACCCCGGGGCTTACGGATTTTTTCAAAAAAATATTTTCCGTCGCTTAAGTTGTTGAGGGCTGATTTCTTGTCCTCTGATAAAAAGGCTTCTGTTTCGACTGTCAAAACTTTTAGGGGAGCATTTGCAACCGGTTGGCACCATTTTTGAGTGAATTGCCAAAAGTCAGATTTTTGCTGAAATTCTGACCCCCGGGGCTTATGGATTTTTTCAAAAAAATATTTTCCGCCGGTTAAGTTGTTGAGGGCTGATTTTTGTCCTGTGATAAAAAGGCTTCTGTTTTCACTGACAAAACTTTCAGGGGAGCATTTGCAAACGGTTGGCACCATTTTTGAGTGAATTGCCAAAAGTCAGATTTTTGCTGAAATTCTGACCCCGGGGCTTACGGATTTTTTCAAAAAAATATTTTCCACCGGTTAAGTTGTTGAGGGCTGATTTCTTCTCATGTGATAAAAAGGCTTCTGTTTCGACTGTCAAAACTTTCAGGGGAGCATTTGCAACCGGTTGGCACCATTTTTGAGTGAATTGCCAAAAGTCAGACTTTTGCTGAAATTCTGACCCCGGGGCTTACGGATTTTTTCAAAAAAAAAATTTCCGCCTGATAAGTTGTTGATGGCTGATTTCTTGTCCTGTGATAAAAAGGCTTCTGTTTCGACTGTCAAAACTTTCAGGGAAGCATTTGCAACCGGTTGGCACCATTTTTGAGTGAATTGCCAAAAGTCAGATTTTTACTGAAATTCTGACCCCGGGGCTTACGGATTTTTTCAAAAAAATATTTTCCGCCGGTTAAGTTGTTGAGGGCTGATTTCTTGTCCTGTGATAAAAAGGCTTCTGTTTCGACTGTCAAAACTTTCAGGGGAGCATTTGCAACCGGTTGGCACCATTTTTAAGTGAATTGCCAAACGTCAGATTTTTGGTGAAATTCTGACCTCGGGGCTTACGGATTTTTTCAAAAAAATATTTACCACCGTTTAAGTTGTTGAGGGCTGATTTCTTGTCCTGTGATAAAAAGGCTTCTGTTTCGACTGTCAAAACTTTCAGGGGAGCATTTGCAACTGGTTGGCACCATTTTTGAGTGAATTGCCAAAAGTCAGATTTTTCCTGAAATTCTGACCCCGGGGCTTACGGATTTTTTCAAAAAAATATTTTCCGTCGCTTAAGTTGTTGAGGGCTGATTTCTTGTCCTCTGATAAAAAGGCTTCTGTTTCGACTGTCAAAACTTTTAGGGGAGCATTTGCAACCGGTTGGCACCATTTTTGAGTGAATTGCCAAAAGTCAGATTTTTGCTGAAATTCTGACCCCCGGGGCTTATGGATTTTTTCAAAAAAATATTTACCACCGGTTAAGTTGTTGAGGGCTGATTTTTGTCCTGTGATAAAAAGGCTTCTGTTTTCACTGACAAAACTTTCAGGGGAGCATTTGCAAACGGTTGGCACCATTTTTGAGTGAATTGCCAAAAGTCAGATTTTTGCTGAAATTCTGACCCCGGGGCTTACGGATTTTTTCAAAAAAATATTTTCCACCGGTTAAGTTGTTGAGGGCTGATTTCTTCTCATGTGATAAAAAGGCTTCTGTTTCGACTGTCAAAACTTTCAGGGGAGCATTTGCAACTGGTTGGCACCATTTTTGAGTGAATTGCCAAAAGTCAGATTTTTCCTGAAATTCTGACCCCGGGGCTTACGGATTTTTTCAAAAAAATATTTTCCGCCGCTTAAGTTGTTGAGGGCTGATTTCTTGTCCTGTGATAAAAAGGCTTCTGTTTCGACTGTCAAAACTTTCAGGGGAGCATTTGCAACCGGTTGGCACCATTTTTGAGTGAATTGCCAAAAGTCAGATTTTTGCTGAAATTCTGACCCCCGGGGCTTATGGATTTTTTCAAAAAAATATTTTCCGCCGGTTAAGTTGTTGAGGGCTGATTTTTGTCCTGTGATAAAAAGGCTTCTGTTTTCACTGACAAAACTTTCAGGGGAGCATTTGCAAACGGTTGGCACCATTTTTGAGTGAATTGCTAAAAGTCAGATTTTTGCTGAAATTCTGACCCCGGGTGTCAGGGGTTTAGGAGCAGAGGCACGGGCAAGGGAGGAAACAGAGAGCGAAGGGGAGGAGGCAGAAGAAAAGATGAGTGATGACGACGACCCGAGATCTCCCAGTCTTTCCAGTGAATCAGAGGATTCACAGAAAGGAGCACCAGTAGCCAGGGCAAGGGGGGAGTCCAGGGGGGCACCCCAGGAAGATAGAGCCAGAGGGGACTCAGAGGAGAGCAGCTGGAAATCGGGACCAGCGTCACCGCCAGGAAACAGGGAAGAGGAAGGGAGCCAGGGGGGAAGCGCTGGCAGCTCACCACAGGAGGGAGGACATGAGTCAGGAGTGGCCACACCTCCATCGGGGAGCGAAGAAACGGTTAAGAGGAAAGTGGGAGGTTGGGCGCGCGCGCCAAGTTCAAATGCAGAGGAAGGCGGCGCAGTAAGCAGCCCCGAAAGGGAGCCAGGTCCTAAAGCCCGGCGCAAGGAGGCAGAAGGGTCCGGGTCAGCGTCAGAAGAATCCCGGAAGAAAGAAGCCCCGGGGGGTAGAGGGACCCAGAGGAGGACAGTCAGGCGGAAAAGGTGGAGCAAGGCTAGGATATTAAGTTGGTGCACACGGGGCGGGAACTCAGACGGAGCTTCGCCGATCTAGCTACTAGACGTAGAGTTGCCCGCAGCAGCGTGAGAATGGAAACTGTAATTCAATAAAGACTTTTACTTAATGATCGCTGGCTAGCGTGATCCTCTGTGAGCTAGGATCTTCAAGCAGCTCTGACAGTAAGCTCCGTCTCACAATTGTGGGCATCTACAGCCTCGAGGAGGGGAGAGAAACAGGTGCCTACTAGCGAGCTCACGAACGGCAGACGACATGACGGCTGAGCAGCAGATAGAGGAACTCAGAAAAGCAGTGGCACAACTGAATGCCGAGGCTCTCGCGTCCCGGAAGAGAGAGGAGGAGGCAGCTGCCGCCTGCAGGGATCTCCAGGTCAGGTTAGACGTGCTGACAAAGCAGACACCCCGGCAGGAGGGAATTGGGTTGGCGAGACGGACAGGCGGGCTGGTCTCTCACTTCGATGGGAACCTGCAACAGTATCCCAACTTTAGAGCCGACGTACTGTGCGCACTGCAACTGCTGCATAAAGACTTTAGAGATGAGCAAGAGAGAGTGGGATTCATCATGTCCCATCTGCATGGGGATGCGAAAGCATGGCTACGTAATTTATGGAGAGATAAGGATCCGGCGCTCCAGAATGCAGATGCCTTTATTAAAGCGATGGATGGGTGTTTTTTATCAAGTATTGACGTGGATCTTGCACGGAAGGAGGTGCATGGGCTGAGACAAGGGAGGGCCAGCGTCAGGCAGTATCATGCCCGCTTTTTCGCCTTGGTCAGTGCCCTGGAATGGGAGAGAGATTCGGCTCCTGTAAGAGACCTCTTTTGGGAGGGGCTGCACAACTCGATTAAAGATGAGATCGCGAGGGGGGAGAGACCCCGAACCACCCAGGAGGTCGTTCAGAGGGCACTGGCAGTGGGGGTGAGGCTGGAAGGACGTCCGTGGAGCAGGGACGAAGGGCGTGGAGAGCGCGAACCAGCCAGGGGCCCCTCCTTCCTTCCCAGAGAAGCAGCACGGGCGCAATCCACGCCTCCGCCAGGAGGAGGAGTCGAACCTATGGAGGTTGGCGGTGCAAGGGCTCAGTCAGCAACCAGAGCCCTAGCACCGGCAGCAGTGAAAGCGAAGCCTCCTAGAGGGAACAGGAAGTGTTACGTCTGTGAGGAGCCAGGGCATATGGCAAAAGAGTGTCCCCAGAGGCTCCACAAGCTTACTGCAGCCTCGGCAATGGTGACTGCAGCACCGCAGCAAGGGGAACCACTGCAGGGAAACGACGCAGTCTGGCTGGAGGAAGAGGCACTGGGGCCCAGCCAGACGTGTCAGTGAAGAAGTCCCCAGAGGTTTTACAGCCAGTGAACCCCCTCCCGCCCAAACCAGTGGTGAGGCTCACCGCATCTCTCCAGCTGCCCAATGGAATCACCACTGACGTGCCCATCACAGTGGACTCGGGCAGCAACGCGGACTTTATAGGGCAGGACTTTGTCGACAAGCACGCCATACAGTTGCTGCCGGCCACACTGCCCCTGCAGGTTGTCACGGTGGATGGCAGGGAGTTGCTAGGGGGGCAAGTGGTGAAGCAGACACCGCCCATGGCGATGCGACTTGGAAACCACAAAGAAATCATCAGCTTCAATGTCACTCAACTATCGGATACGCCCATTGTATTGGGAATGAGTTGGCTGGACAAGCACAGCCCAACGCTGGCGTGGTACCAGAGGCAGCTGATCTTCGGCTCTTCCTTTTGTGCTGAACACTGCATCGTGCCCCGGCAGGAAGGAGAGGAAGAGGAGTCACAGCTGCTGCTAGGCACGCTGCAAGCGATTCCCCACAAGTACGCAGAATTTTTGGAAGTTTTCTGCGAGAAGGAGGCGGACAGGCTGCCCCCTCATATGACTGCAAGATTGACCTGCTGCCAGGGGTGGTGCTGCCTAAGGGGAAACTGTATTCCATGTCCGAGGACGAGCTGCAGGAACTCAGACAGTTCATAGATCATAATTTGGAGCGCGGTTTCATCCGAGAGTCCAAGGCAGCGGGGGGCAGTCCAGTATTCTTTGTTAAAAAGCGAGACACGCACCAAAAAAGATTGGTCGTGGATTACCGCATTTTGAACAATGGGACCAAGCCATCGGACTTCCCCATGCCCCGAATCGACGACCTCCTGGCGAAGGTGCGGAAGGGGAAAGTCTTCACCAAGTTAGACCTGCGAGGGGCGTACAACCTCATTCGTATGCGGGAGGGAGATGAGTGGAAAACGGCCATGTTCACGCCACTGGGTACCTACGAGTACAGAGTTATGCCCTTTGGATTGCACAATGGCTCCCACGTTTTTCAAGCTTTCATGCATCACGTGTTGGCGGGACTTCTCTACAAGACGTGCGTCTGTTTCTTAGATGACATCCTGATCTTTTCGGAATCGCAGCAGGAGCATGACAGACACGTCAAGGAAGTGCTGACCAGACTAAAGCAGCATAGGCTCTACGCCAAGCTGGAGAAGTGCCAATTTGACGTGACGGAGGTGGATTTTCTGGGCTACAAGTTGTCTGACAAGGGGCTCGCCATGGACAGCGCCAAGGTTCGCGCGGTATTGGATTGGAAGAGTCCACGCAACCGGAAAGAGGTCCAAAGGTTTGTCGGCTTTGCGAACTTCTATCGCAAGTTTATCAAGGGCTTCGCGATGCAGACAGCGGCCATCACAGACACGCTTAGCTCCAAGAAAAAGAAGTTTGTTTGGACAGAGGAGGCGGAGCAGTCCTTTCAGGCACTCAAGCGTCTTTTCGCGTCGGAAGAGCAGCTGCTTCACGTCAACCCCAGCAGGCCGATGAGGGTGGAGACAGACGCCTCGGACAGAGCCGTGGGGGCGGTCCTGCTGCAAAAGGACCAGCAGGGGGTGTGGCGACCGGCAGCGTTTTACTCCAGGAAGCTCAGCAAGTCCGAGCAGAACTACACCATCTGGGACAGGGAGTTGCTGGCCATTCATGCAGCATTCAAAGCGTGGAGGCACTTCCTGATCGGCGCCAAGCAAACGGTGCAGGTTTGCACGGACCACAAGAATCTGGAGCACTGGCGCACGGCACAGTTCCTAAACCAGAGGCAGATACGTTGGGCTGAGTTTTTTGCGAACTTCGACTTCCGCATAGAGTATGTCCCGGGGGACACTAACATCATGGCGGACGCCCTCTCCCGTAAGCCACAGTATCTGGAGGACGCAACGCCAGCGGCCGCCATGCACATCTTCGCGCCAACAGTATGGGCGTGCGCCGCGGCCGCCGTGGACCTGGAGGCGGTGCGGCGAGCGTTGCAGGATGACTCCTTCGCGCAAGCAAAGATGGCAGAGGTGCAAAGGGGCACGGCTGCGGCAGACGGTTTCCAGCTACGGGATGGGTTGCTCATCCGTAAGGGGGCCATCTACGTGCCGGGAGACGACCTTCGCGCCAAGGTGCTGCAGCAGCTGCACGACGCGCCCACGGCCGGGCATTTTGGCAAGGAGAAGACGGTGGAATTAGTAGCCAGGGATTTCTGGTGGCCTGGAATGAGAGGGGAGGTCGCAGACTATGTGGCGAGGTGTGACACCTGCCAGAGGGCCAAACCAGTGCACAAACCGCCGGCCGGACTGTTGGAACCGCTGCAAACTCCGGTCGAACCTTGGGAAAGGGTGGCCCTGGACTTTGTCACGGATCTGCCCAGCTCGAGGGGCAAGACGGCAGTGCTGGTGGTGGTGGACCTGTTTTCCAAGATGGCGCATTTCATTCCGTGTGCTAAGGTGGCCACGGCGGAGCAAACCGCCAAACTGTTCATAGACCACGTGTTCAAGGTTCATGGTCTGCCACGGTCTATTCTGTCCGACCGGGGGCGGCAGTTCATCTCGAATTTCTGGCAGAAGCTGATGGGCTTCCTGAACGTCAAGATCAACCTGGCGTCGGCGAGACACCCGCAGACCAACGGGCAAGCGGAGCGGGTCAATGCCATCATGCAGCAGTACCTGAGATGTTATGCAAATCAACAGCCTGCGACGTGGGTGGATTACCTGCCGCTTGCCGAGTTCGCCTACAACAACACGAAGCACGTGTCCACGGGGGTCACGCCGTTCTTCGCCAACAACGGGAGGCACCCCAGAACCTTCCCGGGGCTGGAAAGAATGGGGGAGGGGGAACCGCAGACAGCAGATGCGTTCGCGTCGGAGCTGCAGGAAGTACACGATCAGCTGAGGCGCCACCTGGAGCTGGCCAAGCACGCATACAAGGTTCAAGCGGACAAGCACAGAAGGGTTGGCGAAGAGCTCCACGTGGGAGACTGGGTTTGGTTAGCAGCCCACGCAGTGCCGGCCAGGTCGTTGGCCAAGAAGAAACTAGGACATAAACAACTGGGGCCCTACCAAGTCGAAGAGCAGGTCAACCCGGTAGCCTTCAGACTGGCACTTCCGGAGGGTTCCAGGATGCATCCGGTATTCCACAGATCGGTGCTCACTCCCTACAAGGCACCTCACAGGTTTCAGGAACCCGGAACGGCGCCGAGCCCGGTCAGAGACAAAACAGGGCACGCGGGAGTGGCGCAGAAGGAGCGCATCAACGAAGTCACGGAGATTTTGGACTCCAGATGGGGGGAAGAGGGGGTAGAATACTTTCTCGCCAAGGAGGGCACCCCGGCCAGTGCGAACAGCTGGGTGCCGGGCTACGCCTTGGACGAACCTCTCCTCAAAGACGAGTTTCATGCCCTCTTTCCCCATAGGCCTATGCCAGCAGACTTTTTCGACGACTGGCTTTTCACGCCCACGCTTTCGGCCAGCACTTTCCGGGGGTTCGACTCGGATGAGGACCCGACACAAGACGTCCGTTCCCCGGAGGGGTCACCCTCGGGATCTGCATCAGAACCCTCGTATTGGTGGGATGATAGACCAGAGGAGCAGTTCCGCAGACGGTGGTTGGAGGGCCCAGGACGAGCAACGCCGCCAGGAGGGAGTGAGGGAGAGACGGACATGGACGTTTTCGGAGACGACCCTGGTTTCGAGCGCGGCGGCACAGAGATGGAAGCGGAGGTGACCGTTGTCGACGAGAGTAGGGAGGAAGACCCGCGAGACTTCAGAGGGAGGCCCGCCACGGGAAGCGACCGAGATCCGACGTTCGTCCCTTTGCAACAGCAGCCCCCAGCTCCAGCACCGGAAGGAGGGGAGGGGGGAATGGGGGGCTTCGAGGGGGGGATGGATGTCAGGGGTTTAGGAGCAGAGGCACGGGCAAGGGAGGAAACAGAGAGCGAAGGGGAGGAGGCAGAAGAAAAGATGAGTGATGACGACGACCCGAGATCTCCCAGTCTTTCCAGTGAATCAGAGGATTCACAGAAAGGAGCACCAGTAGCCAGGGCAAGGGGGGAGTCCAGGGGGGCACCCCAGGAAGATAGAGCCAGAGGGGACTCAGAGGAGAGCAGCTGGAAATCGGGACCAGCGTCACCGCCAGGAAACAGGGAAGAGGAAGGGAGCCAGGGGGGAAGCGCTGGCAGCTCACCACAGGAGGGAGGACATGAGTCAGGAGTGGCCACACCTCCATCGGGGAGCGAAGAAACGGTTAAGAGGAAAGTGGGAGGTTGGGCGCGCGCGCCAAGTTCAAATGCAGAGGAAGGCGGCGCAGTAAGCAGCCCCGAAAGGGAGCCAGGTCCTAAAGCCCGGCGCAAGGAGGCAGAAGGGTCAGCGTCAGAAGAATCCCGGAAGAAAGAAGCCCCGGGGGGTAGAGGGACCCAGAGGAGGACAGTCAGGCGGAAAAGGTGGAGCAAGGCTAGGATATTAAGTTGGTGCACACGGGGCGGGAACTCAGACGGAGCTTCGCCGATCTAGCTACTAGACGTAGAGTTGCCCGCAGCAGCGTGAGAATGGAAACTGTAATTCAATAAAGACTTTTACTTAATGATCGCTGGCTAGCGTGATCCTCTGTGAGCTAGGATCTTCAAGCAGCTCTGACACCGGGGCTTACGGATTTTTTCAAAAAAATATTTTCCGCCGCTTAAGTTGTTGAGGGCTCATTTCTTGTCCTGTGATAAAAAGGCTTCTGTTTCGACTGTCAAAACTTTCAGGAGAGCATTTGCAACCGGTTGGCACCATTTTTGAGTGAATTGCCAAAAGTCAGATTTTTGCTGAAATTCTGACCCCCGGGGCTTATGGATTTTTTCAAAAAAATATTTTCCGCCGGTTAAGTTGTTGAGGGCTGATTTTTGTCATGTGATAAAAAGGCTTCTGTTTTGACTGACAAAACTTTCAGGGGAGCATTTGCAAACGGTTGGCACCATTTTTGAGTGAATTGCCAAAAGTCAGATTTTTGCTGAAATTCTGACCCCGGGGCTTACGGATTTTTTCAAAAAAATATTTTCCGCCTGATAAGTTCTTGAGGGCTGATTTCTTGTCCTGTGATAAAAAGGCTTCTGTTTCGACTGTCAAAACTTTCAGGGGAGTATTTGCAACCGGTTGGCACCATTTTTGAGTGAATTGCCAAAAGTCAGATTTTTGCTGAAATTCTGACCCCCGGGGCTTACGGATTTTTTCAAAAAAATATTTTCCGCCGGTTAAGTTGTTGAGGGCTGATTTCTTGTCCTGTGATAAAAAGGCTTCTGTTTCGACTGTCAAAACTTTCAGGGGAGCATTTGCAACCGGTTGGCACCATTTTTCAATGAATTGCCAAAAGTCAGATTTTTGCTGAAATTCTGACCCCGGGGCTTACAGATTTTTTCAAAAAAATATTTTCCGCCGCTTAAGTTGTTGAGGGCTGATTTCTTGTCCTGTGATAAAAAGGCTTCTCTTTCGACTGTCAAAACTTTCAGGGGAGCATTTGCAACCGGTTGGCACCATTTTTGAGTGAATTGCCACAAGTCAGATTTTTGCTGAAATTCTGACCCCCGGGGCTTACGGATTTTTTCAAAAAAATATTTTCCGCCTGATAAGTTATTGAGGGCTGATTTCTTGCCCTGTGATAAAAAGGCTTCTGTTTCGACTGTCAAAACTTTCAGGGGAGCATTTGCAACCGGTTGGCACCATTTTTGAGTGAATTGCCAAAAGTCAGATTTTTGCTGAAATTCTGACCCCGGGGCTTACGGATTTTTTCAAAAAAATATTTTCCACCGCGTAAGTTGTTGAGGGCTGATTTCTTGTCCTGTGATAAAAAGGCTTCTGTTTCGACTGTCAAAACTTTCAGGGGAGCATTTGCAACCGGTTGGCACCATTTTTAAGTGAATTGCCAAAAGTCAGATTTTTGCTGAAATTCTGAACCCGGGGCTTACGGATTTTTTCAAAAAAATATTGTCCGCCGCTTAAGTTATTGAGGGCTGATTTCTTGTCCTATGATAAAAAGGCTTCTGTTTCGACTGTCAAAACTTTCAGGGGAGCATTTGCAACCGGTTGGCACCATTTTTAAGTGAATTGCCAAAAGTCAGATTTTTGCTGAAATTCTGACCCCGGGGCTTACGGATTTTTTCAAAAAAATATTTTCCGCCGGTTAAGTTGTTGAGGGCTGATTTCTTGTCCTGTGATAAAAAGGCTTCTCTTTCGACTGTCAAAACTTTCAGGGGAGCATTTGCAACCGGTTGGCACCATTTTTGAGTGAATTGCCAAAAGTCAGATTTTTGCTGAAATTCTGACCCCCGGGGCTTACGGATTTTTTCAAAAAAATATTTTCCGCCTGATAAGTTATTGAGGGCTGATTTCTTGTCCTGTGATAAAAAGGCTTCTGTTTCGACTGTCAAAACTTTCAGGGGAGCATTTGCAACCGGTTGGCACCATTTTTGAGTGAATTGCCAAAAGTCAGATTTTTGCTGAAATTCTGACCCCGGGGCTTACGGATTTTTTCAAAAAAATATTTTCCACCGCTTAAGTTGTTGAGGGCTGATTTCTTGTCCTGTGATAAAAAGGCTTCTGTTTCGACTGTCAAAACTTTCAGGGGAGCATTTGCAAACGGTTGGCACCATTTTTAAGTGAATTGCCAAAAGTCAGATTTTTGCTGAAATTCTGAACCCGGGGCTTACGGATTTTTTCAAAAAAATATTGTCCGCCGCTTAAGTTATTGAGGGCTGATTTCTTGTCCTGTGATAAAAAGGCTTCTGTTTCGACTGTCAAAACTTTCAGGGGAGCATTTGCAACCGGTTGGCACCATTTTTAAGTGAATTGCCAAAAGTCAGATTTTTGATGAAATTCTGACCCCGGGGCTTACGGATTTTTTCAAAAAAATATTTTCCGCCGCTTAAGTTGTTGAGGGCTTATTTCTTGTCCTGTGATAAAAAGGCTTCTGTTTCGACTGTCAAAACTTTCAGGGGAGCATTTGCAACCGGTTGGCACCATTTTTGAGTGAATTGCCAAAAGTCAGATTTTTGCTGAAATTCTGACCCCCAGGGCTTACGGATTTTTTCAAAAAAATATTTTCCGCCGCTTAAGTTGTTGAGGGCTGATTTCTTGTCCTGTGATAAAAAGGCTTCTGTTTCGACTGTCAAAACTTTCAGGGGAGCATTTGCAACCGGTTGGCACCATTTTTGAGTGAATTGCCAAAAGTCAGATTTTTGCTGAAATTCTGACCTCGGGGCTTACGGATTTTTTCAAAAAAATATTTTCCGCCGGTTAAGTTGTTGAGGGCTGATTTCTTGTCCTGTGATAAAAAGGCTTCTGTTTCGACTGTCAAAACTTTCAGGGGAGCATTTGCAACCGGTTGGCACCATTTTTGAATGAATTGCCAAAAGTCAGATTTTTGCTCAAATTCTGACCCCCAGGGCATATGAATTTTTTCAAAAAAATATTTTCCGCCGGTTAAGTTGTTGAGGGCTGATTTTTGTCCTGTGATAAAAAGGCTTCTGTTTTGACTGACAAAACTTTCAGGGGAGCATTTGCAAACGGTTGGCACCATTTTTGAGTGAATTGCCAAAAGTCAGATTTTTGCTGAAATTCTGACCCGGGGCTTACGGATTTTTTCAAAAAAATATTTTCCGCCTGATAAGTTATTGAGAGCTGATTTCTTGTCCTGTGATAAAAAGGCTTCTGTTTCGACTGTCAAAACTTTCAGGGGAGCATTTGCAACCGGTTGGCACCATTTTTGAGTGAATTGCCAAAAGTCAGATTTTTGCTGAAATTCTGACCCCGGGGCTTAAGTATTTTTTCAAAAAAATATTTTCCGTCGCTTAAGTTGTTGAGGGCTGATTTCTTGTCCTGTGATAAAAAGGCTTCTGTTTCGACTGTCAAAACTTTCAGGGGAGCATTTGCAACCGGTTGGCACCATTTTTAAGTGAATTGCCAAAAGTCAGATTTTTGCTGAAATTCTGAACCCGGGGCTTACGGATTTTTTCAAAAAAATATTTTCCGCCGGTTAAGTTGTTGAGGGCTTATTTCTTGTCCTGTGATAAAAAGGCTTCTGTTTCGACTGTCAAAACTTTCAGGGGAGCATTTGCAACCGGTTGGCACCATTTTTGAGTGAATTGCCAAAAGTCCGATTTTTGCTGAAATTCTGACCCCCGGGGCTTACGGATTTTTTCAAAAAAATATTTTCCGCCGCTTAAGTTGTTGAGGGCTGATTTCTTGTCCTGTGATAAAAAGGCTTCTTTTTCGACTGTCAAAACTTTCAGGGGAGCATTTGCAACCGGTTGGCACCATTTTTGAGTGAATTGCCAAAAGTCAGATTTTTGCTGAAATTCTGACCTCGGGGCTTACGGATTTTTTCAAAAAAATATTTTCCGCCGGTTAAGTTGTTGAGGGCTGATTTCTTGTCCTGTGATAAAAAGGCTTCTGTTTCGACTGTCAAAACTTTCAGGGGAGCATTTGCAACCGGTTGGCACCATTTTTAAGTGAATTGCCAAAAGTCAGATTTTTGCTGAAATTCTGAACCCGGGGCTTACGGATTTTTTCAAAAAAATATTGTCCGCCGCTTAAGTTATTGAGGGCTGATTTCTTGTCCTATGATAAAAAGGCTTCTGTTTCGACTGTCAAAACTTTCAGGGGAGCATTTGCAACCGGTTGGCACCATTTTTAAGTGAATTGCCAAAAGTCAGATTTTTGCTGAAATTCTGACCCCGGGGCTTACGGATTTTTTCAAAAAAATATTTTCCGCCGGTTAAGTTGTTGAGGGCTGATTTCTTGTCCTGTGATAAAAAGGCTTCTCTTTCGACTGTCAAAACTTTCAGGGGAGCATTTGCAACCGGTTGGCACCATTTTTGAGTGAATTGCCAAAAGTCAGATTTTTGCTGAAATTCTGACCCCCGGGGCTTACGGATTTTTTCAAAAAAATATTTTCTGCCTGATAAGTTATTGAGGGCTGATTTCTTGTCCTGTGATAAAAAGGCTTCTGTTTCGACTGTCAAAACTTTCAGGGGAGCATTTGCAACCGGTTGGCACCATTTTTGAGTGAATTGCCAAAAGTCAGATTTTTGCTGAAATTCTGACCCCGGGGCTTACGGATTTTTTCAAAAAAATATTTTCCACCGCTTAAGTTGTTGAGGGCTGATTTCTTGTCCTGTGATAAAAAGGCTTCTGTTTCGACTGTCAAAACTTTCAGGGGAGCATTTGCAAACGGTTGGCACCATTTTTAAGTGAATTGCCAAAAGTCAGATTTTTGCTGAAATTCTGAACCCGGGGCTTACGGATTTTTTCAAAAAAATATTGTCCGCCGCTTAAGTTATTGAGGGCTGATTTCTTGTCCTGTGATAAAAAGGCTTCTGTTTCGACTGTCAAAACTTTCAGGGGAGCATTTGCAACCGGTTGGCACCATTTTTAAGTGAATTGCCAAAAGTCAGATTTTTGATGAAATTCTGACCCCGGGGCTTACGGATTTTTTCAAAAAAATATTTTCCGCCGCTTAAGTTGTTGAGGGCTTATTTCTTGTCCTGTGATAAAAAGGCTTCTGTTTCGACTGTCAAAACTTTCAGGGGAGCATTTGCAACCGGTTGGCACCATTTTTGAGTGAATTGCCAAAAGTCAGATTTTTGCTGAAATTCTGACCCCCAGGGCTTACGGATTTTTTCAAAAAAATATTTTCCGCCGCTTAAGTTGTTGAGGGCTGATTTCTTGTCCTGTGATAAAAAGGCTTCTGTTTCGACTGTCAAAACTTTCAGGGGAGCATTTGCAACCGGTTGGCACCATTTTTGAGTGAATTGCCAAAAGTCAGATTTTTGCTGAAATTCTGACCTCGGGGCTTACGGATTTTTTCAAAAAAATATTTTCCGCCGGTTAAGTTGTTGAGGGCTGATTTCTTGTCCTGTGATAAAAAGGCTTCTGTTTCGACTGTCAAAACTTTCAGGGGAGCATTTGCAACCGGTTGGCACCATTTTTGAATGAATTGCCAAAAGTCAGATTTTTGCTCAAATTCTGACCCCCAGGGCATATGAATTTTTTCAAAAAAATATTTTCCGCCGGTTAAGTTGTTGAGGGCTGATTTTTGTCCTGTGATAAAAAGGCTTCTGTTTTGACTGACAAAACTTTCAGGGGAGCATTTGCAAACGGTTGGCACCATTTTTGAGTGAATTGCCAAAAGTCAGATTTTTGCTGAAATTCTGACCCGGGGCTTACGGATTTTTTCAAAAAAATATTTTCCGCCTGATAAGTTATTGAGAGCTGATTTCTTGTCCTGTGATAAAAAGGCTTCTGTTTCGACTGTCAAAACTTTCAGGGGAGCATTTGCAACCGGTTGGCACCATTTTTGAGTGAATTGCCAAAAGTCAGATTTTTGCTGAAATTCTGACCCCGGGGCTTAAGTATTTTTTCAAAAAAATATTTTCCGTCGCTTAAGTTGTTGAGGGCTGATTTCTTGTCCTGTGATAAAAAGGCTTCTGTTTCGACTGTCAAAACTTTCAGGGGAGCATTTGCAACCGGTTGGCACCATTTTTAAGTGAATTGCCAAAAGTCAGATTTTTGCTGAAATTCTGAACCCGGGGCTTACGGATTTTTTCAAAAAAATATTTTCCGCCGGTTAAGTTGTTGAGGGCTTATTTCTTGTCCTGTGATAAAAAGGCTTCTGTTTCGACTGTCAAAACTTTCAGGGGAGCATTTGCAACCGGTTGGCACCATTTTTGAGTGAATTGCCAAAAGTCCGATTTTTGCTGAAATTCTGACCCCCGGGGCTTACGGATTTTTTCAAAAAAATATTTTCCGCCGCTTAAGTTGTTGAGGGCTGATTTCTTGTCCTGTGATAAAAAGGCTTCTTTTTCGACTGTCAAAACTTTCAGGGGAGCATTTGCAACCGGTTGGCACCATTTTTGAGTGAATTGCCAAAAGTCAGATTTTTGCTGAAATTCTGACCTCGGGGCTTACGGATTTTTTCAAAAAAATATTTTCCGCCGGTTAAGTTGTTGAGGGCTGATTTCTTGTCCTGTGATAAAAAGGCTTCTGTTTCGACTGTCAAAACTTTCAGGGGAGCATTTGCAACCGGTTGGCACCATTTTTAAGTGAATTGCCAAAAGTCAGATTTTTGCTGAAATTCTGAACCCGGGGCTTACGGATTTTTTCAAAAAAATATTGTCCGCCGCTTAAGTTATTGAGGGCTGATTTCTTGTCCTATGATAAAAAGGCTTCTGTTTCGACTGTCAAAACTTTCAGGGGAGCATTTGCAACCGGTTGGCACCATTTTTAAGTGAATTGCCAAAAGTCAGATTTTTGCTGAAATTCTGACCCCGGGGCTTACGGATTTTTTCAAAAAAATATTTTCCGCCGGTTAAGTTGTTGAGGGCTGATTTCTTGTCCTGTGATAAAAAGGCTTCTCTTTCGACTGTCAAAACTTTCAGGGGAGCATTTGCAACCGGTTGGCACCATTTTTGAGTGAATTGCCAAAAGTCAGATTTTTGCTGAAATTCTGACCCCCGGGGCTTACGGATTTTTTCAAAAAAATATTTTCCGCCTGATAAGTTATTGAGGGCTGATTTCTTGTCCTGTGATAAAAAGGCTTCTGTTTCGACTGTCAAAACTTTCAGGGGAGCATTTGCAACCGGTTGGCACCATTTTTGAGTGAATTGCCAAAAGTCAGATTTTTGCTGAAATTCTGACCCCGGGGCTTACGGATTTTTTCAAAAAAATATTTTCCACCGCTTAAGTTGTTGAGGGCTGATTTCTTGTCCTGTGATAAAAAGGCTTCTGTTTCGACTGTCAAAACTTTCAGGGGAGCATTTGCAAACGGTTGGCACCATTTTTAAGTGAATTGCCAAAAGTCAGATTTTTGCTGAAATTCTGAACCCGGGGCTTACGGATTTTTTCAAAAAAATATTGTCCGCCGCTTAAGTTATTGAGGGCTGATTTCTTGTCCTGTGATAAAAAGGCTTCTGTTTCGACTGTCAAAACTTTCAGGGGAGCATTTGCAACCGGTTGGCACCATTTTTAAGTGAATTGCCAAAAGTCAGATTTTTGATGAAATTCTGACCCCGGGGCTTACGGATTTTTTCAAAAAAATATTTTCCGCCGCTTAAGTTGTTGAGGGCTTATTTCTTGTCCTGTGATAAAAAGGCTTCTGTTTCGACTGTCAAAACTTTCAGGGGAGCATTTGCAACCGGTTGGCACCATTTTTGAGTGAATTGCCAAAAGTCAGATTTTTGCTGAAATTCTGACCCCCAGGGCTTACGGATTTTTTCAAAAAAATATTTTCCGCCGCTTAAGTTGTTGAGGGCTGATTTCTTGTCCTGTGATAAAAAGGCTTCTGTTTCGACTGTCAAAACTTTCAGGGGAGCATTTGCAACCGGTTGGCACCATTTTTGAGTGAATTGCCAAAAGTCAGATTTTTGCTGAAATTCTGACCTCGGGGCTTACGGATTTTTTCAAAAAAAATATTTTCCGCCGGTTAAGTTGTTGAGGGCTGATTTCTTGTCCTGTGATAAAAAGGCTTCTGTTTCGACTGTCAAAACTTTCAGGGGAGCATTTGCAACCGGTTGGCACCATTTTTGAATGAATTGCCAAAAGTCAGATTTTTGCTCAAATTCTGACCCCCAGGGCATATGAATTTTTTTCAAAAAAATATTTTCCGCCGGTTAAGTTGTTGAGGGCTGATTTTTGTCCTGTGATAAAAAGGCTTCTGTTTTGACTGACAAAACTTTCAGGGGAGCATTTGCAAACGGTTGGCACCATTTTTGAGTGAATTGCCAAAAGTCAGATTTTTGCTGAAATTCTGACCCGGGGCTTACGGATTTTTTCAAAAAAATATTTTCCGCCTGATAAGTTATTGAGAGCTGATTTCTTGTCCTGTGATAAAAAGGCTTCTGTTTCAACTGTCAAAACTTTCAGGGGAGCATTTGCAACCGGTTGGCACCATTTTTGAGTGAATTGCCAAAAGTCAGATTTTTGCTGAAATTCTGACCCCGGGGCTTAAGTATTTTTTCAAAAAAATATTTTCCGTCGCTTAAGTTGTTGAGGGCTGATTTCTTGTCCTGTGATAAAAAGGCTTCTGTTTCGACTGTCAAAACTTTCAGGGGAGCATTTGCAACCGGTTGGCACCATTTTTAAGTGAATTGCCAAAAGTCAGATTTTTGCTGAAATTCTGAACCCGGGGCTTACGGATTTTTTCAAAAAAAATATTTTTCCGCCGGTTAAGTTGTTGAGGGCTTATTTCTTGTCCTGTGATAAAAAGGCTTCTGTTTCGACTGTCAAAACTTTCAGGGGAGCATTTGCAACCGGTTGGCACCATTTTTTGAGTGAATTGCCAAAAGTCCGATTTTTGCTGAAATTCTGACCCCCGGGGCTTACGGATTTTTTTCAAAAAAATATTTTCCGCCGCTTAAGTTGTTGAGGGCTGATTTCTTGTCCTGTGATAAAAAGGCTTCTGTTTCGACTGTCAAAGCTTTCAGGGGAGCATTTGCAACCGGTT
>NC_139564.1:60268599-60357919 GCF_965112155.1 Podarcis liolepis | reverse complement strand
ATATTTTCCGCCGCTTAAGTTGTTGAGGGCTGATTTCTTGTCCTGTGATAAAAAGGCTTCTTTTTCGACTGTCAAAACTTTCAGGGGAGCATTTGCAACCGGTTGGCACCATTTTTGAGTGAATTGCCAAAAGTCAGATTTTTGCTGAAATTCTGACCTCGGGGCTTACGGATTTTTTCAAAAAAATATTTTCCGCCGGTTAAGTTGTTGAGGGCTGATTTCTTGTCCTGTGATAAAAAGGCTTCTGTTTCGACTGTCAAAACTTTCAGGGGAGCATTTGCAACCGGTTGGCACCATTTTTAAGTGAATTGCCAAAAGTCAGATTTTTGCTGAAATTCTGAACCCGGGGCTTACGGATTTTTTCAAAAAAATATTGTCCGCCGCTTAAGTTATTGAGGGCTGATTTCTTGTCCTATGATAAAAAGGCTTCTGTTTCGACTGTCAAAACTTTCAGGGGAGCATTTGCAACCGGTTGGCACCATTTTTAAGTGAATTGCCAAAAGTCAGATTTTTGCTGAAATTCTGACCCCGGGGCTTACGGATTTTTTCAAAAAAATATTTTCCGCCGGTTAAGTTGTTGAGGGCTGATTTCTTGTCCTGTGATAAAAAGGCTTCTCTTTCGACTGTCAAAACTTTCAGGGGAGCATTTGCAACCGGTTGGCACCATTTTTGAGTGAATTGCCAAAAGTCAGATTTTTGCTGAAATTCTGACCCCCGGGGCTTACGGATTTTTTCAAAAAAATATTTTCCGCCTGATAAGTTATTGAGGGCTGATTTCTTGTCCTGTGATAAAAAGGCTTCTGTTTCGACTGTCAAAACTTTCAGGGGAGCATTTGCAACCGGTTGGCACCATTTTTGAGTGAATTGCCAAAAGTCAGATTTTTGCTGAAATTCTGACCCCGGGGCTTACGGATTTTTTCAAAAAAATATTTTCCACCGCTTAAGTTGTTGAGGGCTGATTTCTTGTCCTGTGATAAAAAGGCTTCTGTTTCGACTGTCAAAACTTTCAGGGGAGCATTTGCAAACGGTTGGCACCATTTTTAAGTGAATTGCCAAAAGTCAGATTTTTGCTGAAATTCTGAACCCGGGGCTTACGGATTTTTTCAAAAAAATATTGTCCGCCGCTTAAGTTATTGAGGGCTGATTTCTTGTCCTGTGATAAAAAGGCTTCTGTTTCGACTGTCAAAACTTTCAGGGGAGCATTTGCAACCGGTTGGCACCATTTTTAAGTGAATTGCCAAAAGTCAGATTTTTGATGAAATTCTGACCCCGGGGCTTACGGATTTTTTCAAAAAAATATTTTCCGCCGCTTAAGTTGTTGAGGGCTTATTTCTTGTCCTGTGATAAAAAGGCTTCTGTTTCGACTGTCAAAACTTTCAGGGGAGCATTTGCAACCGGTTGGCACCATTTTTGAGTGAATTGCCAAAAGTCAGATTTTTGCTGAAATTCTGACCCCCAGGGCTTACGGATTTTTTCAAAAAAATATTTTCCGCCGCTTAAGTTGTTGAGGGCTGATTTCTTGTCCTGTGATAAAAAGGCTTCTGTTTCGACTGTCAAAACTTTCAGGGGAGCATTTGCAACCGGTTGGCACCATTTTTGAGTGAATTGCCAAAAGTCAGATTTTTGCTGAAATTCTGACCTCGGGGCTTACGGATTTTTTCAAAAAAATATTTTCCGCCGGTTAAGTTGTTGAGGGCTGATTTCTTGTCCTGTGATAAAAAGGCTTCTGTTTCGACTGTCAAAACTTTCAGGGGAGCATTTGCAACCGGTTGGCACCATTTTTGAATGAATTGCCAAAAGTCAGATTTTTGCTCAAATTCTGACCCCCAGGGCATATGAATTTTTTCAAAAAAATATTTTCCGCCGGTTAAGTTGTTGAGGGCTGATTTTTGTCCTGTGATAAAAAGGCTTCTGTTTTGACTGACAAAACTTTCAGGGGAGCATTTGCAAACGGTTGGCACCATTTTTGAGTGAATTGCCAAAAGTCAGATTTTTGCTGAAATTCTGACCCGGGGCTTACGGATTTTTTCAAAAAAATATTTTCCGCCTGATAAGTTATTGAGAGCTGATTTCTTGTCCTGTGATAAAAAGGCTTCTGTTTCAACTGTCAAAACTTTCAGGGGAGCATTTGCAACCGGTTGGCACCATTTTTGAGTGAATTGCCAAAAGTCAGATTTTTGCTGAAATTCTGACCCCGGGGCTTAAGTATTTTTTCAAAAAAATATTTTCCGTCGCTTAAGTTGTTGAGGGCTGATTTCTTGTCCTGTGATAAAAAGGCTTCTGTTTCGACTGTCAAAACTTTCAGGGGAGCATTTGCAACCGGTTGGCACCATTTTTAAGTGAATTGCCAAAAGTCAGATTTTTGCTGAAATTCTGAACCCGGGGCTTACGGATTTTTTCAAAAAAATATTTTCCGCCGGTTAAGTTGTTGAGGGCTTATTTCTTGTCCTGTGATAAAAAGGCTTCTGTTTCGACTGTCAAAACTTTCAGGGGAGCATTTGCAACCGGTTGGCACCATTTTTGAGTGAATTGCCAAAAGTCCGATTTTTGCTGAAATTCTGACCCCCGGGGCTTACGGATTTTTTCAAAAAAATATTTTCCGCCGCTTAAGTTGTTGAGGGCTGATTTCTTGTCCTGTGATAAAAAGGCTTCTGTTTCGACTGTCAAAGCTTTCAGGGGAGCATTTGCAACCGGTTGGCACCATTTTTGAGTGAATTGCCAAAAGTCAGATTTTTGCTGAAATTCTGACCTCGGGGCTTACGGATTTTTTCAAAAAAATATTTTCCGCCGGTTAAGTTTTTGAGGGCTGATTTCTTGTCCTGTGATAAAAAGGCTTCTGTTTCGACTGTCAAAACTTTCAGGGGAGCATTTGCAACCGGTTGGCACCATTTTTGAGTGAATTGCCAAATGTCAGATTTTTGCTGAAATTCTGACCCCGGGGCTTACGGATTTTTTCAAAAAAAATTTTTCCGCCGCTTAAGTTGTTGAGGGCTGATTTCTTGTCCTGTGATAAAAAGGCTTCTGTTTCGACTGTTATAACTTTCAGGGGAGCATTTGCAACCGGTTGGCACCATTTTTGAGTGAATTGCCAAAAGTCAGATTTTTGCTGAAATTCTGACCTCGGGGCTTACGGATTTTTTCAAAAAAATATTTTCTGCCGGTTAAGTTGTTGAGGGCTGATTTCTTGTCCTGTGATAAAAAGGCTTCTGTTTTGACTGACAAAACTTTCAGGGGAGCATTTGCAACCGGTTGGCACCATTTTTAAGTGAATTGCCAAAAGTCAGATTTTTGCTGAAATTCTGACCCCGGGGCTTACGGATTTTTTCAAAAAAATATTTTCCGCCTGATAAGTTATTGAGGGCTGATTTCTTGTCCTGTGATAAAAAGGCTTCGGTTTTGACTGACAAAACTTTCAGGGGAGCATTTGCAACCGGTTGGCACCTTTTTTAAGTGAATTGCCAAAAGTCAGATATTTGCTGAAATTCTGACCCCGGGGCTTACGGATTTTTTCAAAAAAATATTTCCCGCCGCTTAAGTTGTTGAGGGCTCATTTCTTGTCCTGTGATAAAAAGGCTTCTGTTTCGACTGTCAAAACTTTCAGGAGAGCATTTGCAACCGGTTGGCACCATTTTTGAGTGAATTGCCAAAAGTCAGTTTTTTGCTGAAATTCTGACCCCCGGGGCTTATGGATTTTTTCAAAAAAATATTTTCCGCCGGTTAAGTTGTTGAGGGCTGATTTTTGTCCTGTGATAAAAAGGCTTCTGTTTTGACTGACAAAACTTTCAGGGGAGCATTTGCAAACGGTTGGCACCATTTTTGAGTGAATTGCCAAAAGTCAGATTTTTGCTGAAATTCTGACCCCGGGGCTTACGGATTTTTTCAAAAAAATATTTTCCGCCTGATAAGTTATTGAGGGCTGATTTCTTGTCCTGTGATAAAAAGGCTTCTGTTTTGACTGACAAAACTTTCAGGGGAGCATTTGCAACCGGTTGGCACCATTTTTAAGTGAATTACCAAAAGTCAGATTTTTGCTGAAATTCTGACCCCGGGGCTTACGGATTTTTTCAAAAAAATATTTTCCGCCGCTTAAGTTGTTGAGGGCTGATTTCTTGTCCTGTGATAAAAAGGCTTCTGTTTCGACTGTCAAAACTTTCAGGGGAGCATTTGCAACCGGTTGGCACCATTTTTGAGTGAATTGCCAAAAGTCAGATTTTTGCTGAAATTCTGACCTCGGGGCTTACGGATTTTTTCAAAAAAATATTTTCCGCCGGTTAAGTTGTTGAGGGCTGATTTCTTGTCCTGTGATAAAAAGGCTTCTGTTTCGACTGTCAAAACTTTCAGGGGAGCATTTGCAACCAGTTGGCACCATTTTTAAGTGAATTGCCAAAAGTCAGATTTTTGCTGAAATTCTGACCCCGGGGCTTACGGATTTTTTCAAAAAAATATTTTCCGCCGCTTAAGTTGTTGAGGGCTGATTTCTTGTCCTGTGATAAAAAGGCTTCTGTTTCGACTGTCAAAACTTTCAGGGGAGCATTTGCAACCAGTTTGCACCATTTTTAAGTGAATTGCCAAAAGTCAGATTTTTGCTGAAATTCTGACCCCGGGGCTTACGGATTTTTTCAAAAAAAATATTTTCCGCCTGATAAGTTATTGAGGGCTGATTTCTTGTCCTGTGATAAAAAGGCTTCTGTTTTGACTGACAAAACTTTCAGGGGAGCATTTGCAACCGGTTGGCATCTTTTTTAAGTGAATTGCCAAAAGTCAGATATTTGCTGAAATTCTGACCCCGGGGCTTACGGATTTTTTCAAAAAAATATTTTCCGCCGCTTAAGTTGTTGAGGGCTCATTTCTTGTCCTGTGATAAAAAGGCTTCTGTTTCGACTGTCAAAACTTTCAGGAGAGCATTTGCAACCGGTTGGCACCATTTTTGAGTGAATTGCCAAAAGTCAGATTTTTGCTGAAATTCTGACCCCCGGGGCTTATGGATTTTTTCAAAAAAATATTTTCCGCCGGTTAAGTTGTTGAGGGCTGATTTTTGTCCTGTGATAAAAAGGCTTCTGTTTCGACTGTCAAAACTTTCAGGGGAGCATTTGCAACCGGTTGGCACCATTTTTGAGTGAATTGCCAAAAGTCAGATTTTTGCTGAAATTCTGACCCCGGGGCTTACGGATTTTTTCAAAAAAATATTTTCCGCCTGATAAGTTATTGAGGGCTGATTTCTTGTCCTGTGATAAAAAGGCTTCTGTTTTGACTGACAAAACTTTCAGGGGAGCATTTGCAACCGGTTGGCACCATTTTTAAGTGAATTACCAAAAGTCAGATTTTTGCTGAAATTCTGACCCCGGGACTTACGGATTTTTTCAAAAAAATATTGTCCGCCGCTTAAGTTGTTGAGGGCTGATTTCTTGTCCTGTGATAAAAAGGCTTCTGTTTCGACTGTCAAAACTTTCAGAAGAGCATTTGCAACCGGTTGGCACCATTTTTGAGTGAATTGCGAAAAGTCAGATTTTTGCTGAAATTCTGACCCCGGGGCTTACGGATTTTTTCAAAAAAATATTTTCCGCCTGATAAGTTCTTGAGGGCTGATTTCGTGTCCTGTGATAAAAAGGCTTCTGTTTTGACTGTCAAAACTTTCAGGAGAGCATTTGCAACCGGTTGGCACCATTTTTGAGTGAATTGCCAAAAGTCAGATTTTTGCTGAAATTCTGACCCCGGATCTTACGGATTTTTTCAAAAAAATATTTTCCGCAGGTTAAGTTGTTGAGGGCTGATTTCTTGTCCTGTGATAAAAAGGCTTCTGTTTCGACTGTCAAAACTTTCAGGGGAGCATTTGCAACCGGTTGGCACCATTTTTAAGTGAATTGCCAAAAGTCAGATTTTTGCTGAAATTCTGAACCCGGGGCTTACGGATTTTTTCAAAAAAATATTTTCCGCCGGTTAAGTTGTTGAGGGCTTATTTCTTGTCCTGTGATAAAAAGGCTTCTGTTTCGACTGTCAAAACTTTCAGGGGAGCATTTGCAACCGGTTGGCACCATTTTTGAGTGAATTGCCAAAAGTCAGATTTTTGCTGAAATTCTGACCTCGGGGCTTACGGATTTTTTCAAAAAAATATTTTCCGCCTGATAAGTTGTTGTGGGCTGATTTCTTGTCCTGTGATAAAAAGGCTTCTGTTTCGACTGTCAAAACTTTCAGGGGAGCATTTGCAACCGGTTGGCACCATTTTTAAGTGAATTGCCAAAAGTCAGATTTTTGCTGAAATTCTGACCCCGGGGCTTACGGATTTTTTCAAAAAAATATTTTCCGCTGCTTAAGTTGTTGAGGGCTGATTTCTTGTCCTGTGATAAAAAGGCTTCTGTTTCGACTGTCAAAACTTTCAGGGGAGCATTTGCAACCGGTTGGCACCATTTTTGAGTGAATTGCCAAAAGTCAGATTTTTGCTGAAATTCTGACCTCGGGGCTTACGGATTTTTTCAAAAAAATATTTTCCGCCTGATAAGTTGTTGAGGGCTGATTTCTTGTCCTGTGATAAAAAGGCTTCTGTTTCGACTGTCAAAACTTTCAGGGGAGCATTTGCAACCGGTTGGCACCATTTTTAAGTGAATTGCCAAAAGTCAGATTTTTGCTGAAATTCTGACCCCGGGGCTTACGGATTTTTTCAAAAAAATATTTTCCGCTGCTTAAGTTGTTGAGGGCTGATTTCTTGTCCTGTGATAAAAAGGCTTCTGTTTCGACTGTCAAAACTTTCAGGGGAGCATTTGCAACCGGTTGGCACCATTTTTGAGTGAATTGCCAAAAGTCAGATTTTTGCTGAAATTCTGACCCCGGGGCTTACGGATTTTTTCAAAAAAATATTTTCCGCTGCTTAAGTTGTTGAGGGCTTATTTCTTGTCCTGTGATAAAAAGGCTTCTGTTTCGACTGTCAAAACTTTCAGGAGAGCATTTGCAACAGGTTGGCACCATTTTTGAGTGAATTGCCAAAAGTCAGATTTTTGCTGAAATTCTGACCCCCGGGGCTTATGGATTTTTTCAAAAAAATATTTTCCGCCGGTTAAGTTGTTGAGGGCTGATTTTTGTCCTGTGATAAAAAGGCTTCTGTTTCGACTGTCAAAACTTTCAGGGGAGCATTTGCAACCGGTTGGCACCATTTTTGAGTGAATTGCCAAAAGTCCGATTTTTGCTGAAATTCTGACCCCGGGGCTTACGGATTTTTTCAAAAAAATATTTTCCGCCGGTTAAGTTGTTGAGGGCTTATTTCTTGTCCTGTGATAAAAAGGCTTCTGTTTCGACTGTCAAAACTTTCAGGGGAGCATTTGCAACCGGTTGGCACCATTTTTGAGTGAATTGCCAAAAGTCAGATTTTTGCTGAAATTCTGACCCCGGGGCTTACGGATTTTTTCAAAAAAATATTTTCCGCTGCTTAAGTTGTTGAGGGCTGATTTCTTGTCCTGTGATAAAAAGGCTTCTGTTTCGACTGTCAAAACTTTCAGGGGAGCATTTGCAACCGGTTGGCACCATTTTTGAGTGAATTGCCAAAAGTCAGATTTTTGTTGAAATTCTGACCCCCGGGGCTTACGGATTTTTTCAAAAAAATATTTTCCGCCGCTTAAGTTGTTGAGGGCTGATTTCTTGTCCTGTGATTAAAAGGCTTCTGTTTCGACTGTCAAAACTTTCAGGGGAGCATTTGCAACCGGTTGGCACCATTTTTGAGTGAATTGCTAAAAGTCAGATTTTTGCTGAAATTCTGACCTCGGGGCTTACGGATTTTTTCAAAAAAATATTTTCCGCCGGTTAAGTTGTTGAGGGCTGATTTCTTGTCCTGTGATAAAAAGGCTTCTGTTTCGACTGTCAAAACTTTCAGGGGAGCATTTGCAACCGGTTGGCACCATTTTTGAGTGAATTGCCAAAAGTCAGATTTTTGCTGAAATTCTGACCCCGGGGCTTACGGATTTTTTCAAAAAAATATTTTCCGCTGCTTAAGTTGTTGAGGGCTGATTTCTTGTCCTGTGATAAAAAGGCTTCTGTTTCGACTGTCAAAACTTTCAGGGGAGCATTTGCAACCGGTTTGCACCATTTTTGAGTGAATTGCCAAAAGTCAGATTTTTGCTGAAATTCTGACCCCGGGGCTTACGGATTTTTTCAAAAAAATATTGTCCGCCGGTTAAGTTGTTGAGGGCTGATTTCTTGTCCTGTGATGAAAAGGCTTCTGTTTCGACTGTCAAAACTTTCAGGGGAGCATTTGCAACCGGTTGGCACCATTTTTGAGTGAATTGCCAAAAGTCAGATTTTTGCTGAAATTCTGACCCCGGGGCTTACGGATTTTTTCAAAAAAATATTGAGTTGTTGAGGGCTGATTTCTTGTCCTGTGACAAAAAGGCTTCTGTTTTGACTGACAAAAATTTCAGGGGAGCATTTGCAACCGGTTGGCACCATTTTTGAGTGAATTGCCAAAAGTCAGATTTTTGCTGAAATTCTGACCCCGGGGCTTACGTTTTTTTTCAAAAAAATATTTTCCGCATGATAAGTTGTTGATTGCTGATTTCTTGTCCTGTGATAAAAAGGCTTCTGTTTTGACGGACAAAAGTTTCAGGGGAGCATTTGCAACTGGTTGGCAACATTTTTGAGTGAATTGCCAAAAGTCAGATTTTTGCTGACATTCTGACCCCGGGGCTTACGGATTTTTTCAAAAAAATATTTTCCGCCGGTTAAGTTGTTGAGGGCTGATTTCTTGTCCTGTGATAAAAAGGCTTCTGTTTTGACTGTCAAAACTTTCAGGGGAGCATTTGCAACGGGTTGGCACCATTTTTGAGTGAATTGCCAAAAGTCAGATTTTCGCTGAAATTCTGACCCTGGGGCTTACGGATTATTTCAAAAAAAATATTATCTGCCGGTTAAGTTGTTGAGGGCTGATTTCTTGTCCTGTGATAAAAATGCTTCTGTTTTGACTGTCAAAGCTTTCAGGGGAGCATTTACAACCGGTTGGCACCATTTTTGAGTGAATGGCCAAAAGTCAGATTTTTGCTGAAATTCTTATCCCGGGGCTTAAGTATTTTTTCAAAAAAATATTGTCCGCCGGTTAAGTTGTTGAGGGCTGATTTCTTGTCCTGTAATAAAAAGGCTTCTGTTTTGACTGACAAAAGTTTCAGGGGAGCATTTGCAACCGGTTGGCACCATTTTTGAGTGAATTGCCAAAAGTCAGATTTTTGCTGAAATTCTGACCCCGGGGCTTACGGATTTTCCCAAAAAAATATTGTCCGCATGATAAGTTGTTGAGGGTTGATTTCTTCTCCTGTGATAAAAAGACTTCTGTTTCGACTGTCAAAACTTTCAGGGGAGCGTTTGCAACCGGTTGGCACCATTTTTGAGTGAATTGCCAAAAGTCAGATTTTTGCTGAAATTCTGACCCCGGGGCTTACGGATTTTTTCAAAAAAATATTTTCCGCCGGTTAAGTTGATGAGGGCTGATGTCTTGTCCTGTGATGAAAAGGCTTCTGTTTTGACTGACAAAACTTTCAGGGGAGCATTTGCAACCGGTTGGCACCATTTTTGAGTGAATTGCCAAAAGTCAGATTTTTGCTGAAATTCTGACCCCGGGGCTTACGGATTTTTTCAAAAAAATATTTTCCGCCGGTTAAGTTGATGAGGGCTGATTTCTTGTCCTGTGATGAAAAGGCTTCTGTTTCGACTGTCAAAACTTTCAGGGGGGCATTTGCAACCGGTTGGCACCATTTTTGAGTGAATTGCCAAAAGTCAGATTTTTGCTGAAATTCTGACCCCGTGGCTTACGGATTTTTTCAAAAAAATATTTTCCGCCGGTTAAGTTGTTGAGGGCTGGTTTCTTGTCCGGTGATAAAAAGGCTTCTGTTTCGACTGTCAAAACTTTCAGGGGAGCATTTGCAACCGGTTGGCACCATTTTTGAGTGAATTGCCAAAAGTCAGATTTTTGCTGAAATTCTGACCCCGGGGCTTACGGATTTTTTCAAAAAAATATTTTCCGCCGGTAAAGTTGCTGAGGGCTGGTTTCTTGTCCTGTGATAAAAAGGCTTCTGTTTCGACTGTCAAAACTTTCAGGGGAGCGTTTGCAACCGGTTGGCACCATTTTTGAGTGAATTGCCAAAAGTCAGATTTTTGCTGAAATTCTGACCCCGGGGCTTACGGATTATTTCAAAAAAATATTTTCCGCCTGATAAGTTGTTGAGGGCTGATTTCTTGTCCTGTGACAAAAAGGCTTCTGTTTTGACTGACAAAACTTTCAGGGGAGCATTTGCAACCGGTTGGCACCATTTTTGAGTGAATTGCCAAAAGTCAGATTTTTGCTGAAATACTGACCCCGGGGCTTACGGATTTTTTCAAAAAAATATTGTCCGCCGGTTAAGTTGTTGAGGGCTGATTTCTTGTCCTGTGATGAAAAGGCTTCTGTTTCGACTGTCAAAACTTTCAGGGGAGCATTTGCAACCGGTTGGCACCATTTTTGAGTGAATTGCCAAAAGTCAGATTTTTGCTGAAATTCTGACCCCGGGGCTTACGGATTTTTTCAAAAAAATATTGTCCGCCGGTTAAGTTGATGAGGGCTGATGTCTTGTCCTGTGATGAAAAGGCTTCTATTTCGACTGTCAAAACTTTCAGGGGAGCATTTGCAACCGGTTGGCACCATTTTTGAGTGAATTGCCAAAAGTCAGATTTTTGCTGACATTCTGACCCCGGGGCTTACGGATTTTTTCAAAAAAATATTTTCCGCCTGATAAGTTGTTGAGGGCTGATTTCTTGTCCTGTGACAAAAAGGCTTCTGTTTTGACTGACAAAACTTTCAGGGGAGCATTTGCAACCGGTTGGCACCATTTTTGAGTGAATTGCCAAAAGTCAGATTTTTGCTGAAATTCTGACCCCGGGGCTTACGGATTTTTTCAAAAAAATATTTTCCGCCGGTAAAGTTGCTTAGGGCTGGTTTCTTGTCCTGTGATAAAAAGGCTTCTGTTTCGACTGTCAAAACTTTCAGGGGAGCGTTTGCAACCGGTTTGCACCATTTTTGAGTGAATTGCCAAAAGTCAGATTTTTGCTGAAATTCTGACCCCGGGGCTTACGGATTTTTTCAAAAAAATATTTTCCGCCGGTTAAGTTGATGAGGGCTGATTTCTTGTCCTGTGACAAAAAGGCTTCTGTTTTGACTGACAAAACTTTCAGGGGAGCATTTGCAACCGGTTGGCACCATTTTTGAGTGAATTGCCAAAAGTCAGATTTTTGCTGAAATTCTGACCCCGGGGCTTACGGATTTTTTCAAAAAAATATTTTCCGCCTGATAAGTTGTTGAGGCCTGATTTCTTGTCCTGTGACAAAAAGGCTTCTGTTTTGACTGACAAAACTTTCAGGGGAGCATTTGCAACCGGTTGGCACCATTTTTGAGTGAATTGCCAAAAGTCAGATTTTTGCTGAAATTCTGACCCCGGGGCTTACGGCTTTTTTCAAAAAAATATTTTCCGCCGGTAAAGTTGCTGAGGGCTGGTTTCTTGTCCTGTGATAAAAAGGCTTCTGTTTCGACTGTCAAAACTTTCAGGGGAGCGTTTGCAACCGGTTGGCACCATTTTTGAGTGAATTGCCAAAAGTCAGATTTTTGCTGAAATTCTGACCCCGGGGCTTACGGATTTTTTAAAAAAAATATTTTCCGCCGGTTAAGTTGATGAGGGCTGATTTCTTGTCCTGTGATGAAAAGGCTTCTGTTTCGACTGTCAAAACTTTCAGGGGAGCATTTGCAACCGGTTGGCACCATTTTTGAGTGAATTGCCAAAAGTCAGATTTTTGCTGAAATTCTGACCCCGTGGCTTACGGATTTTTTCAAAAAAATATTTTCCGCCGGTTAAGTTGTTGAGGGCTGGTTTCTTGTCCGGTGATAAAAAGGCTTCTGTTTCGACTGTCAAAACTTTCAGGGGAGCATTTGCAACCGGTTGGCACCATTTTTGAGTGAATTGCCAAAAGTCAGATTTTTGCTGAAATTCTGACCCCGGGGCTTACGGATTTTTTCAAAAAAATATTTTCCGCCGGTAAAGTTGCTGAGGGCTGGTTTCTTGTCCTGTGATAAAAAGGCTTCTGTTTCGACTGTCAAAACTTTCAGGGGAGCGTTTGCAACCGGTTGGCACCATTTTTGAGTGAATTGCCAAAAGTCAGATTTTTGCTGAAATTCTGACCCCGGGGCTTACGGATTTTTTCAAAAAAATATTTTCTGCCGGTTAAGTTGATGAGGGCTGATTTCTTGTCCTGTGATGAAAAGGCTTCTGTTTCGACTGTCAAAACTTTCAGGGGAGCATTTGCAACCGGTTGGCACCATTTTTGAGTGAATTGCCAAAAGTCAGATTTTTGCTGAAATTCTGACCCCGTGGCTTACGGTTTTTTTCAAAAAAATATTTTCCGCCGGTTAAGTTGATGAGGGCTGATTTCTTGTCCTGTGATGAAAAGGCTTCTTTTTCGACTGTCAAAACTTTCAGGGGAGCATTTGCAACCGGTTGGCACCATTTTTGAGTGAATTGCCAAAAGTCAGATTTTTGCTGAAATTCTGACCCCGGGGCTTACGGATTTTTTCAAAAAAATATTGAGTTGTTGAGGGCTGATTTCTTGTCCTGTGACAAAAAGGCTTCTGTTTTGACTGACAAAAATTTCAGGGGAGCATTTGCAACCGGTTGGCACCATTTTTGAGTGAATTGCCAAAAGTCAGATTTTTGCTGAAATTCTGACCCCGGGGCTTACGGATTTTTTCAAAAAAATATTTTCCGCATGATAAGTTGTTGAGGGCTGATTTCTTGTCCTGTGATAAAAAGGCTTCTGTTTTGACGGACAAAAGTTTCAGGGGAGCATTTGCAACTGGTTGGCAACATTTTTGAGTGAATTGCCAAAAGTCAGATTTTTGCTGACATTCTGACCCCGGGGCTTACGGATTTTTTCAAAAAAATATTTTCCGCCGGTTAAGTTGTTGAGGGCTGATTTCTTGTCCTGTGATAAAAAGGCTTCTGTTTTGACTGTCAAAACTTTCAGGGGAGCATTTGCAACGGGTTGGCACCATTTTTGAGTGAATTGCCAAAAGTCAGATTTTCGCTGAAATTCTGACCCTGGGGCTTACGGATTATTTCAAAAAAAATATTATCTGCCGGTTAAGTTGTTGAGGGCTGATTTCTTGTCCTGTGATAAAAATGCTTCTGTTTTGACTGTCAAAGCTTTCAGGGGAGCATTTACAACCGGTTGGCACCATTTTTGAGTGAATGGCCAAAAGTCAGATTTTTGCTGAAATTCTTATCCCGGGGCTTAAGTATTTTTTCAAAAAAATATTGTCCGACGGGTAAGTTGTTGAGGGCTGATTTCTTGTCCTGTGATAAAAAGGCTTCTGTTTTGACTGACAAAAGTTTCAGGGGAGCATTTGCAACCGGTTGGCACCATTTTTGAGTGAATTGCCAAAAGTCAGATTTTTGCTGAAATTCTGACCCCGGGGCTTACGGATTTTCCCAAAAAAATATTTTCCGCATGATAAGTTGATGAGGGTTGATTTCTTGTCCTGTGATAAAAAGGCTTCTGTTTCGACTGTCAAAACTTTCAGGGGAGCGTTTGCAACCGGTTGGCACCATTTTTGAGTGAATTGCCAAAAGTCAGATTTTTGCTGAAATTCTGACCCCGGGGCTTTAGAATTTTTTCAAAAAAATATTTTCCGCCGGTTAAGTTGATGAGGGCTGATGTCTTGTCCTGTGATGAAAAGGCTTCTGTTTCGACTCTCAAAACTTTCAGGGGAGCATTTGCAACCGGTTGGCACCATTTTTGAGTGAATTGCCAAAAGTCAGATTTTTGCTGAAATTCTGACCCCGGGGCTTACGGATTTTTTCAAAAAAATATTTTCCGCCGCTAAAGTTGCTGAGGGCTGGTTTCTTGTCCTGTGATAAAAAGGCTTCTGTTTCGACTGTCAAAACTTTCAGGGGAGCGTTTGCAACCGGTTGGCACCATTTTTGAGTGAATTGCCAAAAGTCAGATTTTTGCTGAAATTCTGACCCCGGGGCTTACGGATTTTTTCAAAAAAATATTTTCCGCCGGTTAAGTTGATGAGGGCTGATTTCTTGTCCTGTGATGAAAAGGCTTCTGTTTCGACTGTCAAAACTTTCAGGGGAGCATTTGCAACCGGTTGGCACCATTTTTGAGTGAATTGCCAAAAGTCAGATTTTTGCTGAAATTCTGACCCCGGGGCTTACGGATTATTTCAAAAAAATATTTTCCGCCTGATAAGTTGTTGAGGGCTGATTTCTTGTCCTGTGACAAAAAGGCTTCTGTTTTGACTGACAAAACTTTCAGGGGAGCATTTGCAACCGGTTGGCACCATTTTTGAGTGAATTGCCAAAAGTCAGATTTTTGCTGAAATTCTGACCCCGGGGCTTACGGATTTTTTCAAAAAAATATTGTCCGCCGGTTAAGTTGTTGAGGGCTGATTTCTTGTCCTGTGATAAAAAGGCTTCTGTTTCGACTGTCAAAACTTTCAGGGGAGCATTTGCAACCGGTTAGCACCATTTTTGAGTGAATTGCCAAAAGTCAGATTTTTGCTGAAATTCTGACCCCGGGGCTTACGGATTTTTTCAAAAAAATATTTTCCGCCTGATAAGTTGTTGAGGCCTGATTTCTTGTCCTGTGATAAAAAGGCTTCTGTTTCGACTGTCAAAAGTTTCAGGGGAGCATTTGCAACCGGTTGGCACCATTTTTGAGTGAATTGCCAAAAGTCAGATTTTTGCTGAAATTCTGACCCCGGGGCTTACGGATTTTTTCAAAAAAATATTTTCCGCATGATAAGTTGTTGAGGGCTGATTTCTTGTCCTGTGATAAAAAGGCTTCTGTTTTGACTGACAAAACTTTCAGGGGAGCATTTGCAACCGGTTGGCACCATTTTTGAGTGAATTGCCAAAAGTCAGATTTTTGCTGACATTCTGACCCCGGGGCTTACGGATTTTTTCAAAAAAATATTTTCCGCCGGTTAAGTTGTTGAGGGCTGATTTCTTGTCCTGTGATAAAAAGGCTTCTGTTTTGACTGTCAAAGCTTTCAGGGGAGCATTTACAACCGGTTGGCACCATTTTTGAGTGAATGGCCAAAAGTCAGATTTTTGCTGAAATTCTTATCCCGGGGCTTAAGTATTTTTTCAAAAAAATATTGTCCGCCGGTTAAGTTGTTGAGGGCTGATTTCTTGTCCTGTGATAAAAAGGCTTCTGTTTTGACTGACAAAAGTTTCAGGGGAGCATTTGCAACCGGTTGGCACCATTTTTGAGTGAATTGCCAAAAGTCAGATTTTTGCTGAAATTCTGACCCCGGGGCTTACGGATTTTCCCAAAAAAATATTTTCCGCATGATAAGTTGTTGAGGGTTGATTTCTTGTCCTGTGATAAAAAGGCTTCTGTTTCGACTATCAAAACTTTCAGGGGAGCATTTGCAACCGGTTGGCACCATTTTTGAGTGAATTGCCAAAAGTCGGATTTTTGCTGAAATTCTGACCCCGGGGCTTACGTTTTTTTTCAAAAAAATATTTTCCGCCTGATAAGTTGTTGAGGCCTGATTTCTTGTCCTGTGATAAAAAGGCTTCTGTTTCGACTGTCAAAAGTTTCAGGGGAGCATTTGCAACCGGTTGGCACCATTTTTGAGTGAATTGCCAAAAGTCAGATTTTTGCTGAAATTCTGACCCCGGGGCTTACGGATTTTTTCAAAAAAATATTTTCCGCATGATAAGTTGTTGAGGGCTGATTTCTTGTCCTGTGATAAAAAGGCTTCTGTTTTGACTGACAAAACTTTCAGGGGAGCATTTGCAACCGGTTGGCACCATTTTTGAGTGAATTGCCAAAAGTCAGATTTTTGCTGAAATTCTGACCCCGGGGCTTACGGATTTTTTCAAAAACATATTTTCCGCATGATAATTTGTTGAGGGCTGATTTCTTGTCCTGTGATAAAAAGGCTTCTGTTTTGACTGACAAAAGTTTCAGGGGAGCATTTGCAACTGGTTGGCACCATTTTTGAGTGAATTGCCAAAAGTCAGATTTTTGCTGACATTCTGACCCCGGGGCTTACGGATTTTTTCAAAAAAATATTTTCCGCATGATAAGTTGTTGAGGGCTGATTTCTTGTCCTGTGATAAAAAGGCTTCTGTTTTGACTGTCAAAACTTTCAGGGGAGCATTTGCAACCGGTTGGCACCATTTTTGAGTGAATTGCCAAAAGTCAGATTTTCGCTGAAATTCTGACCCTGGGGCTTACGGATTATTTCAAAAAAAATATTTTCTGCCGGTTAAGTTGTTGAGGGCTGATTTCTTGTCCTGTGATAAAAATGCTTCTGTTTTGACTGTCAAAGCTTTCAGGGGAGCATTTACAACCGGTTGGCACCATTTTTGAGTGAATGGCCAAAAGTCAGATTTTTGCTGAAATTCTGATCCCGGGGCTTAAGTATTTTTTCAAAAAAATATTGTCCGCCGCTTAAGTTGTTGAGGGCTGATTTCTTGTCCTGTGATAAAAAGGCTTCTGTTTTGACTGTCAAAACTTTCAGGGGAGCATTTGCAACCGGTTGGCACCATTTTTGAGTGAATTGCCAAAAGTCAGATTTTTGCTGAAATTCTGACCCCGGCGCTTACGAATTTTCTCAAAAAAATATTTTCCGCCTGATAAGTTGTTGAGGCCTGATTTCTTATCCTGTGATAAAAAGGCTTCTGTTTCGACTGTCAAAACTTTCAGGGGAGCATTTGCAACCGGTTGGCACCATTTTTGAGTGAATTGCCAAAAGTCAGATTTTTGCTGAAATTCTGACCCCGGGGCTTACGGATTTTTTCAAAAAAATATTTTCCGCATGATAAGTTGTTGAGGGCTGATTTCTTGTCCTGTGATAAAAAGGCTTCTGTTTTGACTGACAAAACTTTCAGGGGAGCATTTGCAACCGGTTGGCACCATTTTTGAGTGAATTGCCAAAAGTCAGATTTTTGCTGACATTCTGACCCCGGGGCTTACGGATTTTTTCAAAAAAATATTTTCCGCCGGTTAAGTTGTTGAGGGCTGATTTCTTGTCCTGTGATAAAAAGGCTTCTGTTTTGACTGTCAAAACTTTCAGGGGAGCATTTGCAACCGGTTGGCACCATTTTTGAGTGAATTGCCAAAAGTCAGATTTTCGCTGAAATTCTGACCCTGGGGCTTACGGATTATTTCAAAAAATATATTTTCTGCCGGTTAAGTTGTTGAGGGCTGATTTCTTGTCCTGTGATAAAAATGCTTCTGTTTTGACTGTCAAAGCTTTCAGGGGAGCATTTACAACCGGTTGGCACCATTTTTGAGTGAATGGCCAAAAGTCAGATTTTTGCTGAAATTCTGATCCCGGGGCTTAAGTATTTTTTCAAAAAAATATTGTCCGCCGCTTAAGTTGTTGAGGGCTGATTTCTTGTCCTGTGATAAAAAGGCTTCTGTTTTGACTGTCAAAACTTTCAGGGGAGCATTTGCAACCGGTTGGCACCATTTTTGAGTGAATTGCCAAAAGTCAGATTTTTGCTGAAATTCTGACCCCGGCGCTTACGAATTTTCTCAAAAAAATATTTTCCGCCTGATAAGTTGTTGAGGCCTGATTTCTTATCCTGTGATAAAAAGGCTTCTGTTTCGACTGTCAAAACTTTCAGGGGAGCATTTGCAACCGGTTGGCACCATTTTTGAGTGAATTGCCAAAAGTCAGATTTTTGCTGAAATTCTGACCCCGGGGCTTACGGATTTTTTCAAAAAAATATTTTCCGCATGATAAGTTGTTGAGGGCTGATTTCTTGTCCTGTGATAAAAAGGCTTCTGTTTTGACTGACAAAACTTTCAGGGGAGCATTTGCAACCGGTTGGCACCATTTTTGAGTGAATTGCCAAAAGTCAGATTTTTGCTGACATTCTGACCCCGGGGCTTACGGATTTTTTCAAAAAAATATTTTCCGCCGGTTAAGTTGTTGAGGGCTGATTTCTTGTCCTGTGATAAAAAGGCTTCTGTTTTGACTGTCAAAACTTTCAGGGGAGCATTTGCAACCGGTTGGCACCATTTTTGAGTGAATTGCCAAAAGTCAGATTTTCGCTGAAATTCTGACCCTGGGGCTTACGGATTATTTCAAAAAATATATTTTCTGCCGGTTAAGTTGTTGAGGGCTGATTTCTTGTCCTGTGATAAAAATGCTTCTGTTTTGACTGTCAAAGCTTTCAGGGGAGCATTTACAACCGGTTGGCACCATTTTTGAGTGAATGGCCAAAAGTCAGATTTTTGCTGAAATTCTGATCCCGGGGCTTAAGTATTTTTTCAAAAAAAATATTTTCCGCCTGATAAGTTGTTGAGGGCTGATTTCTTGTCCTGTGATAAAAAGGCTTCTGTTTCGACTGTCAAAAGTTTCAGGGGAGCATTTGCAACCGGTTGGCACATTTTTGAGTGAATTGCCAAAAGTCAGATTTTTGCTGAAATTCTGACCCCCGGGGCTTACGGATTTTTTCAAAAAAAAAAATTCCGCCGGTTAAGTTGTTGAGGCCTGATTTCTTGTCCTGTGATAAAAAGGCTTCTGTTTCGACTGTCAAAACTTTCAGGGGAGCATTTGCAACCGGTTGGCACCATTTTTGAGTGAATTGCCAAAAGTCAGATTTTTGTTGAAATTCTGACCCCGGGGCTTACGGATTTTTTCAAAAAAAAAATTTCCGCATGATAAGTTCTTGAGGGCTGATTTCTTGTCCTGTGATAAAAAGGCTTCTGTTTTGACTGACAAAACTTTCAGGGGAGCATTTGCAACCGGTTGGCACCATTTTTGAGTGAATTGCCAAAAGTCAGATTTTTGCTGAAATTCTGACCCCGGGGCTTACGGATTTTTTCAAAAAAATATTTTCCGCCGGTTAAGTTGTTGAGGGCTGATTTCTTGTCCTGTGATAAAAAGGCTTCTGTTTCGACTGTCAAAACTTTCAGGGGAGCATTTGCAACCGGTTGGCACCATTTTTGAGTGAATTGCCAAAAGTCAGATTTTTCTTGAAATTCTGACCCCGGGGCTTACGGATTTTTTCAAAAAAATATTTTCCGCATGATAAGTTCTTGAGGGCTGATTTCTTGTCCTGTGATAAAAAGGCTTCTGTTTTGACTGACAAAACTTTCAGGGGAGCATTTGCAACCGGTTGGCACCATTTTTGAGTGAATTGCCAAAAGTCAGATTTTTGCTGAAATTCTGACCCCGGGGCTTACGGATTTTTTCAAAAAAATATTTTCCGCCGGTTAAGTTGTTGAGGGCTGATTTCTTGTCCTGTGATAAAAAGGCTTCTGTTTCGACTGTCAAAAGTTTCAGGGGAGCATTTGCAACCGGTTGGCACCATTTTTGAGTGAATTGCCAAAAGTCAGATTTTTGCTGACATTCTGACCCCGGGGCTTACGGATTTTTTCAAAAAAATATTTTCCGCCGGTTAAGTTGTTGAGGGCTGATTTCTTGTCCTGTGATAAAAAGGCTTCTGTTTTGACTGTCAAAACTTTCAGGGGAGCATTTGCAATCGGTTGGCACCATTTTTGAGTGAATTGCCAAAAGTCAGATTTTCGCTGAAATTCTGACCCTGGGGCTTACGGATTATTTCAAAAAATATATTTTCTGCCGGTTAAGTTGTTGAGGGCTGATTTCTTGTCCTGTGATAAAAATGCTTCTGTTTTGACTGTCAAAGCTTTCAGGGGAGCATTTACAACCGGTTGGCACCATTTTTGAGTGAATGGCCAAAAGTCAGATTTTTGCTGAAATTCTGATCCCGGGGCTTAAGTATTTTTTCAAAAAAAATATTTTCCGCCTGATAAGTTGTTGAGGCCTGATTTCTTGTCCTGTGATAAAAAGGCTTCTGTTTCGACTGTCAAAACTTTCAGGGGAGCATTTGCAACCGGTTGGCACCATTTTTGAGTGAATTGCCAAAAGTCAGATTTTTGCTGAAATTCTGACCCCCGGGGCTTACGGATTTTTTCAAAAAAAAAATTTCCGCCGGTTAAGTTGTTGAGGCCTGATTTCTTGTCCTGTGATAAAAAGGCTTCTGTTTCGACTGTCAAAACTTTCAGGGTAGCATTTGCAACCGGTTGGCACCATTTTTGAGTGAATTGCCAAAAGTCAGATTTTTGTTGAAATTCTGACCCCGGGGCTTACGGATTTTTTCAAAAAAAAAATTTCCGCATGATAAGTTCTTGAGGGCTGATTTCTTGTCCTGTGATAAAAAGGATTCTGTTTTGACTGACAAAACTTTCAGGGGAGCATTTGCAACCGGTTGGCACCATTTTTGAGTGAATTGCCAAAAGTCAGATTTTTGCTGAAATTCTGACCCCGGGGCTTACGGATTTTTTCAAAAAAATATTTTCCGCCGGTTAAGTTGTTGAGGGCTGATTTCTTGTCCTGTGATAAAAAGGCTTCTGTTTCGACTGTCAAAACTTTCAGGGGAGCATTTGCAACCGGTTTGCACCATTTTTGAGTGAATTGCCAAAAGTCAGATTTTTGCTGAAATTCTGACCCCGGGGCTTACGGATTTTTTAAAAAAAATATTTTCCGCATGATAAGTTCTTGAGGGCTGATTTCTTGTCCTGTGATAAAAAGGCTTCTGTTTCGAATGTCAAAACTTTCAGGGGAGCATTTGCAACCGGTTGGCACCATTTTTGAGTGAATTGCCAAAAGTCAGATTTTTGCTGAAATTCTGACCCTGGGGCTTACGGATTTTTTCAAAAAAATATTTTCTGCATGATAAGTTGTTGAGGGCTGATTTCTTGTCCTGTGATAAAAAGGCTTCTGTTTTGACTGACAAAACTTTCAGGGGAGCATTTGCAACCGGTTGGCACCATTTTTGAGTGAATTGCCAAAAGTCAGATTTTTGTTGAAATTCTGACCCCGGGGCTTACGGATTTTTTCAAAAAAATATTTTCCGCCGCTTAAGTTGTTGAGGGCTGATTTCTTGTCCTGTGACAAAAAGGCTTCTGTTTTGACTGACAAAACTTTCAGGGGAGCATTTGCAACCGGTTGGCACCATTTTTGAGTGAATTGCCAAAAGTCAGATTTTTCTTGAAATTCTGACCCCGGGGCTTACGGATTTTTTCAAAAAAATATTTTCCGCCGGTTAAGTTTTTGAGGGCAGATTTCTTGTCCTGTGATAAAAAATGCTTCTGTTTCGACTGTCAAAACTTTCAGTGGAGCATTTGCAACTGGTTGGCACCATTTTTGAGTGAATTGCCAAAAGTCAGATTTTTGCTGAAATTCTGACCCCGGGGCTTACGGATTTTTCCAAAAAATATTTTCCGCCGGTTAAGTTGTTGAGGGCAGATTTCTTGTCCTGTGATAAAAAGGCTTCTGTTTCGACTGACAAAACTTTCAGGGGAGCATTTGCAACCGGTTGGCACCATTTTTGAGTGAAGTGCCAAAAGTCAGATTTTTGCTGAAATTCTGACCCCGGGGCTTACGGATTTTTTCAAAGAAATATTTTCCGCTGGTTAAGTTGTTGAGGGCTGATTTCTTGTCCTGTGATAAAAAGGCTTCTGTTTCGACTGTCAAAACTTTCAGGGGAGCATTTGCAACCGGTTGGCACCATTTTTGAGTGAATTGCCAAAAGACAGAATTTTGCTGAAATTCTGACCCCGGGGCTTACGGATTTTTTCAAAAAAATATTTTCCGCATGATAAGTTGTTGAGGGCTGATTTCTTGTCCTGTGATAAAAAGGCTTCTGTTTTGACTGACCAAACTTTCAGGGGAGCATTTGCAACCGGTTGGCACCATTTTTGAGTGAATTGCCAAAAGTCAGATTTTTGCTGAAATTCTGACCCCGGGGCTTACGGATTTTTTCAAAAAAATATTTTCCGCCGGTTAAGTTCTTGAGGGCTGATTTCTTGTCCTGTGATAAAAAGGCTTCTGTTTCGACTGTCAAAACTTTCAGGGGAGCATTTGCAACCGGTTGGCACCATTTTTGAGTGAATTGCCAAAAGTCAGATTTTTGTTGAAATTCTGACCCCGGGGCTTACAAAAGACGGATTTGTGGAAACTCATTTTTGTGCAATCATTTTGGATTGCATTCTTTTTCCAATAATAATGATCAGTGCTTTTTTCTAAAAAAATCTTTTTCCAATAATAATAATAATAATCAGTGCTTTTTTTCTAAAAAAAATGTTTAGGGGTACTCTCACTTTCCCACTCATATTGCCCCTCATTGAGGCCAAACTTAGATTCACAAAATGTTTAGGGGTATGTGTACCCCTGTGTACCCCCAGAAAAAAGCACTGTTGATAATAATAATAATAATAATAATAATAATAATAATAATAATAATAGGTTTAATAAAGGAAAGGAAAATAGACACTAACAATCCCAAGAGTTGTGTGTGAATGTCAAGGGCCAGTGCTACATGACCTGCAGATGGCACTCATGGCGTTTGCCATTGAAACAGCTATGAAAGGAATTGAACACTGCGCCCCACACACACACACACACACACACACACACACACGGTGCCTTTGTTAGACCAACTTCACTCTGAGTATGATTAAACAAGCTTTCAAAATTCACAGATCCTTTCACCAGGGAAGAAAGCAAGCCATCTGCAGCCTATGCACACAAAAACGTCACACCCGCAGTTGCTTAGCTTCTTCAACTCAACCCGTCTGAGTGATTTCTAGTACGTCAAACTCTGTTATTGCATTTGTGTTTGTAGTATTTAAAAAAGTGACGTGAACTCCCTATCAGCTATATTGAACAGCTAAAGAAATTTGCAGTGACTGCATTTGCTTTATCCTAAGGGGAAGACATATCTGTTTCAGCATAAGGAATAAAAGGCCTGACAAAAGACATAAGAAGATATTTGGTTTCATGAGTGTGGCCTTTTACAGGCAAAAAAACTCCAGACATGTGGTCCTTTCCAACTCTACAATTCTATGATTCTATGATATTTCATTTCTGCTAACTCTTCACTGCTGCTACACACTAATTTTTTTTAATGGACTTGCAAATAGGAACTAATTATAAGTAGCGCAACAGTTAAGCACTGATGTTTCTGGTCTTGGGCCTTAGTGTCAATATATATTTGATTTATAAGTTCCATAAGAAAACTAGCTTTTGATAAAACACAGCGTAAAATATTATGCCTCAGTCCTTTGTTTAAATTTTTTTCTCATTATTCATTCTCTCTCTGAAATAACTTCTGGTTGTGTTTATGTTTTATGTCTGAAAGCATGCGAATAAATTGTAAAAAATAATTGCAGCTTTACCTTCTGACTCTCACAAGGTTAAAATGTGCTGGCAATTTCAAAACAAAACAAAACAAGGACTTCTCTCTAATCTTTGTAACAACTTCTGCTGTGAACTAAAGTATCCTATTATTCAAACATATGAGATTTTGTTTCAGTTGGCTTTCGACACATTCCTTAGCACAATAGCAGCAAAATGCAATACCTGCAACAGACAGTTGCAGGACACCACTACTATTCAGTATATGTTTTCAGAGTCCCAAAGTTGTAAAAAGTCCAACCAACTCCATTTAGGATACTTGCAGGGACAATAAATACTTAGGATGAGAACTAACGACTGCTGTGGGTAGGGCAAGGTCATACAAGGTGCACCAATACTGCAAATGGATAAAGCAAAGGTTTAGAATGTATAACAGAGCCAGAACAAAAAAGACCTCCTCTACTAGCTACAGTGGCTGTACTGGGACAGAAAATGCCATTTTAGGACAGGGACTAAAGAGTGACTGAATAGTTGAGTTTGAGAAGCAATTTCCAGATGACCGTTGCCAGCTGGAGAAGCTTCAGAAGATGTTTTGAAGTTGCATGCCACAGCACCAATTCCATGCTTTAGCAAGCATAAACAGAGTAAAATAGGCAACACAGTATATATACTGTCCAACTTACAGTAGGGAGTTATGAAGAGAGCACCCACTCCTAGGAAACGAGAGGCTTACTATGACCTAGCTTTCAAAGTATGCAACAAGTTTCTAAGCAGCACAGAGATGCATTGTCTCCACTATTCATTATTAGAGGACCATACTTCTGATATATACTTGGCCCCTAGAGGACAAACAGATGCATTGCACTAAAGGCGGGTCTGGCAACAAATTGAATACAGTGGTACCTCAGTTTAAGTACAGTACTTAATTCGTTCTGGAGGTCCGTTCTTAACCTGAAACTGTTCTTAACCTGAAGCACCATTTCAGCTAATGGGGCCTCCTCCTGCTGCCGCGCCGCCAGAGCACGATTTCTGTTCTCATCCTGAAGCAAAGTTCTTAACCCGAGGTACTATTTCTGGGTTAGCAGAGTCTGTAACCTGAAGTGTATGTAACCTGAAGCGTCTCTAACCTGAAGCGTATGTAACCCGAGGTACCACTGTACAGTGTTACCTCGGTTTAAGAACAGTCTGGTTTAAGAACGATTCGATTTACAAACTCCGCAAAACCGGAAATAGTGTCCTGGTTTAAGAACTTTACCTCAGTCTAAGAACAGAATCTGAACGGTGGAAGGGCACTGGCGGCGGGAGGCCTCATTAGCGAAAGCGAGCCTCGGTTTAAGAACAGTTTTGGTTTAAGAACAGATTTCCAAAACGGATTAAGTTCGTAAGCCGAGGTACCACTGTACAGTATAGGAAATTCTCTTCTACAAATATAATCGCCATTTTCATAAGCAAACTCTACTTTTCTGAATGCATTAAGTAGTTAGCGGTGGCAGTGAACACAAACAGACACACACACACACAAAACAACACACATTTGCTGCCAAATCAAGCCAAACGGTATAATGTGAAAAGCTGGATGCTGTGGCCTGAATCACACACATTTAAACATGTTGCTTATTTCACATGGTTTATTTTGTTTCTCTTGCGCAAGGCAAGGGTGATCCATTTGGTTTAAGTCCATGAGACATGAATGTGGATGTGGCTCAGTCCTAAGTCATTGGTTTTCACAGTGCAGTGGGTGTCCTCCTTTTTGCTAACCTGTTGGCATGTCATTCTTCTAGCGGCTAGCTTGCTTAAAGTACTTTGGTGTGCTCATGTGAAAACGATGGTTCATCTCATAATTGTGCCCATCTTGATAGCATCCAAACCTGTACAAAAATAATGCGTGAGACGTTCATGGTATAAGCATCTTTCTCCTTCCCTAATTGTACAGCTTTATAGCAAAAAAAAAAAATGTAATTAGTAATATCAGGGTAGAAAATAAATTGATATTAGGTTATTTAATTTTACTTTCCTCCCTCACTGCCCCAGCACATAGGTTTCCTTCTGCCTTTGGACACATATCTGGTGGAACTAAGCCCCACTGAATTCACTGAGACTTACTTCTGAGTAAACATGCATATAGTTGTGCTACATGATTCTTTGATTTCATTGAGACTTGGTACATAATGAACTATCCACACTGATAGAACAAGTATCATTCAAATGGGACCTGCAGCAAAATGCTGCAGTGTTGAGTACTTTTGTTGGCGCTGTGGTCTAAACCACAGAGCCTAGGACTTGCCAATCAGAAGGTTGGCAGTTTGAATCCCTGCAACAGGGTGAGCTCCCGTTGCTTGGTCCCAGCTCCTGCCAACCTAGCAGCTCGAAAGCATGTCAAAGTGCAAGTAGATAAATAGGTACCGCTCCAGCGGGAAGGTAAACGGCGTTTCCGTGCGCTGCTCTGGTTCTCCAGAAGCGACTTAGTCATGCTGGCCACATGACCTGGAAGCTGTCTGCGGACAAACGCCAGCTTCCTCGGCCTATAGAGCAAGATGAGCACCGCAATCCCAGAGTTGTCCGCGACTGGACCTAATGGTCAGGGGTACCTTTACCTTTACCAGGTTATTTGTGGGGCCTAGGAATTTGTCCATTCCTCCCCCCCAAAATATAGTCCAGCCCCCCCATATGGTCTGAGGGACAGTGGACCAGCCCTCCTGCTGAAAAAGTTTGCTGACCCCTAACCAGGGGTACGTTTTACTAGCCAGCCATATTCTCTCGCCAGCTGAATTCATTCTCTGAGAGAGCGATTCTCAAAAAAAGAATTACAAAAAAGAATCTCTTTACTCCAAGTCATAGGTACAGGCTACTAAACTTACGGATTCCCATATTTCATGTTCACAAAACTGATGGCAATTTCAAAGCCATTCACTTGAAAACATTGTGGCACATTTTGATTTTAAATGCACTAACCTTGTGGCAAAATGTGTTTCCTTCGATACTTCACTGGGGTCAATGGTGAGTTTGTCATTATCAATATAATTATCTGGGTCATCTGGGATTCTAAATTTTGCCATTTGAAGTTCAGAATCACTCAGATGAGCATGAGAAATTCGAGCATAGCCCAATCTGCCATAAATGCAAATAATTTTTTTCAATGAAGTAAAACATCTCATTCATTTTAATTTTTTACTCATTCAAGATTTCCAAATACAGTGGTACCTCGGGTTACATACGCTTCAGGTTACATACTCCGCTAACCCAGAAATAGTGCTTCAGGTTAAGAACTTTGCTTCCGGATAAGAACAGAAATCGGGCTACAGCGGCGCAGCAGCAGCAGGAGGCCCCATTAGCTAAAGTGGTGCTTCAGGCTAAGAACAGTTTCAGGTTAAGAACGGACCTCCGGAATGAATTAAGTACTTAGCCTAAGGTACCACTTTAGTTTCTAACCTTTGTGACTGTTTGCCATCCGATAATATAAATGGCAGGTTTCAGTATCTAATTAACTGCTTCTCAAGTTATTAATAGAATAAAATAATGGAATTGTGGAGTTGGAGGAGACCCCAAGGGTCATCTAGTCCAACCCCCTGCAATACAGGAATCTTGCCCATAGCAGTTCTTGGGTGAGCTTGAACCACAATACAAATCGTCTGGTTAACAGCTGGACATACTGACCCATTGCACCACTAGCTGCTCTAAAAGCACAACTCAGGCCCCATCTGTGCTATACACACCACTTTAAACAGCCATGGTTCCCTCCCCACCAAATGATAATGGGAATAGTTGCTTGTTGATGGTGCTGACTCCTATTCCTTTCACAGAGCTACAGTGGTACCTCGCAAGACGAATGCCTCGCAAGACGAAAGAGTTTTCCGTTTTTTTAGTCGTTCCGCAAGACGAATTTCCCTATGGGCTTGCTTCGCAAGACGAAACGTCTTGCGAGTTCTTGCGAGTTTGTTTCCTTTTTCTTAAAGCCGCTAAGCCGTTAATAGCCGCTAAGCCGTTAATAGCCGCTAAGCCGTTAAGCCGTTAATAGCCGCTAAGCCGCTAAGCCGCTAATAGCCGTGCTTCGCAAGACGAAAAAACCGCAAGACGAAGAGACTTGAGGAACAGATTAATTTCGTCTTGCGAGGCACCACTGTACAATTCCAAGAGTTCCCTGGGAAGAGGGACTGATGGTTAACCACTCTGGCAACTGTAGCTCAAAGGGGAGAATAGGAGTCTCCTGACAAGTCTCAGCACTCTTAACAAACTAACGTTCCCTGTATTCTTTGGGGGAAGCCATGACTGTTTAAAGTGGTATGATACTGCTTTAAATTTATAGTGCAGATGAGGGCTCAGTTTGCACCAGTAAGGAATAATTTGACCTGCAGACAAAATTAATAACATTTTAAGAAAGCTGCATCCACTTTGAACAAGTACAAATGTATGGTAATCATTCATCTCTATAGGAAAAGGTTAAAGAGATGGAGACATTCCCATTTGCTGTGCACTCACTGCGTTTCCGGTACAGTTGTACCTTGGTTTTCGGACAGAATCCATTCCAGAAGTCCGTTCGACTTCCAAAAAACATTCAGAAACCAAGGCACGGCTTCTGATTGGCTGCAGGAGCTTCCTGCACTCAACTGGAAGCCACAGAAGCCGCGTCAGACGTTCGGCTTCCAAAGAACATTTGCAAACCGGAACACTCACTTCTGGGTTTGCGGCGTTCGGGAGCCAAAACGTTCGAGTCGCAAGGTGTTTGACAAACAAGGTACGACTGTACTGTGTTCTTAATGCATGTTCACACAATGCTATCCAAAAGACATGTGTATCCTGTACCTTATTAAGATACAGATTCACACCTTCCGAATTCATCTCTAGTCAAAGTTTGAACACCCTTGCATAGAGTAAATCTATCCCTATCCCATAAACGCCCCCACCCCAGTGTGTACACAAACAGAAATGAATTAAAGCTGTACTGATGTTGAACAGCTGGAAGGGGAGAACAACTTCCATTTTCTGTAGGTAAGGTGGTATGTGAGATTCATCTCTAGTCAAGGTTTGAACACCCTTGCATAGAGTAAATCTACCCCCCATAGTCATCCTTGAATGGACTTAACCATCAAGGGGTCCTTTACCTTTTAATGTGAAGACACCCTGTGTCACAGTCTGATGATACAAAACCTGCCCCTCAAACAGGTCACTCAAAAATACAGAACATGATACAGGCATGCACAGCACATAAAATGGCAGCTGAGTGTATGAGACAAGAAGAGAATGAGGGTCCGTAGGCAAATAACCAAGGTATCTATTTAACGTACCTTATTAATCCACGATACATTATATAACTGCACCATCTGTCTTGATCTGTGTTGTCGATATCCTAAGCAGCAGTAAAACAAATGCAAGGGGAAATGGTTTGTGAAAAAAGTTTCAGCAGATGCAAAGTCACTGTGTTTATATGTTTCAGATGATCAAACTGAAGCTAGAATTTGCAAAACCAGAGAAACTACTGGTATTGAACTATTTTATTTTAAAATATTAGCCTGTGGGGATTGTGCAAATCATTCTAAGATTGATGCAAGTCTTCCTGTGCTCATGCTTTCCTAGCTATAATCACAGCATCCACATACTAGAGAGCGATATCAGCAGACTCTTAGTAACCCCAGTGTTTGCAGATGCTTAAATAATAAAAATAGCCCCATAGGAACTCAGGAGCATGGAATACTGAGAGATCGAGGGTGCAGTGGGGGGAACTTAGATAGTGAACATTGGGCCCCTGGAGAAATTGGTTGACAGAGCATTGCATAAGCGGTCCAAACAGAAGTTGATCTATGATATGGCTCTAGTATCAGATGATATTTCAAGAAGGCTAATTAACAGAAGCAAGAATTGATGAGTGATTAGTTGCAACCTCTCACATGAGAGAAGAGGTGGTTGTAAACAGTAGTTAAGGATGCTCTAAGCCTAAATGCTTCTTTGCCGACACCTCAGCTTGTTAACCTGGAAGGAAATCTGGATGTGGTTGAGTGTTTGTAGCTGTAAGTAAGTAAGCAAGTGGGGGGGAAACCCCCCTTTTATGGACTTCTGACACACCTACAGAAAACCAAAAATGTGAACCAGAAGCACGTGCTGCTTAAGAATATGCGGGAGGGGTGAGGAAGAAAAACAATATAGACCAATCCTACTTATAAAGACTTGGTATTTAAATATGTAGTGAACTATGTTTGTGTTTATAAGGGACACGGGTGGCGCTGTGGGTTAAACCACAGAGCCTAGGACTTGCCGATCAGAAGGTCAGTGGTTCGAATCCCCGCAACGGGGTGAGCTCCCATTGCTCGGTCCCTGCTCCTGCCAACCTAGCCGTTTGAAAGCACATCAAAGTGCAAGTAGATAAATAGGTACCGCTCCGGCGGGAAGGTAAACGGCGTTTCCGTGCGCTGCTCTGGTTCGCCAGAAGCGGCTTAGTCATGCTGGCCACATGACCCGGAAGCTGTACGCTGGCTCCCTCGGCCAATAAAGCGAGATGAGCGCCGTAACCCCAGAGTCGGTCACGACTGGACCTAATGGTCAGGGGTCCCTTTACCTTTACCTTTATGTTTGTGTTTGGAGGGAAGAGGAGAGTGTTTGGAGTACAGTGGTACCTCTGGTTACAGACGCTTCAGGTTACAGACGCTTCAGGTCACAGACTCCGCTAACCCAGAAATAGTACCTCGGGTTAAGAACTTTGCTTCGGGATGAGAACAGAAATCGTGCTCTGGCGGCGCGGCAGCAGCGGGAGGCCCCATTAGCTAAAGTGGTCTTCAGGTTAAGAACAGTTTCAGGTTAAGAATGGACCTCCGGAACGAATTAAGTTCTCAACCCGAGGTACCACTGTATTGAATGTTAAATAAGTGGAAGAGCTGAAGGGAGCATGGAACAGCAGCTATGGAGTGTAGGAATTTTGTTTGTGGTTAGGTGAGAAAGGAGATGATGTAGATGAAATTGGGTTTAGGAAATGATTTGTTCTAATCACTTTCATTTCAGTCTTCCATTGACTATGCATTTCTCTTAATTGTTCTTTAGATAAGGACTCTACTATCCAGCCTGGGTTATTGTCCACACAGTGCTTTTCGCACATTAAGATTCTGACCATCTTTTTTAAAACCAATGCATGCACAGTTTCATTTTAATTTACTATTATGCCGTAAATATGTACCCAGGCCACCAAATTATATTGTTACCGATCTTGTATTTTTACAAAAATGATTTCGGATCATAACTGTAATACCTTAACGTTGCCATTTTCAATTATTTGCAAGTAATCTCTGGAACCAGGAGCTGAAGTAATGTATCCTAGAAACACAACCTGGTTAGAGCTCATCTTCAATAAATTAGAAACAGCTATTGCTTGAAGCTCTCTATCTGAGTCTTCTCTGGGGGTGGGAAATAAGATACGATTCTTATTTGAAGGAAATGGCAATGGCAAGAATTGCAATCATAAGATACGATTCATCTTTCTAGGGAAATTGCAATTTCTAGGGAGAGTGGGGGGAATCACAAATATTTCTGCTAACAACTGCAATCCATTATATTTGTTGCTGATCACATTTGTGACCTATCCATTCTCAAAAATGTCAAGGGGGACATGTAGTTACCCCATTTTATCTTCACAGCAGCCATGTGAGGTTGGTTAGGCTGAGAACTAGTGACATGCCCAAGACATGGTCTATATGGCTGAGCACAGATTTGAGTCCATCCAGCACTCCACCATTTTAATCATGAGAAAGCACCATTAAAGACTGAAACTAAATGCAAACAACTCCAGGGCTCCAATATCAGCCAAGTTCTTTTCCCGTTCCCACCCTTGGTTTGCGTACCATCTAGCTTGATTAAGCATTCCGGAGAACTCAAAGCTTGTACACTATTTTGTAACATTATGCCTAGCCTAATAATAATAATAATAATAATAATAATAATAATAATAATAATAATAATAATTTATTTATTTATACCCCGCCCATCTGGCTGGGTTTCCCCAGCCACTCTGGGCGGCTTCCAACAAAATATTAAAATACAATAGTCTATTAAACATTAAAAGCTTCCCTAAACAGGGCTGCCTTCAGATGTCTTCTAAAAGTTTGGTGGTTGTTTTTCTCTTTGACATCTGGTAGGAGGGTGTTCCACAGGGTGGGTGCCACTCCTGAGAAGGCCCTCTGCCTGGTTCCCTGTAGCTTGGCTTCTCGCAGCGAGGGAACTACCAGAAGGCCCTCGGCACTGGATCTCAGTGTCCAGGCAGAATGATGGGGGTGGAGACGCTCCTTCATTGTCCTGATGTGGATTTTGGATTCTTCCTTACTGGCCAATAAAGTTACTTTTGACTTTTTTTGTCTCTAGCACAGTCATAAACACTGTCAGGCTATGTTCTTCATAAGATGCTAAATTGGACATATAAAGCATTTTTTAAAAAATAATATTAATCTTCTTGGTCTAGTCAGTGAGCAAAGTGAAAGGAAAGGAATTTCTATTCCATACCACTCCATCTAAAAGTGATGGGTTTGCACATGTGCCGGAGCCACCACACTTATATTTAATATTTAACACCACCAAATAGCACTTCTCAGTGAACTCAGTTCACAAACCCAACTGCTCCTCATCTTGTTCTGATGAGATATTAACTGATGTATGTGCTTGTATCGACCAGTTCCATGGCTCTGCAAAACACAGAGCCAAGCCGAGTTCCACAACATCTCAACATCTTATTTTTTTAGTCTGCCCTCCCTACTTTCATTATCATTTTTTAATCAACTACAGTATTCAAAATAACATGCAACGACAGCCGCCAGAATGCTGGTAGCTCAGAGCTGGAAAGACAACAAGGTCCCTACCAGAGCGGAATGGCAGATGAAACTCTTAGACTATGAGGAAATGGCGGAAATGACTGGGAAAATAAAAAATCAGGACGATCAAAATTTCAACAGAGAATGAGGAAAATATATATTATATTTGGAAGACCACTGTAAACATTTGAACTCTTTAGCAGGTTTAAAACAACTCTTGTAATGTAACAAAGACTTTGGATACAGGGGACAATTGAAAAATTGGGGTGACGATGATATTCAGCAGAAAAGGTTAAGTAAAAAACCCAAGGAGGGGTGGAGGGAAGTGGGTGGAGGTAAACGGCCTCAGTCCTGTATACCTGAAGGAGCGTCTCCATCGCCATCGTTCAGCCCGGACACTGAGGTCCATTGCCGAGGGCCTTCTGGCGGTTCCCTCCCTGCAAGAAGTGAGGTTACCCGGATCCAGGCAGAGGGGCTTTTCGGTCATGGTGCCCACCCTGTGGAACGCCCGCCCATGAGATGTCAAGGAAATAAGCAACTATCTTACTTTTAAAAGACATCTGAAGGCAGCCCTGTTTAGGGAAATTTTTAATGTTTAATGCTGTATTGTGTTTTTAATATTTGGTTGGAAGCCACCCAGAAAGAATCTTGTTTATTTGTTTTTTATACATGACTTTGAATGTAAACACTAATTTGTAAAGCCAAATAAATGTTCTTTTTTAAAAAAACTACTCAAAAGAACATGACTCCGGTGAGATTCTAATCTTAGGTACTGGATGACATCCATCCATTACCGATATCAATACCGTATTCTTCGCTCTATAAGACGCACTTCCCCCTCCTAAAAAGTAAGGTGAAATGTGTGTGCGTCTTATGGAGCAAATGCAGGCTCCATGGCTTTGCGTTGCTTTCACTGAAGCCAGGAGAGCAAGAGGGATCGGTGCGCACCTATCCCTCTTGTTCTCCTGGCTTTGCTTCGCTGGAGAGATGCTGTGAAGCTTTCCCTCTCTGCACAGCGCCCCTTCAGAGAAGCGGGAGGAGAAATGGAAGGGGCTCCATTTCTCCTGCCACTTCACTGAAGGGGCGCTGCACAGAGAGGTAGATAATTTTTTTCTTCTTGTTCTCCTCCTCTAAAACTTATGGTCGGGTGCGTCTTATAGAGCGAAAAATACGGTATTTTTCTCAGGTGTGGATGGAATAATAATAATAATAATAATAATAATAATAATAATAATAATAATAATATCTTAAATAGTTGGCTTCTTTTCTGTTCACGCAAGCAATTTTCATACATACTCTTCATTTCCAAAATGAGCAACCACAAAATCCACCAGTTTCCCTGTGAAGTTCACAGTCATGGAGATGGCTGGTGCTATCTCTCCCTCAGGAGAAGGGAGAAGGTGGTGTCTGGACTTCACGATTGGGTATCTTGACAGAACCATCATCCTGCGTTACATTAAAGTAAAATTATTGAACACAGCTAGTTCCAAAGCTCAATGCAAACTAAAACCAGCACCTGCAGCTCAGTGACCCAAGGCAGTTGTCCAAGGTATCACCACTGGGTAGGAGACTTAATGAGCTAGGATGGGAGAACAGGGCAAAAGAGGCTGACTCAGGAAACTGGCTAATCATCTCATAGCTAAATAGGGTTGAAAGCCTGTGCAGGATTCAATAAAAGATAAGGGTGGAAATTATGGGATGTTGTGGCTTTAGGTCCACGAACAGATAATGTTCTATGGCATGGCAGGGAAATCATGTAAGGCAACAAATTCCTCTTTCACTTCCATATCAACATTCTAGGAAGTTATAGATGAGAATTCAAGGTACATGTTTTCCACATCTCACCCCATTTAATACCAAGACTGCAGGTTGGATAAAATGATAAGCTGTGGTCAAGCAAAATATGAAGCAAAAGCTTGCAATCTCCTCATAGCCACACTGGAGGAGACGGGGCGGGGTGGGGGCGGATCTTGCAAGCCTGGAATTCACAGACTGCTTCGTGTCATGTAAAATTATGGTTTAGTGAAATCCAAACTAGACCTGTAGAGGACTGAGAGTTGGCGAAAGGCGTGTTCAGGATGCAGGACATGCCCCTATGGGATATGGGATAATGAAGGCATGTTATGAAATGCCATAATTCAGAAGTATCTGCATCCAAAAAGAAAAAAGAAAGAAAGCCAGAAAAATGAAATAACTTGATAACACACATGATATAAACACAATACAGTGGTACCTCGGGTTACATACGCTTCAGGTTACATACGCTTCAGGTTACATATGCTTCAGGTTATAGACTCCGCTAACCCAGAATAGTGCTTCAGGTTAAGAACTTTGCTTCGGGATAAGAACAGAAATCAGGCTCCGGTGGTGCGGCAGCTTCAGATTAAGAACTGTTTCAGGTTAAGAACGGACCTCCGGAACGAATTAAGTACTTAACCTGAGGTACCACTGTATCATTCTCATTACAATGCATCAAATAGCTATGTCTTTAATCACCTATTGCACCGCTGTAATATAATACAATTCACTCACCCCCAAGTATGATCTCGGGTACTTGGGCCAAAATCTGTGTAAAAACCAAGTTTCTCTCCCAACCACATGGTTGGATCATTGTTCCCAATGAATGGCTTAGAAGCGTCACTCTCCACAATAGTAATAAAGTCTGCCCCTGGGAAACAAAACAGTGGGTTGAGAAGTGTAGCTACAGTGCTGCCTCGCAAGACGAAATTAATCCGTTCCGCGAGTCTCTTCGTCTTGCGGTTTTTTCGTCTTGCGAAGCATGGCTATTAGCGGCTTAGCGGCTATTAGCGGCTTAGCGGCTATAAGAAAAAGGAAACAAACTCGCAAGAACTCGCAAGACGTTTTGTCTTGCGAAGCAAGCCCATAGGGAAATTCGTCTTGCAGAACGACTCAAAAAACGGAAAACTCTTTCGTCTTGCGCATTTTTCGTCTTGCGAGGCATTCGTCTTGCGAGGTGCCACTGTATATTAATATACCTTCAGTATGTATGTATGTATGTATGTATTTATTTGTTTGTTTGTTTGTTTGTTTGTTTTTGAAAAGAGAGGCAAGCAAACAGCAGGAAACTGGGTAGTAATCTCATAACATCAACTGTTTCATTTTTATTTTTTTTGTCAAAATGCAAAGAACAAAGCATATTATTGATTCTGCCATCTCTGCATTGTCTCATTGACTCTTTTGGTAAAAGGCTTTAGTATGCAAAGGGGGGGAAATAAAATGATCTCATCTTCTCACTCCACAGGAGCAATACTGGTTTTTGTGAAAGACAATATCTAATACAAATATCTAATAGAAAACACTATGTCTCCTTGTATTGCTTACCTGAATGACGTTTCTGCTTTCCCACCACAACATTGGTATGACATAATAGCAATCATAATTAACAACAAAAATAATTATAGCATTTGCATAGCACTTCTGACAGTTCACATGCACTGTTGAAATAATAATTACAACAACCCCTGATGATCAGTATTATCCACATGTGCAGAGAGATAATTGCTTGCTTTATGGCTAACTTGTCTAAAAAGCAGAGTTGACAAACTGATTTTCCAGCTCACATTCCTCACCAATGCACTAACAGCAGCTCTCACTTCAGCTTCCTCAATGGACTATACTTTCAGTCCACAAACAAATGTGAAATAACTTGCACCATTATTTCTGCTTCGCCATTCCAGTTATCAAGGATCAGATGGCAGGCAATGGGAAAGACGTTCTGCCTGGAGGGCTGCTCAGAGTGGGCGATACTAAGATTAAGGGCTGCTAGTAAAAGGTAAAGGTAAAGGGATCCCTGACCATTAGGTCCAGTCGTGGCTGACTCTGGGGTTGCAGCGCTCATCTCACTTTATTGGCCGAGGGAGCCGGCATACAGCTTCCAAGCCATGTGGCCAGCATGAGTAAGCTGCTTCTGGTGAACCAGAGCAGCGCAAGGAAACACCGTTTACCTTCCTGCCAGAGCAGTACCTATTTATCTACTTGCACTTTGACGTGCTTTCGAACTGCTAGGTTGGCAGGAGCAGGGACCGAGCAATGGGAGCTCACCCCGTTGCGGGGATTCGAACCGCCGACCTTCTGGCTTAACCCACAGCGCCACCCGCGTCCCTTAAGGGCTACTAGTACCAGGCTCCAAAGGGCTCTCACTACGGTGCTGCTGATGGGCCCCTGGCTAGCATAACTTGGGTCCCCACTACTCCCACTGTTCCCCCACCTTCGTGCAGCAGTGGGTGCTACACTATTAGTCATTCCCCTCCCCCTCGGGCCTGGACACATTCCCCTAGCAGGCAACACCAGCAGTTTGCAAAAACATACACGGTATCCACCTGCCATGTAACAGTGCCCAGAATGCAATGCTCATAGTGTCTAGCACTGCATTAAAAAAAAAAAATCTAAGATGGTGGCTGGACCTGGGGCCACTGGCTGGTGCCCAGGCATTCCAACCCCTAGTGCTGGCCTTGGTGAGACAGAGGTGTAAATACAGTGGTGCCCCGCAAGACGAATGCCTCGCAAGACGGAAAACCGGCTAGACGAAAGGGTTTTCCGTTTTTGAGCTGCTTCGCAAGACGAATTTCCCTATGGGCTTGCTTCGCAAGACGAAAACGTCTTAGAATAGAATCATAGAATCATAGAATCATAGAGTTGGAAGAGACCACAAGGGCCATCGAGTCCAACCCCCTGCCAAGCAGGAAACACCATCAGAGCACTCCTGACATATGGTTGTCAAGCCTCTGCTTAAAGACCTCCAAAGTAGAAACACGTCTTGCGAGTGTTCCGATTTTTTTCCGCTCCCCCCCTTTTTCTAAGCCGCTAAGCCGCTAATAGCCTTTTAGCCGCTAAGCCGCTAAACCTTTAATAGCTGCTAATCCGCTAATCCGCTAATCCGCTAAGCTGCTAATAGGGATGCTTCGCAAGACAAAAAAACCGCTAGACGAAGAGACTCACGGAATGGATTATTTTCGTCTTGCGAGGCACCACTGTAGTCTGATCTAGTCTGGCTTTGACAATATGTGATACTTGTTGTGACAGATGATGGTTGGCCTTGGAACTGAAGGTTGTTCCCATTCTAGAGCCCAGAGCTCTGATTTCTTGGTTCTATACCCTTCTGCCGCAGGTGGAAGGGTCTATCACAGAAGACAAGAGAGGCATAATGCACAAGCTATATGATTTTGCTGAAAGTACCTGTTTGATTCAGAAGGACGACCGATCGCTCTAAGCTGGACCACCCTTCATTATCATAGCCAAACCTGAATGGCCAAATCAGGGCTGAAAAGTTTTTCTTTGGAGGCTACAGATAAATCAGAAGGGAAAACAAAAAGTTCAATCTCACTACATTTACAATCACATTATTTGACTAGTGTGCAAGCAATGCAAAAGTGGATGATAGGATTGCAGAGGTTGGTATAATATATGCATAATATTTGCCCCCAAATAGAGAAAATAAAGGAACGCATGACAAAACGAAATAATGAATCCCCGTTCTCATCCCTAGATGTATCCAAGTCAAAGTACACGTAACTGCAGTTGCACACCTTTCTCCTGTATCTCCTTCCCCTATTGCCTTCCTCACTGCAAGCTCTCTGAAACAGGAACTTGTCTTGTTTGCTAGTGAAAATGGTAAGGTACCGAATATAATGATATATACATCATACATAAGGACAAAATATGGAGGAGTTGTAAAAATAAGTTCTTCCAAAATTATGACCTAGTATAGGCTAGGGCAGGGGTCCGCAACCCGCGGCTCCGGAGCCGCATGTGGCTCTTTTACACCTTTGCCGCGGCTCCGGGGCGGATACTAGCAAGGGGAGGAGGCGCATTGTGCGCCCCGACACTCGCCACTGTGGTAGGCGCTGTACTGGCTGTGACGTCGCATGGGGGCGGTGCGTGCGTTAGTTATGCACCGTCCCGACGTCACCTTCCCGCCCGCTGTCAGATCGCGGCTCCGGAGATATATTTGTTTTAAATGTCGCAATGGTTTTGCGGCTCCCAGTTTTTTCCCCCTTTAGAAACGGGTCCAAGTGGCTCTTTTTGTCTTAAAGGTTGCAGACCCCTGGGCTAGGGGAATGATCTGATTTAAAATTATTTTCAGTAACTCTTATTTAGGTCCAGTCTAGGATTTGTTGTGGGTACTGTGGCTTTTGCATGTACGTCTATCATTTTGTAGCTGAATGGGTGACCATGCTACGTCGAAAAGCGCTGAGCACTGGAGCCCTACAGAAACTTTGAATTGTCATCATTTGTATAATAATCAAGGCACAGCACAAGTTGAGTACTGTGAATTCGTCCTTAAAGATTAGGGGTCAAACTTTTTCAGCAGGGGGGGCCAGTCCACTGTCCCTCAGAACTTTGGGGGGGCAGACTATATTTTGGGGGGAAATGAACAAATTCCTATGCCCCACAAATAACCCGTTAAAGGTATCCCTGACCGTTAGGTCCAGTCGCGGACAACTCTGGGGTTGCGCGCTCATCTCACTCTATAGGCCGAGGGAGCAGGCGTTTGTCCGCAGACAGCTTCCGGGTCAAGTGGCCAGCATGCCTAAGCCTCTTCTGGCGAACCAGAGCAGCGCATGGAAACGCCATTTACCTTCCCACCGGAGTGGTACCTATTTATCTATTTGCACTTTGACGTGCTTTCTAACTGCTAGGTGGGCAGGAGCTGGGACCGAACAATGGGAGCTCACCCCATCACAGGGATTCGAACCGCTGACCTTCTGATTGGCAAGCCCTAGGCTCAGTGGTTTACACCACAGCACCACCTGCGTCCCTCACAAATAACCCAGAGGTGCATTTTAAATAAAAGCACACATTCTACTCATGTAAAAACACGCTGATTCCTGGACCGTCCGCGGGCCAGATTTAGAAGGCTCTTGGGGCGGATCCGGCCCTCAGGCCTTAGGTTGCCATGTTAAAGATTGTTTCTGCACTAGTATTTGCATGTAATGATGTACATATTATAAATGATACAGTCATACCTCCATTTACATAACCCTCTGGTTACGTAAACTTTGGGATGCGTGTGCGGCAAACCCAGAAGTATTTATCGGGTTCGCCCCACGCGCATGCACAGACGCGGGTTGTGGAAACCTCGGGATCCTACCGGACCTACGGAACGGATCCCGTCTGCAACCGGAGGTACCACTGTATTTCATTCTGATTTTGCAGTTTGAACTGAGTGAGTTGTGTATGTACCACTTAGAAATTATTGCAATTAAGCAGTATATCTGTCAAAATAAAATAAACAGATAAAATCAAATTTAAATGGATTAAAAGTAAACAAATGACTCACCCCATGTCCTAATTTTTTCTCATAAGCTTTATATCGCAATCCTAATCCCAGCAGGCCTACCCCAATGAACAGCCACAGAGCTAGAGAAAAATCAACAGTGTATATTAGTATAAGGGAGCCATAATAAAAATTGATTTGGGGGAATATACAAATATCAACTATTAATAGCATGTCAGGAATAGTGCCCAACTTATATTGAGCTGGCAAATTCTTACAAAGGCAGTTTTATGTGTTCTCTATTAACTAGCCATTTATATTGTCATGCTCAAGTAGGGTTGCAGGTCCAGGCATTGTGCTCCCTAGTCCCCAACCCAGATAAATAAAAGACCACTAGTTTGGATCAAAACAGGCCCAAAGTTTATTGAATACAGATGAAAGAGGTTTGGCTTGGGCATGGAGCAATCAAAATATTTCTGGCCCGCCCACCGGAAGTGGTGCGCAGGTCAATCCAGATAACATCCTTGGATGGACCAATTTAGGAGCTTTAGTCCTCCTGATAAGGGATACATTTTAATGGTGAAAATATGTTTCCTCTCACAGATAAGTGGTATGTCAGAACTATGGATGGTTCATAACCATAACTCTTGCTATCAGCTGCCAAATCAGTGAATTCCAGAACTTGCTGATTAGTAACTTGATTTTTGTTTAGTTTTATTATATACAGCAGAATAAGGCACAGCTTTGTACAAGTTACTAGATATACACAGACGCGATTCAAACTCCTATTCCAAACTCAACACTCCAACAACCAAACTGCTGTGTCATACTGCTTATAAGAGAGAACTTAGCCAATCACCACCTGTTGCTAGGCTTTCTTGTCTCCAAGCAGAAGCTCATGTACTCTGTTTAACTTGGCTTGTAGCCAACACACTAATTGTCTACTCAAAAGCTGCACATACTCAATGTCTCAACAAGAACTTGCAAACATATCCACTGAACTCTTGAACTGATGAACAATGTTCAGCAATACAGTGATATTGCAAAGACACTAATTTGGCAATAATTCAGTTGTTACAGATGACTTTTTAGGCAGGATTCTTGAATGCATCATCTAAACTCGGATGTGGCCTAACACTTTGTTTATGCCTGAAGCACCCAAACAAACCCTCTAGCCTGGTGCATTTAATGACCTGTAAATCTATCTGGCAATTTGTTTTTGAGTAATGAAGCGAAGTTATACTTACATAATTTGATGTATTTTTCACTTTCATGGAAGAACGGTTTATCACTACTTTTTACCCTAAACAGAGAGTGAAGATCCTTCCTGCATTGAACTAGCGTGCCTATGACAATAAACAGCATGGTGAACCCTGTAACCAAAATATAACAGATGGGGGGGGGGTATGACCAGCGGGAAGGGAAACTTGCACAAGAATACTCCAATATGATATTGTCAGTCAGCCAACTTGTAAGTACATAGAAAGTGAAGAGTTTAGCAATTTGCAAAGCTGATCCCTAATTCATCCCTTATGCATTAAGCCAACACAATAAACAGGACAAGGTGGGCATTTGGAACAGCCAGCATCAAATCTAATGTCCCCATTGGCTGATCCCAACTTTGCTTTCATGGCCAAAATGACACTACTACACACAGAGAGAGGCAGGAAGGGGAGGGAAGATATCAGCCGGCTTTGGAGGAACTTCAACGTTTGCAGAAGTAAAAAAAAATCTGGGGGGGGGGACTTACGGGGTGGAATCAGAAAACAGTCCAATGAGGAATTAGCATGCTCAGTGGTCATGGAATGCTGAATATTTTTTGCCGGGGAGTGGGGCAGAAAACCAGGGAGGGAGGGAGAATGGAATGCAATGGAGTATACTGAACAGGGGCACTACATGCTGCAACTTTGTCAAAGTACAGAAAGAACTGTGAAACCATTCTCGATTGTATTTTACAGTCTTTAGATACCCAAACCAAGTAAATTTGATGACTTTTCTTGGCTAAGAAGGGCAAACATACCCAAAAGAATATGAGAGCTTTCTCTAGCATAGATTCCACCGGGCACAAATTTATAAGCTGTGCACCACACACAGAAGAATGTGTCTAGCACAAGTATGAGCATAGCTGTACTCATGACTTTCCCAGGATGTAAACAGCTAACGAAGCATCCGGTTATGCGAGGCCACACGCACATTGTAAAGACAGCTAGGAGGTCGCCAGCAATGGCTGCATACCACGTTCGTAAGCCAAGCAGACCAGCTGCTCCTGCTGCACCTATTAAAGAACGGACAAAAAATGATGCCAAAGTCATGAAACATTGCTATGTATTGTCATTCTGATCAATATGGCACCACTGTCATTTGGTTGTAGGTTCAACTCAGAGTAGGTTTAGTACTCTAGAACATAAGCTAGTCATGCCTATTAATTTTGATGGTTCTGCTCTGACTAGAACTAATGTTGGCTACAACACACAGTGATAAATATGGCACCATAAAATCTCATGGAAACAACCCCTTTATAAATATAACGCAGTATCAATATCCCCTTTATTATAATAAAATATCCCCATGAATAAAAACAATCACAGACCTTATTATAACTGGGATCGGAGTAAACAATAAAGGGTTCCCAAGACTAATAATGTCCTCAAACCAGCCTGATAGTTCTCCAGTTATTTAAATAGTTTCTGTTGGATTGCTATCTCTTGGAACCCAAAGAGATTCTGAAGCAGTTGACCCAGCATTTGGTAATAAACTGTACTGAAAAATTGCTAAGAAGTCAGGAAGAGCTAGGAAGGTGGAATTGTCCAAGATGAATGGTAACCACTGTGATGACTAAGATGATCTCAGTATAGAAACTACTACTAGGGCAGAAAATGCATTGATGAGGATCAAGGTTTCACCCAGGAATGCCTGGACACTATCAGCTTACCCAAGTATGGTTAATAATAATAATAATAATAATAATAATACCCCACCCATCTGGCAGGGCTTCCCCAGCCACTCTGGGCGGCTTCCAAAAAAATATTAAAATACTATAATACATCAAAGATTAAAAGCTTCCCTAAACAGGGCTGCCTTCAGATGTCTTCTAAAAGTCTGGTAGTTGTTGTTCTCTTTGACATCTGGTGGTAGGGCATTCCACAGGGAGGGCGCCACTACCAAGAAGGCCCTCTGCCTGGTTCCCTGTAACTTGGCTTCTCGCAGTGAGGGAACCGCCAGAAGGCCCTCGGTGCTGGACCTCAGTGTCTGGGTAGAATGATGGGAGTGGAGACGCTCCTTCAGATATACTGGACCAAGGCCGATTAGGGCTTTAAAGGTCAGCACCAACACTTTGAATTGTGCTCGGAAACGTACTGGAACTGATTATGGATTACGGTTTCCAAGCAAGCTTGAGTTCTAACACCTAACATGATAAATGTTTCTGTTCCTCCGACCATGAGCTAAAAACATATACTGTACGGTACATACTTCTTGCCGCCTGCTGTATAAGACAGTATACGAAAGCTCCCTTGATGGAGAAGTAATTGCATAGATCCTTAAATCACTTACTGTGGAGTATCAACATCAAAATGAAAGAACTATTCCATGACTAATTCATCCATATATATCACTTAAAAATGACTCTCAGATGAACTCGTGCTGTGAATTTCACCATGGGCGAGATCCCCAAGTCTATACAGTTCAGCAAATGAAGAACGTATGTCTCCTTTCCCCATTCCTACTAATGAAATGTCTTTAAGAGGCTTAGGGACTGCAGAACATTTATTCTTACCTATAAGGCACCAACCACACAGGGCGCAGGTAGACCAAGGCCAGAAAGACAGCATTAGTCCATGAGCCAGTCCTAAGAGAACGGCGCCTCTGTAAAAATGAGAGACCAGAGAATTATTGCATTTTTCGAAAGAAACAACTCAAAGAGAAGGCACAAGCTAAACTTAATTCCTTTGTTTTCCTCTGGCCTGACTCTGAAGAGGATTTGGACAAGTGAGTTGTTATGGATAGACTAGCTAAATATTTCCCAGTCAGTTTTATTGTACCAAGCAGTGCCCAACTTTATAGCAAGGGTGGAGCCGGAAGGAGGTGCAATTTGACAGCCGTGTCTGAGATTTTTATCCCTCTTTCAACTGTATGCTAGACTGCAGACCATTTATGTTACCAGCGGTCCACAAGCTTCACCCAGGTGGTCCATGGCATGTCTGTGGATTTGTGGTTGAGGATGGGAAATGGCAGATCCATTGCATTCAATATTCACATTGATTTTTAACTGCAACCAGTGGAGTGGACATAATCCTATTTTCCAAGTATGCATATCCAGCCAGCACAGTTTTTTGTTGTCTGAATAGGGCTCCTGAGACACACAGATGCTCTTATGAAGGCTGTGTTAGTAATAGTAACAACAACAACAACAACAACAGCAGCAACAATTTATTATTTATACCCCACCCATCTAGCTGGGTTTCCAGAGCCACTCTGGGTGGATCCCAACAGAATATTAGAAATACGATAAAACATCAGACATTAAAAACTTCCCTAAATAGGGCTGCCTTCAGATGTCTTCTAAAGGTCAGATAGTTGTTTATTTCCTTAACATTCGAGGGGAGGGTGTTCCACAGGGTGGGTGCCACTACTGAGAAGGCCCTCTGTCTGGTTCCCTGTAACCTCACTTCCTGCAGTGAGAGAACCACCAGAAGGCCCTCGGCGCTGGACCTCAGTGTCCGGGTAGAACGATGGAGGTGGAGACGCTCCTTCAGGTATACTGGACCGAGGCCATTTGGGCTTTAAAGGTCAGCACCAACACTTTGAATTGTGCTCAGAAACGTACTGGGAGCCAATGAAGGTCTTTCAGGACCGGTGTTCTACAGTCTCGTCGAATTTGTAGGGACTTGCATCTAACTAAACATGCTTTGAATTGTGCTACACACTACCTAAAAACCCCAATATCTTCGCTATCAAAGAATGTGAGCTGATAACCATTCCAAATATGAAAGACAAAACATGGAAATGGTTTTATCAACCTTGTAACCTGATACCTTCAGGCAGTAAAAAATTAAATAACACAATGATGGTAATAATTCACTTGCCACCCTACACCCCAAATGAGAACTTAGCCCCACCCCTCCCAATTGTATCATGCATCTCTTTAGTCCCACATGTGTGTCATTAAAGCCAATACCAGTTTATACGTAGGGATTACTGTCCAGGGTTACTTTGGAAGTTGTTGTTGTTACCAGGATTTCATGACCTCCAAGCTCCACCTGTTTGGGATTTGATATTTTTAACTTGCTTAATAAAATACTAGGAGAGCACACACTTTACCCGTGTGGATTAGGATCTGGCCCAGGTTGCGGGTGTCCACTCACTGCCCATCTGGAAACTAGAGAGACCTCTCCAAAAATCCAGAAGGTGAGGAACATTAGGCTGCCAAAAGCTGTCCCTGACAAAAACCAGTTGGAACCATGAATGGTTTCCTTTGTTGCGTTTCCAATCTTGTTTGCTTCTTGTTTTTGGCTTTTAGTACCTTAAAAAAGTGGAAAACATTGATTCAGCAAATCAAGGACTCAGCTACACAGCTGCAAATAAAATGTTTTAAAAGTGTTGTAAAGTGCAATATACAAATGTGACACTAGATGGTGACAGCGAGCTATGCAAAATTCAATCTATTTTTCAAAACTTTTTTAAACAAGCATTTCACAGATTTTTTTTTATATGTCTGTAGATTACACCCAAGAGTATGAAGTCATAAGTGTTCAGGAATTTCTAAGAAGATTTTTACATAACACAAAAGACATGGTTAAGAGGGTCTCTAATGGCAATTCTAATAGTATAAACACCGACAACTGGGAAACACTGGCCTGCGAGCGCTCCAATTGGAGAACAGCCTTTACCAAAGGTGTCATGGACTTTGAAGACACTCAAACTCAGGACAAACGGGAGAAGCGTGCTAAGAGGAAGGCACACTCAGGAAATCCACACCATGATCAACTCCCACCCAGAAACCTATGTCCCCAGGGTGGAAGGATGTGTAGATCCAGAACTGGCCTCCACAGTTACTTACAGACTCACTCTTAAGATCGTGTTCATGGAAGACAATTTTACTTGGCTACGAGGAATCGCCAAAGAATAAAGAAGAAGGAGTGATGGTGATGGGAGGAATCGAGGCAGGTATCAGGGGTGATCCCTTCGGAGGCACAGAGTCCCCAGCAATTGCTTGAGGATGCTTCCTCCTGATGCCAGGCCTGATAATAGAGGAAGTTGGAGGTTAGGGTGCCCGTGAGACAGCGGAGGAAGGCAAAAGTCCTGAGGAACAGAGAGGAAGATGAAACAGAGGCAAGGGGAATTAAAGATGGAGTTGAACAGGGAGATACCGTATTTTTTGCTCTATAAGACTCACTTTTTCCCTCCTAAAAAGTAAGGGGAAATGTGTGTGCGTCTTATGGAGCAAATGCAGGCTGCGCAGCTATCCCAGAAGCCAGAACAGCAAGAGGCATTGCTGCTTTCACTACGCAGCGATCCCTCTTGCTGTTCTGGCTTCTGAGATTCAGATTTTTTTTTTCTTGTTTTCCTCCTCCAAAAACTAGGTGCGTCTTGTGGTCTGGTGCGTCTTATAGAGCGAAAAATACGGTAAATTAGGATTACCATTTGCCCACTCACTCAGTCGTAGCTTATATTTATGGTCATGTTTTTCCACACATACCACCCCCAAAATTCTGCTGAGGATATACAAAGAAAGGAATTGCTTCGTTTTGAACTGTCACCTGTATATGTCCGCTCAAGTGCTGCTATGAAGCCTAGGACAGTTATAGTAACATTGGCAGTTGTACAGTTCCATACTGGGTTTAACGATGTATAGCAAATACGAAGCACGAGAAGAAGAATTTTTCCTAGTATAAATCCCCAGATTCTGCAGTATCTGTAAAAGCAGAACATTCAAACATATATTTTTTAAGGAATGCGCAAACAAATAAGCTAAAATAGCTGTAGTATTAAGTAGAAATCTGCTTTAAGATAAAGCTTTTTCACGGTTTTCGTTTACTGCCAAAGAAGATAGCTTGCTACTTATAATGCAAGATCTGCCCCCTCTTTCACAATACCTTTGTAAAGAATTGCCAGACCACCATGTTACAGTTTGAACTACCAACGATGAAGAAACACCCAGGGCCAAGATCAAGAGTCGAAGGTAAGCATTTGGAGCGTGGTATGAAAGAATGCTCCCTGTAAAGAGAAACACATGAAAAAATAAAAATAAAAATTGTATAATATAGCTACAGTTGAGCACTATTAACACCCATTTGTTCCAATGGGAGAGTAAAGTATGCAACTGTCTCCCCCTTTGAAATCAGTGAACGTAGAGGTTCTTAGATGATGCCATAAACAAATAAATGTAATTCTCACCCCCCCCTTAATAATTTCATTGCCTGATCTTTTGCATGCTTTCTCAAAAGCAGTAAACCCCCACAGAATCCAGTTGTTACAGTGTTGTTGGTTGATAATTCGATTGGCTGCTCTATCTCAGCTTGAATAAAGACCTGTTCATTATGCTATTCTCTAAGAGCTGAGGGCCATGTTCAGCAAACTCATGCAGTAGAGTCCCTATATTAATTTAAAAATAAATAAATCGTTGCATGTAGAAAACTAGTGAATCTGGGAGAGGGTAAATTCCTAAATGAGCAGTTAGCAAATTTCTCTTGACTCAATTCAGAACCAACCCGGTAAGAACAAAGTTTCTCAGTGTGCAGTCGGGAAAAAGTTTCTCTGTTGTCTAAGAGAGCTCCCCTGGAAGGTGTATGTGCATATTCCTATTAAAGAAGATAAGAGAATTTTAGATACAGGTGTCTCCCCACTTATGCGCGGTGCCGGGAAATAATTAAATAAAACAATTTAAATTGCAAAAAGGCGTGAAAGGGGCAAAAAACAAAAACAAAAAAACAGCCTGAAAAGAGCAGGGAAACTGCAAAAATGGCACAAGCACCATCAGCAAGTGAAATCTGACCCACAGCCAAGCACTTCAGGGCAGGAGCGGATCTACTATGAAACCGATGAAGCTTAAACTTCAGGACTCCTAATCCTGAAGCGACTTTAGTTCACATTGCTTAAAAATGTTGGGTCTACTCTAGGAGATCCCTTATGAGTTGCCCGACACAAGTTGATTAATGTTTTGTTGTATATATTTCAACCATCCCGAAGTTTGAGAGACAGTAGCAATGAAGTTGTAAAGGTGTGCTGATCTGTTGTGGAACAACCCCATTGCAGAAGATAACAGTGGTTAGCCAGACCTCGTTGCTGGTTGTGAAGGTGGGGCCCATGACAGTTTGAGCTTCAGAGCCCCTGAAATGTAGGTCTGCCACTCCTTCAGGGTCCTGTCTACAGTACCTCTGAATCACAGCCAGGGACTTTGGGGTACTGGTCTACCCTCCTTTTCGTCATTTCCACATTGTCCTCCAGTGATGAGGAAAACTGAGAGCCACCATTGTGACCATTCATGCCAGTCTGGTAGGCACTGCTGACTTTTTAAGGGGTTTCCAGAGGTTTAGAGAGTGTTTACAGGCTTTTTAGATGGTGTTTCCCCACTATACGTGATTTCACATATACACACAGTAGCTGGGAATGTAACCCCTGTGTAAGTTGGGAGACACATACTTAGAAGAAGAACAATGACGTATTTTTATTTTTTGCTAGAAAGATTAATGTGAGTTGGCCCAGCTGGTCAGGTGAACTGAACACAGAAAAGAATTAGTGTTTCACCGGGATATTAAAAGTTCATATGAAAAGACTTTTGTTCATACGCCTAAAAGCAACTAGCTATGCGAACACTGATACTACATTTGCATAATCTAATATTACGTTTCAAGTTTAAGGAGAATCTTTAGAAGAAATGGCACTCCATTCTTAACATAGCTGAGAATGATTTGTATTCCAAACCAGGCAATTACAGCTTTATGATGGGGAGGCAGAATGGAAAGGTGTTAAATCAATAGATACACTGGCCTGGTCCCATGTTTGTCAGTAAGATTTATTCCGCAGGCCCACACCCTGAAACTTGAAAGTAGGATAAACCCTGATACTTGAAAGTAGTCCCACCAGTAGCTGTGGAATGCCTTAGTGAATATGCTGAATTTTAACTGTCTCTATTCTCTTTCCTAGAAGGCTGATCACCAAAGGATTGATGCTTTTGAATTATGGTGCTGGAAGAGACTCTTGAGAGTCCCATGGACTGCAAGAAGATCAAACCGATCCATTCTTAAGGAAATCAGCCTTGAGTGCTCACTGGAAGGACAGATCCTGAAGCTGAGGCTCCAATACTTTGGCCACCTCATGAGAAGAGAAGACTCCCTGGAAAAGACCCTGATATTGGGAAAGATGGAGGGCACAAGGAGAAGGGGGAGACAGAGGACAAGATGCTTGGACAGTGTTCTCGAAGCTACCAGCATGAGTTTGACCAAACTGCGCGAGGCAGTGGAAGACAGGAGTGCCTGGCGTGCTCTGGTCCATGGGGTCATGAAGAGTTGGACACAACTAAACGACTAAACAACAACATCGTTTGAAAAGTTCGGCCTGACACCTTGCTGTTGCCAAGCTTTTCGAAGACACTTTAGAATTACAAAAGTGGACTTACCAATCATGCTCAGCCTTAGCAAGGCTAGAATGTGATTCTTGTTGGCCAACCTCCAGAGTGGACCAATCATCAGAAACACCGGAGAGAGGAAAGCAAGAGCAAAAACCTCTAAGCCAGTAAGTTCCAATGTTTGTAAAGGAAAAAAATAGATCATTGGTGGAAGGGCATGATAAAGAGACCAGGAAGCATAACCTGAAAGAAAAGAGAAAATTGCAGAGTGAAATTTATCTGATTTTCTAAATACTGTTATGAGTTTGTGGGAGAGCCTTCTAACCCTGGTTCCAGCAAATGTTAAAATATAAGCCAGGTTAGCTTCCTGTGTTGAGGTGATAGCCTGGCTAATGAGCCATTAAGGGAAACAAAGGAAAGGGGTTCTTTGCGAGAGGGGAAATGGGTGAGCCCCCTCCACCAGCTCACAGTAAATTAGAAGGATGAAGCAGGGTTAAGATTAGAGTTTTGCAATGATGTGGTTTAGAAAAAAGCAGCAAGCTGGAGAGAGTCGTGGCTGATTTCTGCCTGAATCCAAGGTTGTGGCTAGGGGAGAAACAAGACCCTTTTAGGATGTTAATGCTGTGAACCCCTGACCATTAGGTCCAGTTGTGGCCGATTGCGGTGCTCATCTTGCTTTGTTGGCTGAGGGAGCCGGCACACAGCTTTCGGGTCATGTGGCCAGCATGACTAAGCCGCTTCTGGCAAACCAGAGCAGCACACAGAAACACCATTTACCCTGAGCCATACTGGGGTAAAGGCGTCTTCTTCTGTTTGTCCCCGTGTCAGTTTTAGTTTATTGGTTAATTTTTCTAGTAGGGCTGTTTCCCATACTATTTGGTACCATTGGTCCATGCTTACTCCTGACAGGTCTCTCCAGTGTCTGGTTATGGTGTTTCTGGCTGCTGAAAGTAGGTGGGTTATGAGTGCTTTGTGGTGTAAATGGGCATTGTTGTCTTGGAAGGTGTTTAGTAGGGCCAATGTCTAATACTTGCTTAGTTATTTTACATATTTCTCATGTGATATTCACCCTCTTTTGAGCAATGGGTCAACAACTCGGAATCAGAAAAGCACAATACCTCATGTCTGAATTTAATGTAGGAAATGCTGCTAGGCCCCAAGTGGGAAGGTGGTGGATATGAGCTGAAGAACATAGTTTAGGAGGGTGGTATCATGATGGTGAATCTTTCCCCCCGCAATGAATGTCTACCATGGTCCTTTTGAAATAGCCAAGGGTTGTCTATCAGCAGACTGCTGCTGTCATCCATGTGCCCGCTCTCCCTTATTTCAACAAACGGTATCACAATAAACTTTTAACACAAAGAAAAGTGATTGATTTATTTTTTCTGTGACTGATTAACTCAGGTAGAATAGAGAACGGAGAAACTCTCCCACTGCTATGAAAGGCCAATACACCACCAGCAGAAAGAAATAATAGGCTTGTAATTTAATGTAACTTTCAGGTTTGGTACCCAAATTTGTTGCATGCCACCCCAATATCCAAGCGGTGGAAGATTCCAGGGGTTCCAGGCACTTACCCAGGGTTTGTATTTCCTTTTGGAATGAGATTGTGGTATCTGTATGATATATGGTTTATTTACACATATATACAACCCAAACCCGTTGGGACGCGGGTCAGATCAGAAGGTTGGCAGTTTGAATCCCCATGACGGGGTGAGCTCCCGTTGCTCGGTCCCTGCTCCTGCCAACCTAGCAGTTCGAAAGCACGTCAAAGTGCAAGTAGAAAAATAGGTACCGCTCCGGTGGAAAGGTAAATGGCGTTTCCATGCACTGCTCTGGTTCGCCAGAAGCAGCTTAGTCATGCTGGCCACATGACCCGGAAGCTGTACGCCGGCTCCCTCAGCCAATAAAGCAAGATGAGCGCTGCAACCCCAGAGTCAGCCACGACTGGACCTGATGGTCAGGGGTCCCTTTACCTTTACCTTACTCTGAAACACAGAGCTTTAAATACAATGCTTAGAAAGACCTTCACCCCCTGCAACAAGTGTGGATAAGCCCCGAGCCATTATGTGTAGTTGTGAGCCTGACTTTGTCTCCAAATTTACACTGCTATTCTTTTATAACCTTCACCTCCTGCAACACACAAACACTAGTTAGAGATCCCAGTCTTACAGGTAAATTTTCGATTACACTAAACAAGAAATCATTCATCCAGCAGCAACTATACTACTACTTTTTTGGAGAGCCAATTCTCCAATTCTTATTCATTAGCAATTTAGATTGAAAATATTAATCGAAGCAGATGTGTTTTTCCCCCTAACCTGGAACGTAGGATATTTGCTCTGGAAATATTCCCTTTAAAAAACAACAACAAAGCAATTTGTCAACATAGCAACACTTTTAAACTCTGAAATCAAATGGGAGGAGTGTCAAATCGAACTAAGAGATGCTTTTAAAACAACAATAATTAAAAAGCTGCTTACAATTATTATCTCAGAGCTTTTAAATATTCAGCATAGGCTGGAAATATTACGTACCCAGGAATGTTTCCATCAGGATTTCTTTCCAAAGAAAAGCCATTCCTTCACTATATATTTCTCTTCCTTTGCTGTCTACAACTTGTTATACCAATCCCAGGCAACTGAGAAAAGGCTTTCCTCAAGATGGATTTAAGTTTTTATGGAGGCTAATGTCAGAGCTAGAGTGTTAGACCTGCCCTAGCCAATCCACACCTGTTGTAAAACTGCTTCTTGTGGGACGGACCCAAAAGCACCTGAGCCCAACAGCAACATCTAGTGTCAAAGAAAGGAGATGCTTCTGGCGATTCCCTGTGAATGCCAAGCAGCGGCCACATTCAGCACCCTTTAGATGCTTTTGAATTATGGTGCTGGAGGAGACTCTTGAGAATCCAATGGGCTGCAAGAAGATCAAACCTATCCATTCTTAAGGAAATCAGCCCTGCGTGCTCACTGGAAGGACAGATCTTGAAGCTGAGGCTCCAATACTTTGGCCACCTCATGAGAAGAGAAGACTCCCTGGAAAAGACCCTGATGCTGGGAAAGATGGAGGGCACTAGGAGAAGGGGACGACAGAGGACGAGATGGTTGGACAGTGTTCTCGAAGCTACCAGCATGAGTTTGACCAAACTGCGGGAGGCAGTGGAAGACAGGAGTGCCTGGCGTGCTCTGGTCCATGGGGTCACGAAGAGTCGGACATGACTAAACGACTAAACAACAACAAGAACTCGGAACATGAATGGAGCTACACACCTGCGTTTTTTACTGCCGATTCCTTTGAGACGAACTGCCAATTTACTTTATTTTCATGCAGGCCCCACCCATGTATAAACTCAGTCACGTTGTTTTGTTACATTGCAGGGGTGAGAGGTTTTTGTTTTTTTCCTCAGCTTGTCTGGCAATGGAATTTTCCCTCTCTCTTTTCCTACAACAAGCCGATTTGGCATTGTTTCTATGAGAAACGGAAAGCTCAGTGCCTCCAAGTGTCCTTATTTTCCAGGGACAGTCTTGGATTTATAGAAGCCATCCCGGTTTCTGATTTTGATCCCGGAATGTCCTGCTTTTCCTTAAAGGTAAAGGGACCCCTGACCAATGAAGACATACCCTCCAACATTTCTCCAATGAAAATAGGGACGGCCCATTCCATATGGATAATTTTACTATTTATACCCCACACATCTTATTGGGTTGGCCTAGCCACTCTGGGCAGCTTCCAACATATACTGTAGAGAAACATAATAAAACATTTTAAAAAAATTTAAAAACCCTTCCCTATGCAGGATTGCCTTCAGATGGCTCGGGGGTCAGATAACTCCAACCGTCCAACATTTCTCCAATGAAAATAGGGATGTCCCAAGGAAAAGCGGGACATTCTGGGATCAAATCAGAAACCGGGATAGCTTCTCTAAATCAGGAACATCCCTGGAAAATAGGGACACTTGGAGGGTCTGTGAGGAGGATAGTTACCATCTAACAGTATCACCCAGGCACCTCCACCGGCTTCAGCATAAAACATCTGGAGGGCACCAGGTTGAAAAAGGCTGCCCTGTCCAGGATGAAATACAACATGTCTTGCTCCCAGAAAAATTTGCCTAGGATTGCTAACTAGAAGTTCATTTAATTACCTTGTTTGCTTACTAAAGTATTGTCATAAATTTTAGGGGCCAGAGTCTCTGGGTGCAAATCACCCATCAATCCTGGATTTAGTAAAAGTTTGATTAAACTGTACCAAACCTGGCAATCCATGGTCTTGGCTTAGGCTAACAAGCCAGGCCAGCCGGGCAGATTGTGGGCTGTGTGCAAAAGACCACTTTAAAACATTGCAAGGTCACTTTTTCTCATTGTGTTTCAAAACAGATTTGCCATCCACTGTACACATCCACAGTTTGCTGTGTACTGAAGCTGTCCAGACTGTCTCTGCCCCTGAAAATAAACTTCATATCCTTTGTACATGCACGCAGGTGTTTATTTAGTGTTTCAACTATACACACTTTGGATTTACTGCACGTAGAGTAAGCTCATGAAGTTATGAAGTCTGTTTGAAGCTGGCCTGGGGAAAAGCACAGTAAAATGCAGTATTTCAGGGGAAACTGCAAGATGCCTGTGCACCGAGGGCAATGCTGCGTGTACATGGATTGAAAATACAGGGATGGGAGCACACTGGAGGCAGGGTAAAGGGCAATGTGTACACAGACTCGGTGTCAATGTGAATGCATGAAATATGTATAAGTCATTGTTTTGGCAGATACCTATCTGAGCAAGGGAAAAAACGCTTGTTGTAGCATGTTTGAGTAAAGCTGGCAATACGTACTACGTCCCCTCGGGATCAGATTTTATAAATTGATTTATAATCAGATTAAGTCATGTGGCAGTCACAAATGAGGAAAACACAGTGGCAAGCTCTGAGGCGCACCCTGTATCTATCTAGCTGTTCAGGCTGTTATAACAGGCACATTCAGAGCTGATTTCAGTGTTTGACATAGTCTGCTTCTAGTAGCCTTCGAGTACTTATAGCTTGTAAATGTAGCTAAAGCAGAAATTAAAGCTTTTTGTAAGATAAAGGAAGTCAAAGTCCACTCTCAATGTCAATAGGTTTGCATTACTTCCTCATTTCTGGCCCATCACTTATTCTCTGTGCAGCTACAATGCATTTCTATATAGGACCTGCCTTCCCAAACTGTGTTCAGATTTCTTACAAATCATGTAAGACGCCCAGTCCATCCAAGAGCCTGTGCAAATATTCCAGACCCTCCAAGTGTCCCTATTTTCGGGTGGACAGTCCCAGATTTACAGATGCCATCCCAGTTTCCGATCTGATCCCAGAATGTCCCACCTTTCATCAGATAAATGTTGGAGGGCGTCTGTGACCCCTGAACCAATGAGATAAGTAACTAAACAACCTTTAGAAGACATCTGAAGGTAGCTCTGTATAGGGAAGTGTGGGTCATTAGCAGGAAAAATAAGGTGGTGGCCAGTCATTAATCCCGTGCCCTCAACTGTCCTGGTAAAACCTGGACATGATGCTTTCTAACACAAGAACACAGTGTTCATTTTGGGAGCTGAGAACTCGCCCTGAAAAAAGCACTTTTTCGGGACTGAAATCTCATGCCGCACCCTCAACACAGGAAGTTAGCCTGGCCTATACTTTAACACTTGCTGGCCCCAGGGGTTAGGATGATCTTGCATACAGAGTACTTCCTCCCCCCACCCCTAAAAAACCCCCACCTCATAACACTACTATAGTTGCCAAATGTCACTTGAAAATATGCAATTTACGCACTGTTTCAGCAGGGCAAAATGTGAGCTGAGCCACAACCTTTTACTCCAGTCTTTTCAACCAACTAATGGCAGGAAGTTCATGTTGGCAATTCTGACGTATTTTTATCTATTAAAAAAAATCTGGTATCTCTGTTTTATTTTGTTGTTACTGCTGCTGCTATGTGCTGTTTTTGCTGCTGTTTTATTGAGAGGACTACTTGTCATTTTCTTGTATGCTTTTAAATTAAGCTGCCTTGAGTTTGGTTTTTTCCCCATTCTAAGGTGGGATAAAAATGGGGTAATAAATATACAGTACATATGTATGCATTATATGCATTGGCAGCCAGGAGGTGGCAGTAAAGCATAATAGGAATTGCCTTTTCTGAACTGAAAACCAGTGAACCTCCATCGGTGCTAGTGATAAATCAAATATGAGGAGTGGCATGTGCTTTGCTCAGTGGTGAAGAAAAGAGCTCTGCCTGTTATTCCCAGCATCACGATGCTATTGCTAAGAATTAGGCTTGCTAATTATAGTTTCCTATAGAGGTATTATGCTTGGTGTGCATGTCATGAGAAGAAAAATGCCGCAAAGGGAGAGAAGAAAAAAACTGAAGGGGAAAACAATCGCAGGCCAAAAATATAGGACTATGTAATTCAAGGATGGCAAACTTGTGGTCTTCCAGACTTTGTTTGACTCCAAGCCCTATCAGTCCCAGCTAGCACAGACAATGGTCAGGGATGATAGGATTTGTAGTTCAGCAATGTCCAGAGCCTACAGATTCTCCATCCCTGATGTGTTCTGTTGAAACCAAACCAAGTCTAATGAGGAACGGTAGAGAGAGTTGGGTACGTTTAGACCAGGCATCCCCAACCTGCGGTCCTCCAGATGTTTTGGCCTACAACTCCCATGATCCCTAGCTAACAGGACCGGTGGTCAGGGATGATGGGAATTGTAGTCCAAAACATCTGGAGGGCCGTATGTTGGGGATGCCTGGTTTAGACTGTAAAAGAGTAGGCCGAGAGGAGATATGATAGGCATTGTCAAATATTTCAAGGGCTGTCATGTGTGCAAGAAGGAGCAAGCTTGTTTTCTTCTGCTCCAGAGGGTAGGACCCGTAGCAATGGATTCAAGTTGCAAGAAAGGAGATTCTGTCTAAACACCAGGCAGAACCTTCCGACAGTAGGAGCTGTTAAGACAGTGGAATGGACTCCCTTGGAAGGTGGTAGACTCTCCTTCCTTGGAGGTTTTCAAGCAGAGACTGGATGGCCATCTGTCATGGATGTTTTTGTTGAGATTTCTGCATTTCAGGGGTTGGGCCAGATGACCCTTAGAACCCCCCAACTCTACAATTCTATGATTCTACAAAATCAGCATTTAATAAGTTTGTGTCTGTGCTAGCTAAATGCACCCGAGTACTTACTTATCTGCAATAGTATACTTTTTTTGGCAGTGCTCCAGCAGCTATAAAGCTCTTTCCCAGACAAGAGCTATTCATGGCACAGGGCACTAGAAAACACCTTTCACACCCTTTCGGACTGCAGTGAAAACATCAGAGTTTATTTCTGAGTAAATATGCATAGGATCAGGCAGTATGTCTATTGACAGGAAGACAGTACTATACCTTTGCAAGATTTTCTTCAGGGAGTGGAGCACAAGGCCAGCAGCTGCGCCAGTATTTGCTCTCTTGGATTATTAGCACTCCAGATTTGCCTGTAACTAAGGGAGAAATCAGGCTAAAGGCAAAACCAAACAAGTCAGGCAGACTAAGGTGTGCTTTTGTTTTCAAAAGGTTTGCACGCACTAAGGTTTGGAAGCCTTTCTCTGTACGTTTGCATAACTCCCCACCCCGCATCAAATTTCCTTTCAGCTGCCTACGAATTTCCCCTTCTGGAATAAGATTCGCTTCCCTATTTGTCATCAAAAAAAATGAGTTTAAATCTTTAAAACGCAAAATGATCAATGCAATCGTCAGGGCTGAAACACAGCTACACAGCCTCAGTAAGTTCTCCCAACTAGACAAAATCAGGAAGAACTTTCTGTCAGTAAGAGCTATTGGACCCTGGAATAGATTCCCACGAGGTGGCAGACTCTCCTTCCTTGGAGGTTTTTAAGCAGAGATTGGATGGCCATCTGTCATGGATGCTTTAGCTGAGATTCCTGCCTTGCAGGGGGCTGGACCAGATGACCCTCAGAGTCCCTTCCAACTCTATTCTATTCTATTATTCCATTAAATCAGCATCTAATAAGTTTGTGTCTGTGGTAGCTACATGCACCCAATAACCTTCTTATTTGAAATACAGACACACCTCGGGTTGAAGTGGGTTCGGGATAAGTATTTTTGGGTTGCGCGCTGTGGCGACCCAGAAGTAACTGAGCATGTTACTTCCGGGTTTCGCCGCTCGCGCATGCGCAGACGGTCAAAATATCATGCAGAAGCGGCAAATTGTGACCCGCGCATGCACAGACGCAGGTTGTGTTCGCTTCTGGATGCAAACGGGGCTCCGGAACGGATCCCGGTCGCATCCAGAGGTATACTTTTTTTTTTTTTTTACTGTTTTATACTTTTTTCTTTTTCTTTTTTGCAGCACTCCAGCAGCTATAAAGCTCTTTCCTGGGGTGGAGCTATTCAGGACACAGGGCACCAGAACCCACCCTCAAGGTCCCTTCCAACTAGGGTTGCCACCTTTGTTCTGGCAAAATACAGGACAGGCCTTGGAGGTTGAGGGGGGATGATTTTATTATTATTATTGTTGTTGTTGTTGTTATTTTATTTTTGTTCATCTGGGGCTGAAGTGGCTTCAAAGCAATCCATTACCATCTATTGCAGCCTCACAGGATGGCCCCTCTGGGATTGGTCACAGGCACACACACAGGCGCACAAAGTTGTAAATTCATCTGAGCTTGGCTACACAGATACAGTGGTGCCTTGCAAGACGAAAAGAATCCGTTCTGTGATTCTCTTCGTCTAGCGGTTTTTCCGTCTTGCGAAGCAAGCCCATTGACGGATTAGCGGATTAGCGCTATTAGCACTATTAGCGGCTTATCTGCTGATTGGATCAGCTGATAAGCGGCTTAGCGGCTTAGAAAAAGGCAGGGGAAAAGGGAAAAAACCCCGCAGGAACTCGCAAGGCATTGTCGTCTTGCGAAGCAAGCCCATAGGAAATTCGTTTTGCAAAGCACCTCCAAAACGGAAAACTCTTTCGTCTAGTGAGTTTTCCGTCTTGCGAGGCATTCGTCTTGCGGGGCACCACTGTACATGACTTTGTTTTGCACCTTTCAATCACATGCATTTCGATATGATCCCTAACTTGGGAGGGGAGAGGGAGAGGGAGAGGGAGAGGGAGAGGGAGAGGGAGAGGGAGAGGGAGAGGAAGAAAGAAAGAAAGAAAGAAAGAAAGAAAGAAAGAAAGAAAGAAAGAAAAGCAGACTGACTCAGCTATACAGCTGCAAATAAAACGTTTTAAGTGTGTTTCAAGTGCAATATAGAATGTGACATTAGATGGCGATGGTAAGCCTTATGGAAAATTCAATGTGTTTTTAAAAAACGCTTTTTTAAAAAAGCATTTTCAGAACAGCTTTTATATGTGTGTAGATTCCACCCTGAAGTACATAACAAAACTGTAACATTTTACATTGAAAGTAGGGTTGCCATATTATTATTTTTTGAAAACCCCTGAATTGTTGAGCTTCTTTTAGGAAAACCCCAAAATTATTGAGATTTTAAAAAGATTTCACAATCGACGCTTGCCAAAGATCTAATACGAAGTGCTGCCTTTAGGAAATTGCCCCAGACATCAATTCTGCCTTTGAAATCCCATTTAATGGCAGCTCTTGTCCTAAATGTGACAGTTCCATGATGCCCTCATGCATGTTCACTTCATCAACTCTGGCCCTCTTTGAAAAAAGTTTGGGCACCCCTGTACTAGGGAGTAAATCCCAATGAACTTAACAAGGCATACCTCAGGAAAATTCTAAAAAAAAACGCTCAACAGCTGACAGTTTTGGTGGTTTCCTTTTAAAAAGTGCTCAACAATTGCGGTGGTTTCCTTACATTGCTTGCGCAAAGAACGATTCTTCAGATTCTGAATTTTGACTTCTTCTTAAAAAAGAAGTTTGACAACTTTGTGATGTTTGAAACGTGGCAACCATTGGCCAATTTTGGTTGGTTTCGGGGGGGAGGAGAAAGCGCTCAACAACTGTGGCGGTTTCCTTAAAAAACAAAAAGCTCGACAACTTTACTTTTTGCAATATAAACGCCCTATTCCGAGCAGGCTCTGAGAGAAGCGTTGCGCGTGGCCATTTGAGGGGAGCCTGTCGCAGGAGGCGGGAGACGCGTCGTGAGAGGAACGAGGCGCGGAGAGAAGCAGCCCCACGGAGTTTTTCCCTCGGTCCGGTCCGCTTTTCTCCTCCCGGCGCGGAGAAGGGAAAAGCTCCGCCTTCGGACGACATGGTTACCTAACAGGCGGGCGCCTCGCTTCGCCAAAGAGCGCGCGCAGGGGCCGGACGAGGGAGGCGCCTGGGCCGGGAAGGACGGAGCAGCCCCGGGGCAGAGGCGCGGCGAGGAAGAGGGCGAAGGGCGCGAGCGAAGGGCCTTGGCGGGTAAGGCTGCTGGGGGCGCCGGCGGGGTGGGCGCGGGAGAGAAGGGGCTGGGCGGTGGGCTGCAGCGCTGGGCTTCCGAGGCCCCCCCGGCCAGGCTCTTTTGGATAATCATTTTTTATTCGTTTTCAATTACAATCCAATCATAGCCTCATTAGAACACCACCAGTTTTTATAACGCAGTTATTCACACCAATCGTTCAAATGCCGAATTATAGAATTTAGATAAGGTAGGGGGGGTCACGTGCTAGAATTTTAAAAAAATCTTGATTGAAAGTTCCATAAAGTACACAATTCTGTGTGCGCTAAACATAAATAAACGTAAATAAAAGAGAAAAAGAACCCGTGGAGAAGGGAAAATAAGGGGAGGAGCGGGGGAAACCCAAAACTGCATATTTTATAAGGTGGTTTTTTTCCTTCACCAGATCTTAACCTATTACAGTATTTGTAAGAAAGGATTCCAAATATCATTGAATTTGTCCGTGGCAAGTCTGCGTTTATGTGCAAGTTGTTCATATGTTGCAAGTTTGTATAAGTCTTCTATCCAATCGTAGAAGGGAGCCACATTTTTATTTTTACAATTCCCCGAATGTCCCACTTTTCCTTAGGATGTCCCTATTTTCACCAGAGAAGTGTTGGAGGCTATGGAGTTATCAAACCCCCCTGGCCATCCTGTATAGGGAAGTTTTTTAAAATTTATAATTAAATTTAAAAATAAAAAGTTTTTGTTTTAATATATGTTGTGCTGGGGCAGCCCAGTAAGATGTGTTGGGTATAAAAGTACCATTATCCTTATGGAATGGGACTGTCCCTATTTTCATCGGAGAAATGTCGAAGGGTATGCATCTTGTAATTTCTTGTTATTTTCATTACTTAATTTCTGAAACGAGGTGCCCAGCTGCAAATTTGTCACATTGACACCACATCCATCTTCAGGGAACCTGGAGTTGCTAGTGTGCATTGCATAATGTACACATATTAACTGGAAACAGGGTTGCAAATATTTTCTGACTCCCACCCCCCCAAAATTATTATTCTGCATGTTCCAGGCTGCATTAAAATGTAGCATTATAATATTTGGGGGCGGGGCATGATCCTTGGCTCGAATTAAGCTTTATTGTACAGGATGGGTTTTAGAATTACAACTCATCATTTCTATTGTGTAAGCAGGTGGGGGTGTGATTGTATGCATTTACTATTTGCGAAAATTCAGCCACGTTCCCACGGAGCAGTTGAATTGTAGAGCTGGAAGGGACCCAGAGTATCATCTAGTCCAACCCCCTGCAAGGCAGGAATGTGCAGCCGTCTCATTCGAGAATCGAACCTGCAACCTTTGCGTTATCAGGTCCACACTCTAACCAACTGGCTCACGTTGGCTTACAAAATCAAAATGTGCTACAGTTACGCTTTCCAATGTCATAATAAAGGTGCAGTAATGGGGGGAGTACATTTTTCATTGGCTGTAACTGTCTCTTACTTCTGATTTCCTTTGGTAGGAGGGACGTTGCCGAGGGGTCAAAAACACACACCTTGCGTTCAGATGGTCCTAGATTTAACACCTTTCATTTCCAGTTAAGAATGGATCTCATACAATGGAGCTGGGAAGGGAAATCATGGAATGCTGCTGTCAATAAGAGTAGACTGTACCAAACTGATGGACCAATAGTCTCTAAGACAGCTTAACATGCCAATATGGTAAAAATTAGACGTTTGTGAGGTTGCTTTTGAAATGCACGTTGCATTCTTCTTATAACTGGACTTCTGTTTTAGGAAACTCGCATTTTACCGGGGATCATATTTGCTGGAAACATTATCAGGAGCTATGACTTCTGCCCCAGGTGATGATAAAGTCCAGGCCTCTTCGGTAGGACAAAAGAACCAGGTTTGTTCTTTCTGTTTGGAATTATTATTATTATTATTATTATTATTTTATTATACATTCTAGCAGAGGCAAATCTAGTGCAAAAAGTGCTCCGCATGATCTAGTTCAGGTCTAAGGATAAGGAGGAGGCAGGATAGCTTTGCCTCTCATGGAAAGTCAAAGATCCCACAAACCCTGGGGAGATTAAACAGGATTCATCTTAATTTTATGCTGCTAGCAGTTAAAGAACCGTAGATAACGATGCTCATATCTTACCTTGCACATATTTTTGGCTCAAAGTAAATAGATGGAAACATAATCTGCACCTGCTAGGGGAAAGGGGAAGATGGAATTATGTAGCATCTGAACAAAAAGGGACTTTAAAAAGAAACTCTTTAAAGCAGGGGTGACGGTGGGAGTCTGTGGGTTTCCTGATGTTGTTGAACTGTCAGCCCCAGCTAGCACTGTCAGTGCTAAAGGATGATCATAGAATTGTAGATCCCAGGGGTCATCTAGTCCAGCCCCCTGCAGTGAGGGAATCTGAACTGAAGCATAGATGACAGGTGGCCATCCAACCTCTGCTTAGAAAGCTCCAAGAAAGGACACCTGAAGGACCACACATTTCCCCTCCATTATTAGCACCATTCATTACTGCTGCATTTTAAACTTCATAGCACCTGTGAATTGCACATTAATCACAAACATGTACATTATAGTCAGAGTGCACCATCGAGTATTAAAGCTTGATCATTTCATTTTGACATTGCATGCTTGATAGTATTGCTAACGACAATGGTAGGATATTTCTAACATTTTTGTGCTATCTGGAAAAGTGAAATGTTTTCCTCTCTGTTTATTTTTAAACTTTTTTGTTGAATTAAAAAAAAATTATGGAAACCAAAGATAATGAAATAAATGGCAGACTATAGATGCTTTATTCTCTTAAGGAGTGAGAGGGTAAACCATATTTTTCTTATAAACATGTTCATGTTTTTATTTTAAGAGTCCGCTCCCATGTCCAATTTCAAATCTTAATTCTGATGAATTTGTAGAGATTCGTCGTCAATGTAAAGAGGAAAGCTTCTGGTACAGAGGTAGGTCTATTTGTTTTTAATGCAATACAAAATATAATTGCGTTGGTTTTTTGTTGCAGGGTGCTGTCTACCTTAGAGCATTTGTTTCAATGTTTGAGAATTCCTACTACTAAGCCTGCTTGGAACATCCTTCTGTTTCACAGCATTTGAATCCAAAACCTGCTGGTTTTCTTACCGGTAACATTAAGCAGACATAAGAAAATCATTTTCAATGGCTGCATTCAGAAGTAGTAATAAATGATGGCTTATTGCCATTAGAATAAGCCTAGGCCAGCCTTGGGCTTGTGCACTCCTGTTCCACTCTCATTTTAAACACTGCAGATACTCCATTCAAAAATTTGCAGCCATTTTGACTAACCACTATTTAGCATTACATATGAAGCCTAAATTGTAGTTAACGTTCACTGTGGTTTATCGAAACAAGCCAGCTTCCTAAACCAAGGTTTGAACTTGACTTGTTTCAGTGAACCATAGTTTGTTTATTGCTTTATTTTTTATTTATTAAAAAAGCCCTGAAAGTGGTTAATAATAATAATAATAATATTTATACCCCACCCATCTGGCTGGGTTTCCCCAGCCACTGTGGGCGGCTTCCAACAAAAGATTAAAAATACATTAAAACATCAGTCATTAAAAACTTCCCTAAACAGGGCTGCCTTCAGATGTCTTCTAAACTTCAGATAGTTGTTTATTTATTTGACATATGATGGGAGGGCATTCCCCAGGGCGGGCAGCAGTACTGAGAAGGCCCTCTGCCTGGTTCCCTGTAACTTCACTTCTTGCAATGAGGGAACCACCAGAAGGCCCTTGGAGCTGGACCTCATTGTATAGGCTGAACGCTGGAGGTGGAGATGCTCCTTCAGGTATACTGGGCCGAGGTCATTTAGGGCTTTAAAGGTCAGCACCAACACTTTGAATTGTGCTCGGAAACGTACTGTGAGCCAATGTGGGTCTTTCAAGACCGGTGTTATGTGGTCTCGGCGGCCACTCCCAGTCACCAGTCTGGCTGCCGCATTCTGGATTAGTTGTAGTTTTTGAGTTACCTTCAAAGGTAGACCCGTGTAGAGTGCATTGCAGTAGTCCAAGTGGGAGATAAATAGAGCGTGCATCACTCTGGTGAGACACTCCACAGGCAGGTAGGGTCTCAGCCTGTGTACCAGATGGAGCTGGTAGAATCTGCCCTGGACACAGAGTTGACCTGCGCCTCCATGGACAGCTGTGAGTCCAAAATGACTCCCAGGCTGTGCACCTGCTCCTTCACGGGCACAGTTGTCCCATTCAGGACCAGGGAGTCCCCCACACCCGCCCACCTCATCCCCCAAAACAGTACTTCTGTCTTGTCAGAATTCAACTTCAATCCGTTAGCCGCCATCCACCCTCCAACCCCTCCAGGCACTCACACAGGACTTTCACCGCCTTCACTGGTTCCGATTTGAAAGAGAGGTAGAGCTGGGTATCATCCGCATACTGATGAACACCAAGCCCAAACCCCCTGATGATCTCTCCCAGCAGCTTCATGTAGATGTTAAAAAGCATGGGGGAGAGGAAAGAACCCTGAGGCACCCCACAAGTGAGAGCTCCGGAGTCTGAACACTCATCCCCCAATACCACTTTCTGGACACGGCCCAGGAGGAAGGAGCAGAACCACTGTATAACAGTGCCCCTTCTCCTCTGGACAGTCCAGAAGAATGTTATGGTCGATGGTATCAAAGGCCGCTGAGAGATCCAGCAGAACTAGGAAACCGCTTTCACCTTTCTCCCTAGCCCACCGGAGATCATCAACCAGCATGACCAAGGCAGTTTCAGTATTTACAAAAGTTAAGAATTACTGCAGTTTGTCCAGGTTCAGACAGAACACTAAATTGCAGTTATTTGAAAGTGGAAATTAAAAACTGCTTCTCCTTGTAGCTGTGCTAGGAGTGCATGAGCTCAAGTTTTATCATTATATCTGACCACAGTCAATGGCCATGTTTTCATAGTCATAATCTCAGTTAAATGACTTGAGATATGATCAGGGCCTTTGGCCATAGTCTGAAGGTTTAAGATCCTGGCTTGTTTTGATGCTGATAAGCCTAGTTTCCTTGTTCAGATGACATGGTAAATTGTAATTAATCGGAGCCTTACTACAAAGGGAGGCTGCATGTGTGGGCAAGAGACTTGTTCATTTCTCAGCATAATAAGCTGAGATATGGTGTACGGACTAGACTGAAATCTTTGAGTATATTGGGCTTGTAACATCCATTTGCTGCTTCACTTGTGGTTTGTGAAGAATCTGATCTTAAAAGTTGTTTTTCTTTAGTCCACAAATGTAACATCCGAATGATCTTGTGTGAGCATGTATGATGGTAAATGTTTTTATGGGCTATTGATTTTATGGACTTTTTGTTGTTGCAAAGCTGGCGATTTCTTTGTTCCTTCCGTTGCCCACCCAGGCTACAGCCCACCTAAGTCTGCACATGGGTGTCTTCTCTATGTGTTAAAGTTGCATATCTGGAACCACACGTGTATTGTGCTCATCCAGCCCCTTGAACTAGATCAGGGGTCTCTCACTGTTTTGGGGCTACAACTCCCATCATCCCTAGCTAGCAGGACCAGTGGTCAGGGATGATGGGAATGGTAGTCCAAAAACAGCAGAAGACCCAAGTTTGGGAAACACTGAACTAAATGGATACATGTCACCAATTTGTTGCACAGTGGTGCTCAAAACTGGAGTTGCAGCAAGGCTATTGTACTTATTTAGCAGATATTAAATGTGGAAGCTGCCAGTAAGCACAGAAAATGAAAATATTAACTGCATAGCAGTGCAGAGTATAAAACCCAGTATTCGGCAAAGTCAGCACCTCAGAATTCCAGCTTCAGATTTTCTAATTTGCTCTTTTCATTTTTTTATTTTTTAGAACAAGCAAAATAGTTGTTAAGACCACATTTTAACGACACTATGCAGGGTGGGCGGGAGATGCATCTGAATTTATGCAAAGGCTATAATTGCTTGTTTCATTGTATGCAGCTCTCCCTCTGTCACTGGGAAGTATGCTGATCACTCAAGGATTACTTGCCAATGGTAAGTGGCTTTTTTCTTTCTCCAATGTAAAAACAAACAAACACGTGGACAGTTTTCTAGAACCACCAGCCAATCACTGCTAAATCTTGGTAAATGCTGAGGGAAAAACCCATAATAGATCTTGTGGTGGAAATCTCAGCTGTTTCAACTCTTAGGTCTCAATGTATTCAACAGGTGATGTGAAATATATGGTGACTCTTACACATTGTGTAGAGGCGAGCCTAAACTTGCCACTGGGTACATTTCTCTGTTGTATGTATGTTCAACAATGGCTTCCTGATTTAAGAGTGCTTTTATGTATTTATCAATGGCTGCTAGCCATGATAGCTGTGGTCCGCTATCATGGTCAGGGGCAGTAATAACAATTGCCGGAAACTGCCAAGTGGGAGTGTGTTATTGTGCTCAGGGTCCTGCTTGTGGGTTTCCTTACAAGCATCTGGTTGGCCGTTGTGAGAACAGGATGCTGGAGTAGACGGGCCATTGGCTTGATGCAGCCGGCTGTTCTTACATTTAGGTGTTCCCCTAAAATATAATGTGGGGTTGGTTGGTTGGTTGTTTTTTGCAAGAGTTGTGAAATGTGCTGCCTTGGCTGAGCATGGTGGCATGGTTAATTTTTTTTTAAAAAAAAATATTTATTGAATTTTCACAAATTATAAAAGCACACACAATACACAATACAAACATACACACAAAAAAACAAACATGTATAATTTCAAATCCTTTTTTTCTTAAAACTTACTTCCCCGACTTCCCCATACCTCCCCTTTCTACATTCCAATTCCCAAATTTATTTCATCAAATCCTCCCCCTTAATTTTATCTAGTTTTTTTCCTTTTCTTTTCTTTTCTTTTCTTTTACTTAAACTTTTACAGCTATAATCCCTTACTTTCTATAACCACGACATTTTAACACTCATTAATTTTGCAATATTTCTTAAGATAAATTTTAAATTTCTTCCAATCTTCTTCCGCCGTCTCCTTCCCCTGGTCTCGAATTCTGCCAGTCATTTCAGCCAGTCCCATGTAGTCTATCACCTTCATCTGCCATTCTTCCAGAGTGGGTAAATCTTGTGTCTTCCAATACTTTGCAATAAGTATTCTGGCTGCTGTTGTGGCATGGTTAATTTAATGCTTATGGAAAACAGGTTAGGAAGTAAGCTTTATTACGGGGGTAAAAATAGTCTTCACATTTTTGTATATAATTATAACTGGAAATTATACTGGGAGCACTTGGTATGTTTAAAGCGGGAAGTATAACAACAACAACAACAATAACTTTGTTGTGTCATCAAATGATGGTCTAAAAGGCTTTTCCTAATAACTGCATTTTATTCCAGGTGTTCTCAAACCAAGCCCTAAATTTGGATCACTCCCTAAATTGGCAAGTAAGTCCAAAAACTCTTTGTAAAGTTTAAGCAGAAAAGGTGAGAACTGGCCATTGTAATTATGCTGGAATGCTGCCACGCTCGCATGATAAGTTTGGGCATGTGTGGAATCTAGTATAGCTTCTGGCTTTCCGAGTGTCAGTTTTCAGCATTTAAATTAAAGCCGTTTTGTAGACCTCATGACTGCAGAGAAAGCTTTGGAATCATGTGGTTGTTTCTGAAGGTTCTGTATTAGGCTGTAACTTTATACTGATCACTTTTATATAGTATGTAATCATTAATTACTATAGTTAGGGTTTTATCAAAATAATAGAGCAGGAAGGATATTCAACATCTGCTTAAGTAAACCTGTGCAGACCACACCTTGGTACACAACTGAAATGTTACTGTGGAGTTAGAGTGTCGCTCCTAGAAGCTGTCAACGTGCAACGGCTTCAACTGGCTGGCTAAACCAGGTAAGGGTAGCCGGTGGGTCTCAAACCCTGATGAGTTTGGGACTTTCCCCTGCATGTGAACACAGGCTCCCGTGGATTGAGAAGCATACCTTCTGGAGAAGAAAAGGCTAAGGAAAATATCCTACGCAATCCAGAGTGGAGTCCCTAAGACGGTTGGATGGCACCTGTTATGCCACCTCCTGGCAACTCTTACAGCCAAGCTGGTGGCAAACATATTGCTCTGCTTTCCTTTGGACCACATCAGTGAGGCCAAGAGGCAGCCTAGGGCCTCCATACGCACTGCTCACGCTTGCACCCCAGAGGCTATTTCGGTGCTGGCAATGCAGTGGTTTGGCTTCACCCGCAGAGGCACACTCCATTGTTTCCCGAGGCAGATGGATGCTAACAGAGTAGGGAGCCCCAGGCCTGTGGGCTAAATGCAGGCCTCCAGGACTCTCGCCAGGCCATTCCCCTCATTGGGCCCTGCTCTACACCCTCCTCTTGCTCGGCTGGAGAGTGTCTGGAGGGAGGATGGGCAGGTGTGGGGTTATGTAGGTTTGGAAGGAAATGTCTGGATTTGTGTGGCTTGTGGAACAAATCTTAAGAGTCATACCGATTGCCTTGCCCACTTGGTTGCCTGTGGACCCATGCAACCTCCGGAAAGTGAGAGAAAGTGGCTCAGGTTGAAAAAGAATCTTCACTTCTGCTGGAGGGTCACTATCGCTAGGTGACTGAAGCAAGCGAGCGAGCAGAGTGAAGTGGAAGCCAGTGCTACTGCAGTGGAAAACAAATAACATGCCATGGACTGGTTGGACACACAGTAATGGCAGGGAGGAAGCAGCTGGGGAGCCACCAAGGGAAGAAGGCTCAGAGCCCAGGGATTGGTGGTGGAACAATGAGTGGTCAGAGGGAGAAGACTGGGAGGTGGAGGTATCAGAAGGGGAAGGGGTAATAGGGCTTAGTGAGCTGGGTGAGTCTGTGGCCAAGAGAAGTCCAGAATCTGAGGCAGAAACTGATACAGGAGTTTCACAAACTTCCACTGTACAAGTAAACTAGATCTCTCTGCCATTTGGTGTCCCCAACTTGGTACCAACCATCTGGTCTATGGGTGAACATATTGAGATCCTCCTTTGTAACAGAACGTGTGCTGCCTGCTGCTGTCTGCAAGGAGCCGTGGATTGTGACTTTAATCATTCACTGATATTAAAAGAGTAAGAGAGTAGGCTATTTTAAACTCGTCACCAAACACAAGGGAGCATCCTCAGTGAAGCGGTATCTCTTTCTGGGTTTCCTGCTATCCCAGATCAGTGTGGATTAGCAAGGCAAAATACCTGATCTGGAGAATGCTTTTCAAAGCCTGTACTACTTTATATCTGATTGCTACGTATGACAACAATTTGATCTCTCTCTGCAGTTGCTGGTGCCCTGGGCTATGGTATTGGGACAATGTCATACATAAGAACCTGTCAGAAGAAGTTTGAAAGCGCTGGTCTTAAACCGTTTGGTCCCGGATGGAAAAGGTCTGTTTGGAATAAATACAGACAAGTGACTCTTGGGTTGTATCAAGGAACCTTGTGATAAGAACGCTGTCCAAAAACCACTTTTCTAGGTCACAAGGGCTCTACAAAAATCTCAATGATTTCCCATTTCCTCTGCACATCTGAAATAGAGGGGGTAGGAAGCCCTCCAAAACAGATTTGGAAGTGCAGTGAGGAATATTGCCTACTCTCTCCCCTCCTATCAGTGGGAGTATCCATTGGATCAAAGGCCCTTCCTTTCACAGAAAGGAACAGAACTGCCTATCTGCACCACGCTAGAATTGTGACCATGTCTTATCAATTTATACCAAGCACTTTATCCTTCTGCACGTAGCTAGATCATGTGCAAATTACTGTGTGGATAACAGGGCAGCTGACATTTTTGGTGCATTGGGACCCAGGGTGGAGGTGGAGGTGTCAGGTGCAAAGCCCCATGTGAAGATCTCTTGATTTGGGAAGAATCTTGTGTAACGTTGACTCCCCCCCCCCCTTCTCCTAATGTTTTAGGCACTGCCCTCATGTCTGCAACGAATGCAAAGCAAAGTTTGAAGCAAGTGCATCAGAAAAACCAGAGCCTTCTGCTTCTTAAAACAGGTACAATCTTTGTAGTTTTAACAAGATTTTGGTCGCTTTTTGAAATATATCAGTATCTTGGAAATCAGTCACTATAAACAATGGAAAGAGTTATGATCTTGCTTATTGCCACATCAGGTTTAGTAAGAGGTAAAAAACTTGACTATTGTTGGCATCTTGGTTGTAGGGTGGTGGGCAGGTCAGAAATAGCACTTTCTTCTCCTTCACAAATTATTAAGTGTGCTTATCTTCGTCTGTTTGTTTTATTCTCTCCCCACACTGCTTGCCTATTTGTATTTTCTTGGCTAGCTCTGAGGGATTATGACTCACTATGTTAATGATAAAATGCAACAGAGGGTAAACTCCTCCTTGGCTTTCACTGCCAAGTATTCTCTCTGACTTTAGTCTCAGTTTAACAGCAGATTTAGACAAAACAGAAGTGAGGCTGGTAGGTGCTGTCACTTCCATGCTCATTAGTATGGTGGTGTTTTTATCATTAAAAGAGAATTGTGCTGCATCTATGGCCAGTATTTCAAGTCTCTTCCAAAACGGCATTCTACATGTGGCACTTCTTCAGCAACATCTGCAGCTGCTGCTTTAACACAATACATGAAGATGAGCTTAGAATATGGCCCAGGGTATATGGTCTGAAGGGACATTACCATCTTGCTAGAGCTAAGTCAGTCTAGGTCTGGTCGGTGCCTTCATGGGAGACCACCTGGGAACTAAATATAGGATACCTTGGGTTCCAGGATGAAAGAAAGGTGGTAGATAAATGTAAAAAGAATTTAAATAATTTAATACCGAAAACCAAGGTGCAGCTTCCAATTGGCTGCAGGAGCTTCCTGCACTCAATCGGAAGCCGCGTCAGACGTTCGGCTTCTGAAAAGCGTTTGCAAGATGGAACACTCACTTCCGGGTTTGCGGCGTTCAGGAGCCAAGCCATTCCAACTACCAAGGAACCACTGTACATTGTTTGCTTCACCAGTCATGTAGGTAGTTTTCAAAACCAAGAGTGTTGTATGGCAGCTTGGTCTGTTAATTTAAGTCACCATAAGTACATTTAGCAAAATGCTACATTTATTAGATTAACCATTTATGTATTTTTGAACCAAAGGCTGTACGGTGTTTTACTACTTAAAGTCCATTAGATCAACTACTACTGCTTGACTTGGGGGGGGATCCCCAACATTAAGCTAGGTCACACCTTGTCCTCCAAACCTATATTCTCACCTCAAAGGGGCTGAATCCCTTTAACCAATACTTTTTTATTTCAGATAATGTGGAAGAAAGCATTTTGTAATGGTACCTGTTCTACACAAGTACAATTCTGAAAAGCCTGCTTTCATTCAAAACTCTTTGTATGTTTTACATGAATTTTTTTAAAAAAATAAAAGTTACTTTGATGTTTCGTTTGTCACAAGTTCTGGAACACTAAACTGAAGATGCAAGCTAGAGGCCATGACAACTTGCAACAACATCATTGTCACTGCAGTGCTTAAAGACAGTTACTCTGCTTTCAGGTTTGCACCTTAGCAGCGCAGTTCAGAGTATTTGTCAAACAGCAAAACTTGATAAGAGGTTTGAGCTTATTCAGTATATGTTCTGTAATGGAATTATATGAGTTGTCAAATTGAATCCATTACAGTGGTACCTTGGTTCTCAAACTTAATCCATTCTAGTCCGTTCCAAAACCAAGGCACACTTTCCCATAGAAAGTCATGCAAAACGGATTAATCAGTTCCAGACTTTTAAAAACAACCCCTAAAACAGCAATTCAACATGAATTTTACTATCTTAACGAGACTATTGATCCACAAAATGAAAGCAATAATCAATGTACTGTACTATAAAATAAATAAGATAGTATTGTATATGATAAAAATTAAAATTATTTTTTTTTTCTTACATGCACTGATGATAGTCATTGTTTGGATGGGGGGCTTTTATCCATTTCCACAGTCACACAATCAGTAGCTGAACTGGGTTCCACACAGTCACAAAAACAAATTAAGCGAAAAAGCCTCAAAAATAAAAACACAACATAAATAGCAAAAACAAAAGCACCAAACTTAATCCATTCTGGAAGTCTGTTTGACTTCCGAAATGTTAAGAAACCAAGGCACAGCTTCTGACTGGCGCAGGCACCCTGGAAACAATAGCAGATAGCTGCATCGGATGTTTGGCTTCTGAAAAATGTTTGAAAACCGGAACACTTCCGGGTTTTCGGCGTTTGGGAACCAAGTACCAAAGCGTTTTTGAGAACCAAGGTAGCACTGTAGTATACTGCTAATATAAATATCATTAGGGCAAGACTGCAAATGAAGAGATTGCTTTTGCATATCCAGTGTAGATATGCTTAGTTGACAGTTGTTCATAGTGGAGAAAACTAGAAAATTGTATTATTAGTAAACTATGCACTGATTTAGGAGAGGATATTACCTCTGATAGTTCCTGCCTACCTAGCAGTTCGAAAGCATGCCAAAAAGTGCAAGTAGATAAATAGGTTCGGCTCTGGCGGGAAGGTAAACAGCGTTTCCGTGTGCTATTCTGGTTTCAGTGTTCCATTATACCAGCTTAGTCATGCTGGCCATGTGACCCAGAAAAACTGTCTGCAGACAAACACCAGCTCCTTCGGCCTATAAAGCAAGATGAACACTGCAACCCCAAAGTCGTCTGTGACTGGACCTAACTGTCAGGAGTCCTTTACCTTTTTTATTATCTCTGATAAACGGGGGGTCATGATATATAATCATCATCATTCCACATAGCCTTTGTGAATCACTACAGCCTTGAAAACATGTTGTAAGAGACAGCAAGTCAGCCTAGAAGTATTTTAAATAAATAAATATGTAACATCCACACATTTCAAAATCTCTTTTACTTAATTTCTGGACCTGGTATTCTCAAAAGTAAATTTTGATTCATTTAGCTTTAGGTACATAATTTAGCTTACTATAAGGTCTTCCTCTCCTGTACGGACATTGTGTTTGAATCCGATATAGAATATACAGTGGTGCCCCGCTAGACGAATGCCTCGCAAGACGGAAAACCCGCTAGACGAAAGGGTTTTCCGTTTTTGAGCTGCTTCGCAAGACGATTTCCCCTATGGGCTTGCTTTGCAAGACAAAAACGTCTTGCAAGTGTTCCGACTTTTTTTTCGCTCCCCCCCCCTTTTTCTAAGCCGCTAATAGCCTTTTAGCTGCTAATCCGCTAATCCTTTAATAGCCGCTAAGCCTTTAATAGCCGCTAAACCGCTAATAGCGCTAATCCGCTAATAGGGTTGCTTCGCAAGACAAAAAAACCGCTAGACGAACAGACTCGTGGAACTGATTAATTTCGTCTTGCGAGGCACCACTGTAATGGAAATGAATATATTTATGCTAGACTTGCTGGTGGCTTTTACCAGGACTGCAATATTTAAATGTAAGGGTTTAATAAACCCTGCTTGTAAAGCCTCTCACAGGAGTAATGCTTTTTCTAAGACAGCCTTCTCCAGACTGATGCTCCAGATGTTTTAGATAACTATGATGCCATCAGTCCTAGCTATCATGACCAGAGCTGTAGTCAAAACATCTGGAGGACACAAGTTTGGTGAAGGCTGCTTGATTTCTGGCTTTAGGAACACGTAACTTGTATACATACACAAAGTTTAATGACAGATGTAAATTTATGCTCCATCAACATTTCTGGAATTGTATTGCAGCTCTAGTTTCACCACCTGAATAGGTAAATTAGAAACATGCAAGGAAGAAATAAAAGTTAAAGCTACAGTGAATTCCCTTTTAAAGTGAGGAGGGATAGACTTAAATAATTTTGGTTCTCTCTTCCATTTCAGCAGCAGTATAATCCAAGTAGACTATAGGCACAAGATAATTGCTTCTGTGAATTCCAGTTAGTCACCTTCTCTCTTCCTTTTTGTTACTATTTGGTCAAAACATGTTTAGACTAACATTCCAGTCTGATAGTTTGCCGAAACAAAAAGGAAGACCCAAGTATTTTTATTGTAAAGCAAGTGCATTTCAGAATACAGAAAAACATTCAGGTATTTGACCAACACTGATAGAGCTAAAATGTTTGATTGAAGAAATGTCTTCAGAAGGTGTAAAGATTTTCAGTCTTCCCAAGCATCTCCATACTTATTGACTTTAACTATAAAAGAAGAGGCCAGGAGAAGAGAAATATTGTAATGAAGATTAGGATAAGCAAGGTCTATTGCACTAACAAATGTTTAGAACACTACAGAACCATGTGACAGATCATGTGACCTGACAATTGGCTCAAGCCAACTGAAGATGATCAAAACAGTGCAAATTTCCACTGCCACCATTGTGAGATGAAATGTGCAAGTAGCAATTCTGGACAGTTACTGTAGGTATGGCTTTCTCAGATTTTTAAAGGCATTATGGTCAGTACAAAACATCTATGTCACCATTATGGTACTGTAGCTATCTGTATATCACAGGATATACAGATGTACTTCTGTCAGAACATTTATTTACATGGTTGAGCTAAACCAACACAGAAGACTACTGTCACTGTCAAGGTGACCACACAAGCTAATGCAGCTGGGAAAGGGGTAGTGTTTTATCAATCCCAGTCAATTCACTAGTCAGCTTCCTTCCACCATATCAGACTAAAAATTCCGCCTTCCATAACATTAACAATTGTGACTTCTTTTGAATTCACGCATTGTTTCATATTATTATTTTCCTGCATGAAAATACAATGCCCGGATGTTCAGAAACTGACCTAGCAAAGTACACTGAGAGAGAGAATAAACTCTTGTTCTTGCATAATGCATTTTCTTCTAAAGGAAAAGTAATTTCACTTCCATTTCATTGCTTTCCCTGTACAGTATTGTTTTTTAACCAAAAAACACAGTCTAGAGGTTGGTGCCAAGGGCAGTTACCTCCCAGTAGAATAGTAAACAGAAAAAAACAATGGCATATCCTTCAGAGTTATACTCTGCATGCTTAAGTTAGTTTTTGTTAAAAATAATCCCGAGAAGCCTTTCCAAAAAGCCTGGCTATGTTCAAACATCTGATCTAGATGTTATTCTGGCTTCTTAAGGGCCCACAGATCAGAAAGAGACCTGTAGGCTCACTCCTTTCAACAGAAAGGTTCCCTGGGCTGATGCTTATCTAGTTTTCTCCTAATAGAAGAAATGAAATTTTCCTTGGCTACTGATTCAACAAACAAACTGGAGAGTTGCAGTAATTATATGCTACAGAGATTTCAAATAAAAATACATGGGCAAAAACTTGTCAACTTGCTTGGAAACTGACCCACCCATCAAAGAAAAATGATGGACATGAAAATAAAAGAACATTGCTTCTTGTTTACTACTCCTTACAATATTGGGAGTCCCTAATGGAAAGGCAAGATTAAACATCAAATACTTAAGTTATTTAACAATTTACCATCTCTCTTTATTGGTTTTTCCTGTGAAGACTTCGATGGAAATTCTGACTTCTGTGTTATTCCTGCCTCATACATCTCTCTATTGCGACTCCTTAATTCATCATACGTGATTCCTTTTCTTTTTGGACGTTCTTCCAGAAACAAAGCAGGTTCTTAAAGGGAAAAGAGGGGAAATCAATGGATAACAAACAATACATGTAGACGGAAGTGTCTATTTTAAGGGAATGCTTTTGTTTGAAGCAGTCCTCCTGACATTTAACTATGGAATAGTCAGTTTTAGAGTTTTAGATGCACTTTACATACCATTATGTTTTGTGCACATTCAGATTGTCAAAAGTCATCCTCAAAGCACTGTGTTAGATGAGCCATGAATTAGATGAAGTGCCTATTGCTGTACTCTTCTTTGTTATTGTCAGTTTATAAGCTTGAACTTACATCAACTATGGCTTAGCATTACATGCAAATACAGTGGTACCTCGGGTTAAGTCCTTAATTCATTATGGAGGTCCGATCTTAACCTGAAACTGTTCTTAACCTGAAGCACCACTTTAGCTAATGGGGCCTCCTGCCGCGCCGCCGGAGCACAATTTCTGTTCTCATCCTGAAGCAAAGTTCTTAACCCGAGGTACTATTTCTGGGTTAGCGGAGTCTGTAACCTGAAGCGTCTGTAACCCAAGGTACCACTGTGTACCACTGTATGTGTGCCTGCCCCACCCAAAAGCTACAGAGCTGTGTGTTAAAAGCGTGGATCGAAACTGAAAGTGCTCACAAGGCCAAGTGACTCGTTCTGGCGCATTTTTCCAAAGAGTGCCCTTTACCCAACTCTGCCTGGTTATCTACAAAAGGTGCTCTCCTGCTTTGTAAAGCAGCTGTTGCATAGAGAGGGAAGGGAAATTTAAAATGGTGAAGCCAGAGGAAACTCTGGTGGAGGGCTGTAGCAAATTAAGTTGTCAGACTCGGGTACAGGAGCAAAAAACTAATGCATCTAGTAGGTGGTTCCCTCTGAAGTTTTCCCTTGGGACAGATTAGAGATCTTGGGGCCAAAACAGTCTTAATCTATTCTCAAAATTTAAATGGGTAAAGTTTGATTCCTGCAATGCAGAGGCTACAAGATCCTCAGGGTCCCTTCCAACTCTACAATTCTATGAAATCTGCTCCCCCCCCCCCCAAAAAAATGACCAGCATTCTCAATGGCAGGAAACACGATTGCCAGTGTAACATGAGGATCCAGCCTTTAAAAAGAACTGGAATGTTCACATCTATAAGTCTGAAAAACACCGAATCCATTCCATTTTTTTTTTATTAGAGAACAGCTTACTGTATTAATAGAGCTCAAGACAAACACTACCTTGAGGGAAACCATCTGTTATTCCAGAAGGAGAAGATTCATTCATGGTAGAACTAAATGGGACTGGATCATCACTAGAGGGAAAGTCTGTCGCTCCATAATTATCAACATGGTATTTGGAAGTATGTGCTTGTGGTGCTGCTGCTGCTGTTGGAGTACTTTCAAAAGGTAAAGGCACATCTGAAGCTTCTGTTTTTTTAGAGTAATACCTGGAAAGACAAAGACAGTTTTTCAAAAGAACTGTACTTTAGTTCTTTTTCAATTTTACACACACACACACACACACACACACACACACACACACAGAGTATGATACAGTGGGTTCCTCTCACCCTATCCAGAATAATAATAAAAAATCTATTATAGTTGGGGCAAACTATTATTAGGATAAACTAATCAGTTCTAGCAAAAGAAGACTAAAATTTATTGTTCTGTAGCTTCTGCTACATTTATTATAAAGACGAATTCTTCTTTGGAAAAATATTTGAAATTCCATATTAATTTCCTGCCTTAACCTAAAGCTCTCTGTTCTTCTCCTTTTCCTCTCTGCTCTTTGACTTGTAACAGCCATTAAGTAGATGATTTTAAATTAATGTGATACACAGGATTCATTTGGCTTAACACAGGGACGGAGAATCATTTCCAGACAGTATAGGCCATATCTTCATCTCTTCCAACCTCTGCAGGCCAACACTGACAGGTGAACAGGACCACACATTTGTCAATCAGGTGAGATCACGCAAGGGTGGGAGGAGATAGTAACCAAGCAGGATTGAACCTCCACCAATCAACTGACATCACCTAATTGACAGGCAAGAAGTCGTTTTGAAAAACAGTCTTGCGGGTCAAACAGGCAATGATCAGCCCCTAGGCTGGTAGATTCCTACCCTTGATTTAACTGAATTTTTAGCACTGCCATAATCACCGAGACCTCCACTAAGATTTGCCTGATTTATTCAGAGCTCACAATCTCACACATGCCTTTTTGTGGCCCATAAAGTTCAGAAGCTTCTACACTGTAGAGATCCACACCATGCTTGTCTTGCTTCACAGACCACATTTCAGGTTCCATGTGGCTTCCTGGAGATGCAGAGACTCATGGTGGAGGCATACGCGTAGCAACTAAGTGCTTCTAAATGTTAGCAGGCCAGAGGGAGATCACTTGGGCAAACCCATCACAGGAAACAAACAATGTGGGCTCTGGCCCCCAAGTTCCAAGTTGACTGCAAAACAGGACATCTACTGTCCATACTAATGAAAGGTTAATGTGGGTCCATCAGCTCAGCACACACAGCAGAGGGCCTTTTTTTTTTTACACTGCTGCCGCAAAAATCACAATTATCAGTCTCAGTTTGATTTACTGTGTTTAGCAAGCAGCCATTACACACATCAAAATAGTAATAACAGAAATACTGCTAATAATAGTGGTTTACATTTCTACTGCCGCTTTGCCGGTGAGTCTTGGGCCTGGGGGCGGGCCCCATACTCCACCTCAGCACACAAGGCTCCAAGGAGGCCTCGGGACATCGCTGCTGCCGCTTTGCCGGTGAGTCTTGGAGAGGACCGCCCCCCCTGCAAGCCCATTCTCCACCTTGGGCCTGGGGGCGGGCCCCATACTCCACCTCAGTATATAAGGCTCCAAGGAGGCCTCGGGACATCGCTGCTGCCGCTTTGCCGGTGAGTCTTGGGGAGGACCGCCCCCCCTGCAAGCCCATTCTCCACCTTGGGCCTGGGGGCGGGCCCCATACTCCACCTCAGTATATAAGGCTCCAAGGAGGCCTCGGGACATCGCTGCTGCCGCTTTGCCGGTGAGTCTTGGGGAGGACCTCTCCCCCTGCAAGCCCATTCTCCACCTTGGGCCTGGGGGCGGGCCCCATACTCCACCTCAGTATATAAGGCTCCAAGGAGGCCTCGGGACATCGCTGCTGCCGCTTTGCCGGTGAGTCTTGGGGAGGACCGCCCCCCCTGCAAGCCCAGTCTCCACCTTGGGCCTGGGGGCGGGCCCCATACTCCACCTCAGTATATAAGGCTCCAAGGAGGCCTCGGGACATCGCTGCTGCCGCTTTGCCGGTGAGTCTTGGGGAGGACCGCCCCCCCTGCAAGCCCATTCTCCACCTTGGGCCTGGGGGCGGGCCCCATACTCCACCTCAGTATATAAGGCTCCAAGGAGGCCTCGGGACATCGCTGCTGCCGCTTTGCCGGTGAGTCTTGGGGAGGACCTCTCCCCCTGCAAGCCCATTCTCCACCTTGGGCCTGGGGGCGGGCCCCATACTCCACCTCAGCACACAAGGCTCCAAGGAGGCCTCGGGACATCGCTGCTGTTGTTCTGCCGGTGAGTCTTGGGGAGGACCGCCCCCCCTGCAAGCCCATTCTCCACCTTGGGCCTGGGGGCGGGCCCCATACTCCACCTCAGTATATAAGGCTCCAAGGAGGCCTCGGGACATCGCTGCTGCCGCTTTGCCGGTGAGTCTTGGGGAGGACCGCCCCCCCTGCAAGCCCATTCTCCACCTTGGGCCTGGGGGCGGGCCCCATACTCCACCTCAGTATATAAGGCTCCAAGGAGGCCTCGGGACATCGCTGCTGCCGCTTTGCCGGTGAGTCTTGGGGAGGACCTCTCCCCCTGCAAGCCCATTCTCCACCTTGGGCCTGGGGGCGGGCCCCATACTCCACCTCAGCACACAAGGCTCCAAGGAGGCCTCGGGACATCGCTGCTGCCGCTTTGCCGGTGAGTCTTGGAGAGGACCGCCCCCCCTGCAAGCCCATTCTCCACCTTGGGCCTGGGGGCGGGCCCCATACTCCACCTCAGTATATAAGGCTCCAAGGAGGCCTCGGGACATCGCTGCTGCCGCTTTGCCGGTGAGTCTTGGGGAGGACCGCCCCCCCTGCAAGCCCATTCTCCACCTTGGGCCTGGGGGCGGGCCCCATACTCCACCTCAGTATATAAGGCTCCAAGGAGGCCTCGGGACATCGCTGCTGCCGCTTTGCCGGTGAGTCTTGGGGAGGACCTCTCCCCCTGCAAGCCCATTCTCCACCTTGGGCCTGGGGGCGGGCCCCATACTCCACCTCAGCATATAAGGCTCCAAGGAGGCCTCGGGACATCGCTGCTGTTCTTCTGCCAGTGAGTCTTGGGGAGGAACGCTCCCCCTGCAAGCCCATTCTCCACCTTGGGCCTGGGGGCGGCCTCCGTACTCACCACCGCCACAACTCTAAGGACCAATTACCAACTCTATCCAATTACCGCCCAGTTTCGAATCTTCCATTCCTGGGTAAGGTGATTGAGAGAGCGGTTGCTGAACAGCTTGGTAGGTTTCTGGATGAAACATCGGCTCTGGATCCATTCCAGACCGGCTTCCGCGCTGGTCATGGGACCGAGACGGCTCTGGTCGCCCTAACAGATGATCTTCGTAGACAGCTGGATCGAGGCGGGTCGGGGCTGCTGATTCTTCTAGATCTGTCAGCAGCTTTCGACATGGTTGATCACGAACTTCTGGACCACCGCCTCGCCGACGTGGGGATCCAGGGCACAGTCCTTCAATGGCTGCGCTCGTTTCTCTCTGGTCGGGGACAGAGGGTGGCGCTTGGGGGGGAACTGTCATCCTGCCACTCCTTGGTGTGTGGAGTGCCTCAGGGTGCGATTCTCTCCCCGATGCTTTTTAACATCTTTATGCGCCCTCTCGCCCAGCTTGTCCGGAGTTTTGGGCTGGGCTGCCATCAGTATGCTGATGACACCCAACTCTATCTGTTGATGGATGGCCATCCTGACTCGGCCCCAGACACACTGATCAGATGCTTGGAAGCTGTGGCTGGATGGTTACGTGGGAGCCGGTTGAAGTTAAATCCTTCGAAGACAGAGGTCCTCTGGCTGGGACGGGACGATATGGGATTGAGGGGGCAACTCCCATCTCTTGCGGGGGTGCAATTAGTGCCAGCACCGTCCGTTAAGAGTTTGGGTGTAATCTTCGATACCTCCCTCTCCATGGAGGCGCAGATTGCAGCTATAACAAAGGCGGCATTTTTTCATCTCCGCCAAGCTAAGCAGTTGGCTCCTTACCTCTCTCGCCCTGACCTAGCCACTGTGATCCACGCGACGGTCACCTCCAGACTGGATTATTGTAACTCGCTCTACGTGGGGCTGCCCTTGAGACTGACCCAGAAACTCCAGCGGGTGCAGAATGCCGCAGCGAGACTCCTTACGGGGTCTTCGCTGCGGGATCACATTCATCCGGTGCTATACCAGCTGCACTGGCTCCCGGTGGAGTACAGGATCAGGTTTAAGGTGCTGGTTTTAACCTTCAAAGCCCTATACGGCCTAGGACCCTCGTATCTACGGGACCGCCTCTCCTGGTATGCCCCACAGAGGAACTTACGGTCCTCAAATAAAAACATCTTGAAGGTCCCAGGCCACAGAGAGGTTAGGCTGGCCTCAACTAGAGCCAGGGCTTTTTCGGCTGCGGCTCCAACCTGGTGGAACGCTCTGTCACAAGAGACAAGGGCCCTGCAGGACTTGACATCTTTCCGCAGGGCCTGCAAGACAGAGCTGTTCCACCAGGCCTTTGGTTAGGGCACAGCCTGACTCCCTCCTTTGGCAATCTTTACAATACTTTAGTTTATGGTTGCCATCAATTTTGATTTTAATTAATTCTTATGATGTTTTATAATGTTGCACCATTTTAGTGTTGTTAGCCGCCCTGAGCCCGGCTTCGGCTGGGGAGGGCGGGATATAAATAAAATTTATTATTATTATTATTATTACTCCCCGACCTTTACATGATATATCATTTCCCATTCCTCCTTTAAGTTGGATTACATGAATTTGTAAGGCCTTGGCAAAAAATCTGGATACAAATCATAGTATTAGATTCACACAGTTCCGTGTCTTTTGTTAATGAACACTCTTAAATTTTCTCTACTAGATACCAGATCATTTTTTAACGCATTCTGCACATTCTATATGTCTAACAGGAAATATAAGGACTGCTTTATTTGACCATGCCTGGCCAAGTGCTGAACTCAATGCATTTCCAGATTACACTGGACAAGCACATCTAGGGGAATCTCTGCATTTATTTCTAACAAAGTAAGTTTCCAGCCATTATTTACAGAAATATAGGGTGGGAAAAATATGGGCAATACCTGCTTGGAGCAGGCATAGGCAAACTCGGCCCTCCAGATGTTTTGAGACTACAGTTCCCATCATCCCTGACCACTGGTCCTGTTAGCTAGGGATGATGGGAGTTGTAGTCCCAAAACATCTGCAGTTTGCCTATGCCTTGCTTGGAGGGAAGGGGTTACTCAACAGAACTACCCAGCTGTAAGTGGGCATGGCTACAGTGATCTGTATCAGCCATTGCCCACAAGAAGTAGATTTATTTGAAATAAACAAGGCGTGTGCATACAGGCTGCAGGATACAAATTTTATAAAGGTAGTATTTGGATTTACTTGAAACATTTAAGTACAGAATGCACACAGCCTTGGCTAATCATATTCCAAAATGAACTGCAAACCAGGTTTGTTCCTCATTTTTCCTTCAGAAAGGAAAATGACTTACCAAATTAAAGTTACACCTCTTCAGGGAGATGATCTAATAATAATGTAAATATATGGTCCAAACTGGGAACTCAAAATCTCTTCTCTCAGAGCCTCAACTGTGTCCCTTCCACCTCTTCTTACCCTGGGGGACCATAAAGTTTGTACTCAGTGTTAACTCTGAGTCATTTTTCACCAAACATACTCCATTTCTATGGATCTCTTAATCCTTCCTGTTTCCAGCAGCACTTCTTCTACCTTTTATCTTGCTGAATGATATGCTAAGTTTCCAAATTGAGTTTCACCGCGTTCCTTGGGAGCTAATCAAGAATTCTTCCGAGAGAGAAATAGGTAGTGGCAGACAAGCTTCTGTGAACAATGGTGCCCACAATTGCCGTGGCAATTCTGGCAGCCACAAGGATGTACTAAGTGCATTCTAAGATGCGGTTCCAGTCCACCCAGAGCAACAATGAAAGCTCACAATCCTGACTGGCACCCTATTTCAACCAAGACAATGAATCCCCTCACCCTGCAGTAATGTTATGCTTTACAACACACCTTAGAAGCCTCTGCAGCATGCAGGCAGATGCACATGGGTGCATTAGGTGACAAATCCAATCCAAAGGTGTTCCCTGAGTGCAAGGAGTCTAAAAGCTATTGATTCCAATGTGTACATTGTGGGCCCAGCCCACATGTCTTTTATCTTTTGCCAACATAGGTGGGGGTAAAGCACAGGAAAAGCAGCAGGCTAGGCAGTAAAAGGGACACGGGTGGCGCTGTGGGTTAAACCACAGAGCCTAGGACTTGCCGATCAGAAGGTCGGCTGTTCGAATCCCCGCGACGGGGTGAGCTCCCGTTGCTCGGTCCCTGCTCCTGCCAACCTAGCAGTTCGAAAGCACGTCAAAGTGCAAGTAGATAAATAGGTACTGCTCCGGTGGGAAGGTAAACGGCGTTTTCCGTGCACTGCTCTGGTTCGCCAGAAGCGGCTTAGTCATGCTGGCCACAGGACCCGGAAGCTGTACACCGGCTCCCTCGGCCAATAAAGCAAGATGAGCGCCGCAACCCCAGAGTCAGTCACGACTGGACCTAATGGCCAGGGGTCCCTTTACCTTTATGCAGCAAAAAGGAACACTGACGTGGTAAATACATTAAATATTAAAACAACAACACCACACAAATGAAGCTACAAAAATTCAAGTGCATATAACCAGTGGCGTAGTGTGGGTTGCCAGCTACGGAGGGAGGGAAACAGAGTATGCGTGCACATTCAACTGCCTAACAGTGTCCACTTCACCCAGCAGATCACAGCCACAGAGATAAGAAGACTTGTTCTGTTATCTGAAGAGGTCACTTCCCAGTTAGCATGAAGCACATAGCTGTACTGAGGCAGCACCTGGTGTTGAAATGTTGTGCCCCTTACAACTCAAATGCTACACCACTGCATATAACATCTGGAAGTCTATCCTACTTCCTTCCTCCTGTACTTATTTCCCTCCATATTATGCTTGCAAGACATACCAGGTATTGAGGGCAGAGGAGAATCAAGCACTGAAGCCAGCAATGTCAGCTGATGGGCAGCAGGACAGGGTTTAACCCTGCACTGGCTGTGTGTCCTGTTCCTAGCAGGGAACAGGATCGCACAGCCAACGTAGCGGGACTTAAAACTTTGCTCATCGGCTGATAAGCAGAGATTAAAGCCTTCTCTTGCAAGTGGCAGCAGAAGAGCTGGAGAGAAGAAGAGGAGGAAGAGTTTGGATTTCATATCCTGCTTTATCACTACCCGAAGGAGTCTCAAAGCGGCTAACATTCTCCTTTCCCTTCCTCCCCCACAACAAACACTCTGTGAGGTGAGTGGGGCTGAGAGACTTCAGAGAAGTATGACTAGCCCAAGGTCACCCAGCAGCTGCATGTGGAGGAGCGGGGACGCAAACCCGGTTCACCAGATTACGAGACTACCGCTCTTAACCACTACACCACACTGGCTCTCTTCCCCACCCACTGCTCTGCTGTTACCTGCCCCCAGGAGAAGCAGCACTGGGGAGAAGCACTTTAAGTGAGCCCCCAGTCTCATTTCAGCAGCACTTTTCAAAAGTGTCGTTTCAAGCAGCTCACACACTTTGGCAAGCAGGCATTGCTGATGCTTGCAGGTGAATCATGCAAGCTTTGATACTGGAGGCCAAGAAGAGGCTCGCAAAGCCTCCTACCTTCAAGATCAGAGTCTTAAAGGGAAGTGGGAGGAGGCTTTAAAAAAGCTTTTGCCGTTAGAACTTAAGCTTCACCGAAAAGTGCAGATTTTAAAAGAAATACCGTATTGGCCCAAATATAAACAGCACCATTAAAATGGGGGGGGGGGGGGAGGAAAAGAAAAAATACCCAAATATCAGCCGCTCCATTCCTCGCTGCTCCTGGCTGCATACACTCCTGGCTGCACACCGTAAGGTCACAAATATAAGCTGCACTTTAACTTTTCACAGTCGGAATTTGGGGGGAAAGTGAAGCTTATATCCAGGCCAATACGGTAATACAAGCAAAAGCAATCTGACCACAACTTTCCCCCTTCCCTTTCTCTTGATAAAACATAAGCAGAATGAGCCACCTAATTTGAAGCAATGTGAAGGGCTACCAATTTCAACGAGAGTTAGGGACTTCCTTAACACCTCTCCCCTTTAAAATCATCAGACCTCTGAAGTGCTCAACTTTGGCTGGTTAGTGCTCAAACAAGTTCTGCTTTCCTTCTCTCTGTGTGTTGCTGGAGGGGGGAAATGAACACCAGTGCTCAAGAGTGCTTCAAGTTTTAATATTTAAAGTGAACTTACTTTCCAGAAATTCAGAATTTTGAGCAAATAAAAATTACTTACTCAGGTTGAATAGGTTTATTTTTCCTCAGAGCTTCTCCCAGTGGTGAATTCTCTAGCCTTTTAAGCTTCTCTTGGCATGCCTTCATATAAGAAAACTTTCCACCAATGTAGCCACAAAAGCCAGCAACTTATTATAAAGAAAACCAAAGACTGATTTAAGATATCTGATGCTCTGTCACTTTAAGAAAAATACAGGTATATTTAAATATAAAATATATAAAAACATACAAAAGCCAAACAAAGCTTCAGCTTAGCACTAAAAAAAGAAAGTTCTTAAGTCTACAGTTTTTATCTCTTGTATTTCCATGGCAACAAGACAAAGGCCTTAAAAAGTGGTCAGGATAAGAAAGTAATCACCAAATACAGTATTTTTTGCTCCATAAGACACACCAGACCATAAGACGCACTTAGTTTTTGGAGGAGGAAAACAAGAAAAAAAATATTCTGAATACCAGAAGCCAGAACAGCAAGAGGGATCGCTAAGCAGCGAAAGCAGCAATCCCTCTTGCTGTTCTGGCTTCTGGGATAGCTGTGCAGCCTGCATTCACTCCATAAGATGCACACACATTTCCCCTTATTTTTTAGGAGGGAAAAAGTGAGTCTTATAGAGCAAAAAATACGGTACATCAGGCAGAAACTGAAAAAAATTAGGAGTTGTCGATTTAAAAAGAACGGGGAAAGCTGTCAATTTCTTATTAGCAAATACTTAGTATTTTTCAACTGCTGGCCAAGAGGGCAGGGTGGATAAAAATCTATTATTTAATTTAAATAATAATAATAATAATCAGATTTTTTTATTTAAACTGGATTTTTAAATTTAAATTGGATTTTAAAAATAAAATGCTTTTGGAGGAAAAATCTTTCTAAAGTTAGTTTTCTATTTAAGTTACATTATAGTCCTAAGGCTAGTCATCAGGAAATAAGGATACATATGTTATAATGTTATTGTTTTAGTTAAATAAATTGTTTAAATTCTTATTAAGGGAATGGTTATTTTTCTCTTTCCAATAAAGTACTGCAGAAAAGTTGTCCAAACTTATTAAAGCTCACAATAATTTCATAATTATCTGTTTATGTATTTCTAATAGTATAACCAAATCATTAGTATTTGATATAAGTGTAAAAACTACTCTGAAAATTTATTATTCCAAAAATGAAACCTTCATCTGGTTGTAAATATTAAGATTATATGAGCAAGAATGAGTCTTTTTGTAAAAAAATGATTTACATCAAATCCACCCTGCAGCAGGGTGACAATTACTTCTGAGGAGCTATTATAAAACCAGGGCTGTAAACATATAAATACTTCCTGCCACTGACTTTGGTGACCACAAAACTCAGTGAGGGTTACTTCTGAGTAGAGATGGATAAGAATGTGCCATAGGTTTCCTCTGAAGCAAAACCTGCTCCAATTCCATCACTAATTTGTTTGTTTGGATCTGTATCTTTGCAAGAGGTGTGCTTTCTTTTACAGTGGTACCTCGGGTTAAGAACTTAAATTTGTTCCGGAGGTCCGTTCTTAACCTGAAACTGTTCTTAACCTGAAGCACCACTTTAGCTAATGGGGCCTCCTGCTGCTGCCGCGCCGCCGGAGCACAATTTCTGTTCTCATCCTGAAGCAAAGTTCTTAATCCGAGGTACTATTTCTGGCTTAGCGGAGTCTGTAACCTGAAGCGTATATAACCTGAAGCATATGTAACACGAGGTACCACTGTACTTTCCTAAACCACATGCTACTTATCTCTACTTTCATCTCCAGTGAAACCTTCAATTCCCACAAAATAAATATTTCCTGCAATATGTGCACAGTTGTTACACATTAACTACAATAGATTTAGAGACCTTTACTTAGTGGCTCTCTAAAGAACTTTTTTGGAGGAAGGAAACCTTGTTTTGCCAGGACTCAAAGCATCATTTCAAGATGCCCAAGACTTCCTCTCACCATGTCCATCGCACAGCTCTGAAAGGCACAGAGCCTTTTTCATGAAATATGGTGGCGAACCTAAATCTCAGCTGTGAGTAGGGTGGTTAGGTGAAAAGGAAAACAGGACTCCTGCATCTTCATTAAAGTTGTGCCGAAAAGGGAATTTCAGTCATGATAGGTATCCCTGCTAAAATTTTCTTGTCCATAAAACTATTAAATATGCAGCAGTCCTGTCTGATTTTCCAACTGCGAGCCTTTAACTACAGCTACAAAGTAGTGAAGGGTTAATACTTACATAAAACTTTTGGTAGAGAGCCAAACTTTGAATGTGTTGTAAGAATTCCTACAAATAAAAAAAAAATGTAAGGAGCAGTAACCATACAAAAATATGAACTGAAACCTGACCTGATAAAATGCATAACCATGAATCGACTCAAGGCACTTGGGGTTTCAGTGATTGGTTTAAGTTTTTTTCCAACTATACATGTTTTTATTAAAGAAATTGGGAGACTCCAGTTAAATAACACGGAAAGAGACTAAAAGTGTGCGCGCGCTTGTGTATGGGTAAGTGTACACACACACACACACACACACACACTTCCATTCTTCGCCAGCTTTTAATATAAGGAAGGAGCTAGATATGTAGATGGCTCCATTCATTTCCACAAAAGCAGAAGATCCGTGTATGCAAAGGAATGTGCAATACTGAATCAGGACAACAATTTTTAATGGTATTCACGCATATCATAACCCAAATGAGCTACATGCTGCAGGTGACTTGAAATATTCTACATACTAAATCAAAGCAAAAAGTAACATACGTTTAAAAAAAGCATTTCCTTCTTTAAAAACTATATAATCCTTAACCATGGTATAAATTATAGTCCTCCATAAATGCCCAAGTCTTTCTTTGGAACTATCTCTGTTGACTATTTCTGAAGAAAACTGAGTAGCTCAAGTTTCCCCTTATGGGTCTATTATTTTGCTGTTGTCAATGTATGCGGTGTTTTCAAACACTGGCTCCATAAGCACATGATGTTAATCCAGGGTTGGATAATATTTTTTCAGCTTAGGAGCCACATTCTGTTATGGGAAACATTTTGGGGACCGCAGGCCAAGGGTTGGCACAGTCAGGGACCCAAGTGGGTCAAATAATGGATGCAACTCTTTCCTTTGTACGGAAGGCTACATTCAATAACTCCCCACCCCCACCCCAAACACATGACTAATTTTTTTCTATAATTAATTAATCTATATATGAAAAATATTTCCAAATAGCAGACATCCATATTCAGTCAAAGTTGCTTGAAACTTACCTTTTTTAATTAGTATTTGGGTGACAAGCATGCCAACAGCAGAAAAAGGCAGCGCTATGAGTGGGAATAGGAGAAAATATGTATTTATATGGAGAATAGAACTGAATATATTTTCCAGAACAAAAACAAATTGTAAGCAAATTAGGGAGAAATTCCCTTTGAGTGCAGTAGGACTTCCTTCTCAGCAGACATGCTTATGATTTGTACAGCACGGAATCCTTTCTAAAGTACACACTGCCAGAAAAAAATGCTTTGGGTTTTGTTTCATTTTAAGAGAAAGTGCAGCTCAGAACAAATGTGTTTAAAGTCGTACTTTGGTTCTCAAACACCTTGTGACTCAAACGTTTTGGCTCCTGAAAGCCACAAACCTGGAAGTGAGTGTTCCGGTTTGCGAACGTTTTTCAGAAGCCGAATATCCCACACGGCTTCCGTGGCTTCCAATTGAGTGCAGGAAACTCCTGCAGCCAATTGGAAGCCACGCCTTGGTTTTTGAAAGTCGAATGGACTTCTGGAATGGATTCAGTTCGAGAACCAAGGAACGACTGTATTAGGAATCATGGAACCCCCTTTCAATTAAGAAGAGCTGCAAGCCCTTGGAGATAAATGTAAGATGTTTCCTTCCTGCCAAAGAACCATTATATCTAGATCTCAGTATTTTATTTTTTTATTAGCGTTCACAGCATCAAGGATTTATTGAGAAATGTAAACTGAATACAGTCATATCTTGGGTAAAAAATAGCTTCAGGTTGAGCGTTTTCAGGTTGCGTTCCGCGGCGACCTGGAAGTAACGGAACGGGTTACTTCCGGGTTTCGCCACTCATGCATGCACAGGTGATCAAAATAACGTCATGCGCATGCACAGAAGCGGCAAATCGTGACCAGCGCACGCGCATACATGGCTTGCATTCTGCTCAGGATGCGAACGGGGCTCCAGAACAGATCCCATTCGAATCCAGAGGTACCACTGTATAATCCTGGGTCAGGGTTGTAGGAATTAGTACCCTATCCACCAGTATGCATGCCAGCACAACTGCAATGGCAAGAGTCACAGTTGCTAGAGACAGCAAAGCAGTACTCAGCAAAGCAACTGGGCAGAAACATTTCTACAGAGGCACTATCCCAGCACACTCAGTAATGGATAGAATACTGGACGAAAGAAACCAGAGTTCAAATTCCTCCTGAGCCAGGAAGCTTACTAGATGACTTTGGGTTAGAGTTATTTTAAGGATAAACTGAGTAACCCTATTTTGTATTCAACTTCTTTTTAAAAACGTGGGATACAAGTACAGTCGTATCTTGGATCCTGAATGCCTTGCAAGTCGAACATTTTGGCTCTCGAACATCGCAAACCTGGAAGTGAGTGTTCCGGTTTGCAAACGTTCTTTGGAGCTTCTTGCAGCCAATCAGACGATGCACCTTCATTTCCAAACGTTTTGGAAGTCGAACGAACTTCCAGAACGGATTCCATTCGACTTCCAAGGTACTACTGTATGACCTACAAATAAGGTGTGAAAAGTGTACTTCAGGATGCCACAGAGAATAAAATCTGATACAGTGGTGCCTGGAGAATGTCCTCTTGAGATACTGAGCACAAGTGATCCAAGGGCATATCTATCGGACTGTGCCTGCTTGGCATCAAAGTGTTTTGATGCATCCTTTAAAACACTTTATTCACCTGAGTGGCTTTGCTATTAACACATTGTATTATGTCATTTTTCTAGGAATTTGTGTCTCATTAAAGAGTAGCTTTTAAATATTAATGAACGTGTTTGGAGAGCTGTTTGAAGTTTCTCTCACATGACTTAGTAAATAGCATGAATTTCCCAACGTGAGTTAT